>NC_056746.1:992425612-992740612 GCF_019279795.1 Protopterus annectens | reverse complement strand
CCCAATTTTGTGAAATGACTTTTACTTCATGGTTGGTCTCATTATACTTTATAACCATGAAGTTCTTAAAAAAGTCTGTATCCTTTGTGTTATTCTGACCTATTTTAACTAAAAGTTTTGGTTTACCCAATATACAAGGGAATTTATTTTCCCTGTTATCTTCTACTTCCTTCCTAAGAGTAGATAGCATGTCCAATGGGTACCTCGTGTCCAGGAACATAGATCCCAACTCTTCCTTGAACAGTTTCTCATTCGAGTGCATCCTAGCTGCTCGAATGAATTGCCCTTTCACTAGATTCTTCTTACAATATCCTTGATGTCCACTGTCAAAATGGAAGAAACAGTTGGAATATGTTTCTATTCTATAAATATTAGATGTCAGTATCCTATTTTGTATTCTAAGGTGAATATTTGTGTTACACATTTTTGAATAAGTAATCATGTTTTTATGCATGTTCTCAGGATGAGAGGTATCAATTACCATGTTGATGAAAGGGTAAAAAAGTGATTAATTGTTTTACCAGTTAATTGGATAATTGATTTAGTTAAGGAGTATAAGAAGGTGGTGATTTTACAGGTTTGTTAGTTCTGAAGAAGTCCTGGAGTTGGACGGAAGCACTTAACGTGTATTTTAATAAATGAATTGTATATTATTTCTTGGCTGAATACCATGGAGTCATTTGGTTATTTAAATTTAAGCAAGTATATTGTTATAGTTGTAGCATGCAGCTTTCTACAGTTTCAAGTGCTGAAGAATTTCTGTTTTCAGACTTCAGAAGACTTTTTCCTTTGTTTTGAATTGAGAGGGTGCCAATTTGCAGAACTGCAGAGTATTCCAGATTACGTAGTCAGTAGCAGAATATTTCCCAGAAACATCTTCCTACAACTCAGGGAAATGGTGCTTCTAAATTTGTAGAGAAGTTTGAGTGTAAGTAGAAACATTAGATAATCTCCAGAAAGGTGTAACATGAAGAAAGTTAAAAATGTGGATCTTGCTACATCCTCTAAGAAGCAGGCCAATGGTGTTCTTGGGCCTGTCTGTTAGAATGATGCCAGTTCTTTTGCCAGATGTTGGAGTACAAATTAATCCATCTACTCCCTAGGATAACACCATTCAAGTTCCTTTACTAGCCTGACTACTCTTTCTTTTTTATGAAACTTAATGGAAGGGGATGTAACTACCTCCCAGGCGATACACATTTTGGTATCTGAGATTCTGATCTTAGTTTCCTAGATATCTGAGGCACCAAAGTTTTTTTTTATTACAAAGCATAGCACAAGAGAAAGGTAATTTTACCTGGTATAGAAGGCTGCATCCAGGTTTTTAGGATCCAGACAAAACCTTCTACAGGCATACAGTAAGTAGCCAGAGTGTAAGGCAATGACAGACCATATACACCCATTGTCAAAATCTGAGGCTAATGAGGAAGATCATAGATTTGCCTGCTTAGATCAGACATCTTCCTCTGTGAGTAATTGTGACGATTATTATGATGATGATTTTTATCTTCCAATTCCCGTTCTGAAGGTATGTCTTTGATTAAATGATTAATTTAATTAAAAGCATTTATATAGTTATACAAATAACTATTATGCCTTAAAGAAAGGTATGTTAAACTTCTAAACTTTGATCATTCAGAGGCACTAGACGTACTACCATTCAGCTTTACACCATGTCAGTGATATGGAACAGCAGTCTGAAGCCATGCTACTACTTTGTAAGAAGCCTAATTGGTGTTCTTGATTATTTTAGGAACATAAGTACCTTTGTAAGAACATGGAGACAGCTGCAGTAACATAAAGGCTAGCCAACATCACTGCGCTAAGAACATTATCATTAAACAAGGATGGTACTGTACTCAACAGTTAAGGGGGAAAATAGCTTCATTTCAGCTACGCTGGGTGTTAGAGCTATAAATTACCAGTTCCATATGGAACAGTATCCAGTCTGATAGTTTTTTAAACATACTGATGAACTGACTTGAGAAGTTGCAGTTGTCTACTTCAGGAAGAAACTGCCAGAAGTGAACCAGACTGCTGAGATCCGATGTGGATACATCATAGTAAATGCCTGTTTTCAAGCGTCTGCTCTGGTTCTGTTTAATGAGACATACATGGCTAAGAACCCACCCTTTCCTTGAGAATGTAAAAGCAAGATACTTACTGTATGCCTAAATAAGGCTTTCTTCTTTGATATGCCACATTAGAAAAAAAAAAACATATAGGAGACTTTGGTTGGTGCGTCATCCATATTTTTTTCTGTTATGCATGGATGTGGAAAATTATATCAAATGTGCGTATCAATTTTGCTGCATTGTAAAGCTAGGCACACAAGTATCATTTCATTGGAACCTTTTATTGCTGTTAACAAAGCATTATTAGAACAATGGTAAAAGCTGGCAATAAAGTTTTGTTACAGTTTATAAATGCACTATGATAGTGTTATTTTGCATTTTAGCTGTTTCAATTTACATGCACAAGTGTTTTGAGCTGATCTGACCTCTGTGAAGGAACGCTGTGTAACTTATACATTGCCATGCTAACATTGGTTGGACTTTTTATATGCACTAATAAAGCAAATTCCTGTATAGCAAGTGTCTGCTATGTAAAATTAGATTGACCTACATATGTTTAGTGCACTGTGCTCAGGCCTGAAGGCCATCTAAAACAAACACATTGTCACCCATCCATTTATGCAAGTTTACAGATACTCTTATACGTTGAAAAACTTTATTCCAAATTTTTATTCACTTGTTTTAGAAATTGAAGCCTTATGCTTTTCTTGTTGCTGTGAATGCAAACGTTAATATTTTTATATTTGTGTTTGAGAACTTGTGAACATCTATAAATTAAATCGCTGTATCAGTTTGGCTTAAGTTTTGTGTGCAATAATAATCTTTCCATGAAAGTGCCTGTAGTAAAGAGTAAATAAATTTAGTTTTTGTAAATTTTCCAAAGTAACTTGGGTCTCTCATAGTTGGAATTCATTTAGTGAATTTTCTAAGGACCGATTCAGTACTGGTTATTTGGCTCCTGTTGTAAATACAAAAAGTGTTGTCATATTCAAGTGATGGTCTTGTATAAGTTTTTTAAAACGAGATAAGGTTGAGCTTGTTGTGTCCTAAAGGTACTGCTTCTAATAGTAAACCATTTGTGAGCAAGGGCTCATTCTAACAAAGCTTACATGATTTTCAGATGGTCTTTGAATACCTAAGTCCCTGTATACTGATACTTCTTCAAGAGCTGAGCTGACATAATTTCAGCTGGGATTTCATGTTTGGCTTGCCAAAGCGCATAACTTGACATTTATTGTTAGCAATTGTTTCTGTTTTGCCCATCCAGAAAATTTAAAGTCTGAGTGCTTAAAAATTCCTTGACTTTTCCTATGGCATTTTCCCCCTTCACTTGTTAAAAAAGAAAAGAAAAAAGCTTTCTCTTTACTTCATAACCTTTTTTTTCTAACAAAATATTGCTTTTGTTTGATTTTCTTGGTGGTGGATCATAAGTGTTTCCTTTCTTTAGGCTTTGTCAAAGACAAAGATGTAAGCCAGGTTATAAAAAAGTGGGGGAAAAACATGGCCATGAAGTCCCTGTACAGACCTACATAAGATGTGTGTGGTGCGTTTGGGAGTAGGCCACCTACAAAGCAACTGTGCAGTTTGCAAAAAATTCACTTCCAGAACCTTGTGCATTAGGAAAAGTAAGACAGTTTTAAGAATTTTTGGCATTATGTGAAAAGTCCGCCATGGAAGATTCTGTTAAGGCATCTGAAAGTTTCTAAACCCAAGAAAAAAAAGGTAAAGTACACATTAAGATGGTTCTCATGTGGTGGCTGTTGTGGTGTTGGAGAATTTGTCTGCAGCAGAGGTACCCTTGACTTCCTCCCCTCCTACACCAAGCCTTCTTCTGTGGCTATGCTTATTAGATCATCTCCACCTACTCAACAGGAGTCATCAAGGAAAACAGACTTGGTGCCAAGACATAGTGTTAGGAGTTTTGTTTCTAAAAAGGAACCATCCAGGTTCCTATCTTCTCGGCCAGCCTTTACTTGGGTCCTTCAGATCCCTAGGAAGCCTACCTCTTTTTATTGGCAGCAGATGATGTCAGCCTTTGTGAAGGCTCAACTTTGATGTGGTGTCATTTCAGCCCCCTCTGTGTCTAAGATGGCTCAAGGGTGACCCCTTTCATTCAGTCTCTGCTATTCCTCCTCAGGTACTCTTTTCAGTGCCAGTGGCATTGAAGTTGATACCAATATCTGTTTCTCTTGCTTCAGTGTCTGAGGATTTTCCTTCTACCTCACCTAGGTACTTGGCATCATTGAGTGTTTCAGGATCGGTCATGATGTTGGCATCAAGGCCCAGTAAGGCTGAAGGTTTCAAGGTTAACTGTTAGGCACTGGTTTCAATTCTGATGTTGACGGAGCCTTTGTTGGTGTTGACAGGTTTGGTGTTTGATCCTTTGGTGCCAAAATTGACAAAGATGACTTTGGCTCTGGCATGGTCCTTGCTTTCCACAGTTGGTTAAGGTGCCGTTATGACTCCACCGGTGTCCATGTGTTCGGTGCAGAGTGTTTAGGTCTGGATGTCTCTACTGACATTTTGATGCAGAGCAGACCACTAGGATATTTGCTAGGGCAAATAAGTGATCTTTAAATTTCCAGCCCATGACACAGCCAAGGCAGGGACTTTTGACTGTCCTTTATTGATGTTCCTACAGACACATGACACTTTAGACCTCATGTGCAGACATCTGGGGTACCTTCTTTCAAAGAAATTTCAGATTACTTGCTTTCCAGACCCCAGGAAGAGGCAATGCAAGATGAAACACCTGGACTCACCCTCAGAGTGTATTTACCCAGATACAGATTTTGATGAAGGGGAGGTTCCCCCAAATATGCTCTGGAGGGTGTCACTTTCAGCAGGTTACTAGAAATGATGCCACAGAGGGAATCTTGGCCCAAGGACAGCCCAGCCAAAGAAGAAGAATTTTTTCAGGAGATCTATAAGCTCACCCTTCAGTGGCCTGACTGCCTCCCCTGCCAGACATGGTAGTAGATATGGTATGCAACCAAGCTTGGAAAGACCTTGAAGTTACTCAACCTATTCCCTGGCTAGAGTGCAGCAGTCCCCAAGGATTGACAACTTGAGTAAGGACTCTCTTGTGAATTTCACAGTTGTCTCCACTGCTACTAAGAGAGACATTAAAGAGGATGTGCAGGCTCTCCATTTCACAAACAGAAAATCTAGGATGATGGATAGGCTTGGGAAGTGTGCCCATGAATCAGGAATATTTTCTATCAGAGTTCCGAACTATAAATGACATATTTATTAAATATGCATTTGCCAAAGGCGGAAAAGGCTGCAGATACTCCAAAACAGCTTGCTGCAGATGATGTAAGGACTAGTAAGAAGTAGGTATTGTCACCATGTCATCTTTATCTTCACTCACCATGCATCTGATTCATAATACTACAAATGGTATAGCTTTAGTAGCAGGCACAGGCCTGGCCATGAGGATTCAGGCCTGACTCTGTCTAATGGATCCTATTCCATCCCATCTAATAGATCCAAATGATGGGCCTTTGGGCTGCTTGATGGATTTAATCCAGTAAAACTAGTGCTTCAGCCTTGAGCTGCTTAATTTTTACCTTCTCATGATGCACCTTTGTATGAAATTACCTGAGATCTAGTTTACTACCAAAACATTCACTCATTGCAAAGCTAAGTAGTCCACCTCAAAATACTTCCATAATATTTTCCAAATAATTTTATATACTGGATTTTGTATTATTGTTGTTGTGAAGGATACTTATCTTACTGTTTCTTTCCTTGCTCTTTTTTAGTCTGTTTTACTCCCCTTTAGTGACCTGTAGGCTTTGGTTTGCTGTCAACTTTGTGATCCCTTAAAAAGAAGTGTATATGCAAAGTGTTTATAATGCTTAAATTTAGAAGTGTTTCATATTTTCACTATATGCTTTCTATGGGTTTTTTTTTCATGTGTGTGTGTGTGTGTGTGTGTGTGTGTGTGTGTGTGTGTGTGTGTAGATTTTCTTGCAGTTGTTAAAAAAGAGAAACGTTTTAGAAAATGCTTAAAATGTGACCACAACATTCCCCCCCACAAACTCTCTCAAGTTATGTGTTTTGTGTCTGGAGGTGCATCATCTGTTGGCACAGTGTCCCATATTTCAAGTCTTTGGTGCTGTTTTTTTAAACCAAAAGAACAAGCCGATCATTAGAGACTTGCTGTCTCCTGACTCTGAGGTTAAAATGCCCAGAAAAGATAAAGCTACAGATATAGAAAAGCTTAAAAAGAAACAGAAAGAGAAGGAAGGAGAACCTCAAAAGAGAAAGACTGATGATGTCATCAGAAGACTGGCATGCTGTTAACAACCCAGAGCTTCTAAATGCATTCTCTGTTGATGTCTATTTCAAATCAATTTTTTATGTATACAATTTTGCTTTCTGTTTTATATCTCTACTGGCTTTTTGTCAGAGCAGCTCTGCAGAATAGTAAAACATAGTTAATTTTAACCCAGATCAGTGGTTGCAGCTGCTGCCTGATTTGAAGAAGGTATTGTTCCACTGAATCATTTGCAGGACCAGGTTTAGACTGCTGGAGTACAGGGTAGATGTTAGGGGAGTACAGGGTAGATGTTGCAGATATTGCCCCTACTAAACCTATGTCAAAACCACCTTATCCAACCAAGGGACTGAGGACACAGATCCTCTGTGATGCATTTCATGTCTTTTTTTTTATACGGACTGTTTTTCTTTGCTTTTGGCTAGAAGACTTATTAGAATTATACATGCTATTTCCAGTGTTGTATGTGTCCACCAATAAAATTTCTGGTGTTATTTTTCACACACTGAGACAAACTAACACTGCCCCTGACAAGCCAGGCCTATTAAAAGTTCATGCACGTGTGTGCATATACATAAACACACATGCATACACATTCTGCACACTTGACTGCAGCTGAATACCAGTTCACTTATGGCATGTCTTTGTATTATTGAAAGAAACCAGAATACCTGAATGTAACCCACACAGAGATAGGAAGGACATGAAGACTTCACACAAAGGAACCACAGCCAAGAACTCAACAAGACAACCAAAAACACCATTCAATGTTCCAGTGCGACAGTAATCAGTTGATTTTACACACACATCCTGGTCTGACCTCCAATGATAGCCACTTGTTGTGTATAATTCTGACGCTTGCTTGTAATGGAAAGTGAAAAAAACATTATAGCCAACTTGTTGCTGTTAGATGCACTGCAACAGTACCCTCTCCTAACGCACACTAGCTATAGCAATGATTATTTTGCACTTATCTCATCAAATGCAATGGATTGTGTCACACTGTTCTTGCCAAACCAGATCAGTGACTGTTTAACTGTGAACAACATCAGGGATAAATAATTTTTAATCCACAAAAGGCTTCCCTACTCATCAATTATTCTCAGTTTGTTCTCTTTACACCTCAGATATCTGATTGTGTTTTAACAATGGTCACAGTAACATATTTCAGCTTAATTCACACAAGTGCATACCATACAGAACCAAATTAATAACCATTATCCTGCTGTTGTCTGCTCAAATTTAAGTATTTTCATTCCTGTGCCCAGCAGTTATAGCCACTTTAACTACAGACACCTTACATGTCGGTCTTAAATATAATGGCTGCAGTAATATGGTTCAACATTGTTTCAAGCAGATACATAGTAGCCACAATAAAGTATTCCAACTTGCTTCATATAAATATACTCTAGTGCTACAATGTCAGATTAACAACTGAATAACTGGAGTAAACAACAGCAAGGTCAGTGACTTTCGTCCGTACAAACAGCCCTTGCATCTAGGAGTTATAGCCACATTGTGTTGACTGTGTACTCACACAGATTCCCAGCAGCCCTGTCATTGAAGCTTATGTGCTTTACCCTTAGCAGAATCATAAGGTAGCCAGAGAGCATCCTGGTGCTTGAGTCTGGACCTGTGCTACAAACTGACCTATTCAAACACTGGAAGAACTCCTTTTGGAGTTTCGAAAGTAACTGCAAGCTTGAGCATCCACAAACAAATGTAATTAAATAAAATAAAAAGACAGAACCAGTGTTGTTTTTTTGTCTGTCTCAACCTGTAGGTAATGATCTGATTGGATTTGAAGCTAGTAGCATAGACTTTTCATCTCTGAAGCTTTGCCCCTCTCCCATAATGTACTGCCCTCCTTGACTCTCCTCTGATCTCATTTGCTGCTTCCATCTGTTAGACATAATTTCCAAAACTCTTTAGTTAAGTGTATTCTTGACAGATTTTTTTCTTCTGCTAGTGTCTCCTCTTCTATGTGTTACTTAGGTTTTCTTGGTGTTTAGCATTTGTCATTTTGTTTGCTTCTGAATGTTTGTTGGAGCACCTTTACTGCAATTTTATGAGCAGGATTTATAGTCTACAGAAGAAGTTTCCTCTCTTACAGGTGTTATATTTGGGTGCCTAGACTTTTTTGGGCATCAGTGCCAGTGTTTTCGAGTGTTGTGTTTGTTGTTGTTGTTGTTCTAATTATTGCTGTTGTGTGCTGTGCTTTTTGTGCTCATGGTGACCTTTCCTGTTGGCTTAAGTCACAGCATGGATAATCCTTTTTCAGGTTTCAAGAAATCTGTGGGGTGTGGATGCAGATTGCCCTCTCATATACAAGAAGTATATTTATTTTCTGAGTGTGCCCCACATAGGCACTGAGTGTCTTGTGCTGTCTTTGGGGCCAGAGCACTTGCTGATCACCCGGCTAAGTAGGTCCTCAAAGGGGTGCTTTCACCAGCATCTTCGACTAATCAGATTTCATTATCCCTCTCTCCCTCAAAGAAAACTAGTGAGAGGAGGAAAGGTAATGAGAAAGACAGGGAGCATAAAGATAAAGGCAAATGTAAAAGTGAAAAAGAACAGGCTAAAATTAAGGACAGAGTGAGAGACCCATAAATGCTCCTTTTCATCTTTATCTTGGATCAACAAGATCTGATAGTCCCAAGACCATCTGCTCCTCTGGCTCCCAGCCGAGGTATTACATTGGTAGCTCCTTGGCACCAATCGTCTGATACTATGGCTGTCTGTTTGGAGTCATCAGGTTTTCTGACCAAAACTATCCACAGCCATTTCCTGGCTGTGGCTCCCTGTTCTGAGTATCTCCACTCCCCTATTATCCCTATAACTCCTGGACTGGAGTTTTTCCCAGAGCCATCCCTCCATTGGGTCCAGGTGTCTCCTTGTTGTATCTGGGAGTCTTTCTTACCTCTTCTTCAATCCAGTAAGCCATCTTCTTTGGTGTCATGTAGGTCTCTAAGTGTGCCTGGAGCATTAAAACTTCTGACTTGAGAAACTTATGTGCACCTTCTTGATGGCACAGATAGACTTTGAGATCATTCCCTTACCATCAGTTCCAAGGGAAGAGGATCCCATTCTTTTGGCTCAGACTCTTGTTGTTCCTCTGACTCATCCTTCAGTGCCAGTGCCCATTGTTCTTACTCTGTCCTTCTCCCTTATCAGTACCAGCAACGTGAATGCCTTCAGCTTCTTCCTTGATGTTTTTAACTATAGACCCCATGGAGCTGAGTGTATCCTGGAGATGTGAGATTGGAACTAAAGCCCTGGGGACAGGTTCAAATCTGAGACTTTTGGAATCATCACTCTCCATGGGCGCATTGGCATTAGATAGCTTGGCTCTAGTTTCAATGTCTAATCTGATTGGGTTGGCTGTGAGAACTGGAACTTTTCCTAGATATGAGGATCACTTCTCTTCCCAGCTGTATGCCCTCAGAGTTTGACATTATGGAAAGGTTCCTTTCTCATTCAGAGACTGGGATTCTGTTACCAAGTCGGATCCATCCCGATGCTCTCATCCATCTAAGACTTTAGGCCCCCATGAATTGTTTTCTTGACAGCCCGCACCTTTAGACATTGAACAATCCCAAGCTTATATGCCCCCATGTTGCTTTATATCCCACCTGGCTTTGCCACCCTGGGATTCTCATGTGAAGAGCAAGTGGAAGTGGAAGCACTTAAACTCAGCTGACGATTCTGGCCTAGATGAAGGGCAAGGGTCCCTAAATCCCTCATGAAGACACCTCTTTTGACAAGTTGATGGAATTTATGAGACAATAATGTGGTAAACTAGTGAAGCCCATTTCTCAGAAGAGTAATTTTTTTATCAAGACCTTTGGAGCAGGCCCATCCAAGTCCTGGATGCCGTAATTGATTTAGTCTCCTGGAAGGCCTGGAGAGAGACTGACATGGTGGAGCCAGTACCACAGAATCCTGATGAGGTGTTTATTCTCCCCCAAGGATAGGTTATTTTGGAGAAAGGGTCATGCAGTGAATGCTACTGCAGTTTTGGCCAACAAAAAGGAGGTCTCTGAGAGTTTAACAGTCCACCCCCCCAGTAGAGTGTCATGGGTATGTGACTGCTTCAGAAAATGCATGTATGCTTCAGCTACATTTGCCCTCTGTGCCCTGAATTATTTGGGTCACCTCACAAGACTCCAGAGATGTCTGATGATGGAGATGTCTAAGGCATTGGCATCACAGCATTTGTTTACAGCTCACAAGTCTTTTAGGGACTCCATTGTCTTTAATGTTGTCTATCTTGAATATTTCCATGAGGATCCTTTTGAATGCAGCAGGTGGTGTGACTCATAGGCACCAATATCAACATGCTCTGCTATGTGCAGATGCATCTGTGTAACTCTGAAGACTGCATTGTGGCGTCCTTTCAGAATGCCACCTAAGATGGATCCACCTAGTTTCAGTCTAAAATGAAAGACACATTGACCAGGAGATAGTAAGAAAGGAAAACTTTGTCTGCCCTGGGAGTTCATTTTTCTACCCTGCAGAGCACATTTTCTAGGAACTGGGGTTGCGGTGACTGTTTTTTCATAAATCCTATCATTTCTCCTAGGATACTGCATGTGAAGGTGCCTCATGGCAGAGGACGGACTTCAATGTGTGCTATCCTAGGGGCAGGGGTGGTTTGCAAAATCATGGCTTCTGAGGTCCTTTATTGTGCAAGCCTTTTCAGTGTTCCAAATGGTTGCCTGACCACCACACTCTTGAAGCAGATGAAGGCGCTTGGCTGTCCACCCAAAAGTTTGGGAGGCCATCACATCAGATGCTTGGATATTGAGAGTCATTTCTAGAGGCTACTCCATTCCCTTTCTGTTTGTCCCAAAGAAGAAACAAAGATCTCTTACCAGCATTCTACCCTGACTGTGAAAGAAAACAACAGCCAAAATCCAAAAACTGCTGTCCAACTGATTTATCCAAGAAATTCTTCCAGATCAAAGAATACCCATAGTCTACTCAATATTCTTTTTAATGGGAAAAAAACAAGGACCTCAGGTCTATTTTGTACCTCAGTAAATTGAACTAATATGTGAAACAGACAAATTCCAGATGGTGACAGTGCACTAATTTCTCCCACTTCTGAGGAAGGATGACTCAGTGTGCTCAGTGGACCTTAAAGGCACCTACTATAAAGTAAAGATAGCGAAGCATGCCAGGCGGGTTCCGTGCTTCTGGCTGGGAGCCAGTCATTACCAGTTTTGAGCACTGCTCTTAGGTCTTACCACAGCTCCCTGGGTATTCACCAAGTGTATGGCAGTATTAGAAGTTTGTCTCAGGCTGCAAGAATTCTGGGTCTTTTCTTACCTGAACAACTGACTTATTAAAGTGACCTCAACAGCTTCTCTACTCCAGTACAAGGACTATTTGCTCCAATTGTGCTTATCCTTGGGCATTACGGTGAACTATGACGAGTTCAACCTAGAAGCCTGTACAAGCTCTGGAATTTATTGCATGCCATCTGGACACCACAACTAAATAGATAAGTTGTCCCCCTCTAGACTTTTATCTTTATGGATCCAAGCCAGTCGGGCCCTATTTTCTTATAGGCTGCTAAATTCCTTTCTTTTATGGACTCTCAGCATGATGACTGTGGCTGTCTCTTGTGCTGTTGGCTTGTTTTTTCCTCACTGGATCTTGTCAGTTTCTTCTCACCATATGAACTTTTCCATTTGGCTTACCAGCATATCCCTTCAATATATTTCTTGGTGGCTGGAGTCACAGCAGGTGCCAAAAGGTAGTTCATTTGTTTTCCCCATCTGAAAGCCATGGTTACCATGGGCATTTCCATTCTGGGGTGGGTGGGGGCATATCGAGAGGAAAACAGTGTACCTTTTTCACATCACTGATTTGGGGATGACAGCAGTCCTTCTAGTACTGCAGGCCTTCCAGGACTTCCTCCCAAAGGGTGTGAT
The DNA here is from genome assembly GCF_019279795.1 of Protopterus annectens. Lineage (NCBI taxonomy): Eukaryota > Metazoa > Chordata > Ceratodontiformes > Protopteridae > Protopterus > Protopterus annectens. The sequence goes on along the minus strand of NC_056746.1, from coordinate 992,728,313 downwards.
AGCCATTCAGACAGACAACATGGCAAGTGGTTTAGTGCATACACAAACAAGGAGGAACTCGATCATACCCTCTATGTTGCAATGCCATGAGGGTTTGGCAGTGGTACATGTCCTCACAATGCTTTCTAATAGAAACCGACATCCTAGGGGAAATCCACAATTCTGACTGACACCTTGAGTAGGAGCATCTTCATGCCTTAGTAGTGGCACTTCTATCGGGCAGTAACAGCTCAAGTGTTCAGACATTGGGGACACCCTTGCAGTGATCTCTCTGCATCCCCTTCAACTCTGAATGCATCTTATTTATTCAACCTGATCCCTCCTAAGGGACAGTCACTAAGGGACACTCTATTCCATGTCTGTCCCCTAGGTCTCCTGTACACTTATCCTCCTACACCTTGATAATAAAGTTGCTACAGAAAGCAGTACATTGCAGACTGACTGTAATCTACTTGGCTCCCTTCTGGACAAGACAAGTACGGTTCCCCTATCTGTGGCCTCTTCTGTTGTACCAGCTTTGGGTTCTGGATCTGGTTCCAGATTTAATATTCCAGCCTTTGGGCTAGTTTCACCTGAATCTAAAATTCCTCCACTGATGGCCTGAGATCACAAGCTTTCTAAGAGAGCTGCTTATGTTCTTTCTTCCTTCCAAATACCTTACACCAGGAAATTTATGCTACCAAGTGGAATAGGTGCTTTATTTGGGCTACTTCTAAGGGTCTAGATCCTTTCTTTGCTCCTTAGATTAAGTCCTAGATTTTCTAGTAGGTCTTTTCCATTCTGGTCATAGTTATTCCACTATTAAAGTTCATTTAGTGGCTGTCCCCAAATTTCATGTAGGTATGGATAGTACACCAATTGCTTCTCTCAAAATATCTAAAACCTTCTTGAGGGTACTTTTCTGCTTAAACATCAAGTGGGGGACCCAGTTCCCCCTTGAGATCTTTATATTTTGCTCCAAAGATTAACTAGACCTTCTTTTGAGCAAGCTGCCACCATATATTTGAAGTTACTATCTTGGGAAAATCTGTTTTTAGTAACAGTAACCACAACATGGAGGGTATTTGAATTCCAGCTCTTATCTTGCGACCCTCCTTGTCTTATTTTTTTCATAATGTCAGAACTACTCTGTAGACTAATCCTTCCTTCCTTGTCTGAAATGGCATGTTCTATAGTAAAGCATTTTCAGTTATGGCTGTATATGGAAAAATATGCTAAAGTAAACAAGTGCCTTTTGTTCTTCTTCTTTAGTTTTAAGAAATGTACACATTACAATGTAAAAAGAATAGAAAGGCGGGATAAAAGCATGTTTAAGTTAATGTTCTGTAATCTTGGGTAGTTAAGGTGGGGATGGGGTATAGAAGTGCACAGATTATAATATGTGTAGAATGTATATGTTTTCACTTGTTTTTACATAGGTGAATGTCTGGATTAAGGGCCTTGGCTCAATATAGTAACAATATTTTGTGTATGCAGTTAAATAAAAGAACAGGGAATGTAATGAAAAGGTTTCTTTTAGCAAATACATTTTCAGTGTGAGTTGAGAATTCTGCAGCTGAGAGCAGTTTTACATTTTGTTCTTATGTTTCTATGGAGACAAGCTGACTACTGGGGTAGGCAGTAAAAGCCAGAGCACCGTTTTAAGGCTGAAAGTTAATGTTTTCTGAAAGTATACAAGCTGTTATTTACACCTGGGAGGGGAATGAAGTTAAGACAAGAACAGACAGCAATTAGTGTACGTAGGGCCACAGCTGGAACATGCATCTTAGCATGGCTAACCTTAATTTTAGGTTAGGTAATGCCTGCATGTGCAGATGTCAATTTGGGACAATTATTCTTATCCATTGGGTGAAACTTCATTATTTGAATATTTACATAGTTTTGTGTGGGTGTGTTTTGAGCTAATTAATAGGTTATGGGGATATTCGTTGTTTGATGGTTTTCATGAAAAAAAAAACTTGTAAAATGCAATATAGGTTCAAATGGAGTTGACAAGAAACATTTTATAAATATCAACCTACCAAATATTAGTTAATGCTTGTAACACAAAAGCTGGAAATATACATTTATAAAAGCTGTTTTATATAATAAGTGAGAATAGTAACTTCTTGTCATAATGGTTACACTATGCATATCACTTTTGCAGCTGAAACTGGACAGTGGTCACACAGCCTGGTACTACCACCCTTTAACTCTGCTCATCCCCTACCCTTTCCCCACCCTCTCTGCCTACATCTACAGATATATATTATGATGTCATTTGTCATGTCAGCGGAGATGGGATGGCTTATTTTTCCCTGATCCCATCGCATTAGCAATGCTTTTCTTTTAAAAAGGCAGTTCAGAGTCTGAGTTTTAACAAATATAATTGTATTCTGTTTGTTTTGGTAAATGTCATACTGGAATTTGAACAGTATTTTCTGGACTACTGGGCAGTCATTCTGATTTTTGAGTAGTCCGGAAAAATCCAGATAGGTGACATGGCTAGCTGGTGAGATCTATTTATGTCTCAAAGGATCCTTGCACTATGGAATAAACTTCCCATGAACATAAAGCAGAGTTCATTCCTGTCCTTATTCAAAAAAACTTTGATCTTAGGATGGGAAATCGCAGAATCACCCCTGGTTTGGCCCCCGTGCCTCTGATGGACAGAGGTTGACAGTAAGTAAATGAATCCCCAACTAACATACCACCCACATAACCCTTAGTTACCTCTTTACTAATATACCCTACCTTATAGGCATCTAAAGAACTCAGACACAAAACATGGTTGAGTTTCATAGGCTTGTAAAGACCCCGGTGGTTGTTAGCCTAGAATAAATCTTTGAACCTAATCTTGGAACATTAATGGCCTCACTGGTATAGACAAAAAGCAAAGAGTACTGAATTATATTAAGAAATGCAGAGTGCAAATAGCAGTGCTACATGGGACACATTTGGAAAGAAGTGAGCATGTGAATTTGATAAAGGATTTCAGGACAGATATTTAGCAGACTATTAAGGACAAAGGAAAAAGGGAGTACTTATATTATTTGCTAAAGGAGCACCAATAGTGATAGAAAAGGGGAAAAGACATAATGGCATATTTGTGGTAGTAAGGGGCTACTACTGGCAAGGGAGTAGGATTACGCTGGGATGTACTTATATTGCACCTAAAACTGCTATTTTGGAGCTTAAGAAAATTTTGGGAGAAATAATTTTTCAGCAGGGAATATTACTTGTTGGTGGGGACTGGAAGTTGATTTGCAACAGTGAGGATGTATCTGAGGACCTAGAAGGGAAAATATAACAAAAGAGGGTAGATTTCTGAAGAAATGTATTAAAATAGATGTGAATTCAATAGCAGAAACTCAGAGAGAATTTACATATTATTCCCAAGGTATATTAACTGGGCTAGACTATGCAGAGCTTGTATTTCACTGGAACATGTGCATTGAATTGAAACCTAAGACACACATCCGATAACCATTTCAGATCAAGAGGCAATAACAACTAAGATAAAAGTGCAGGGTAATGAAGTAAAGATGAGACACTGGCGCTTCCCCACCTATCTGTTAAAAAGAGAAATTTAAGGAATAGGTAGTGGAAATTATTTGAGAGTCATTGGGAAAGATAGGAACTTCTTGAAAAGTTAAAGCTGGTCAGTGGAGTTTAAAAAAAAAGCTAAAAATGAGATATGGTTGAGGTAAGAGGCTGACAAAGGTTAAAGTATTGCAGAATAGGGGGATTATCACAGATCAAGAAGAGATGCAACTGCAGAGTGCTACAGAGAAAATAGAGGAGTTTCTGAATAATATGCATGAGTTTAGAAAGATTGCTGTTAAGCAACAGTTTTTTGGTAATAACTCCAGAGCATAAAAACTTTTTAGCACAATGACTTGGACAACAGAAAGTAAAAGGGGTTGTTGCCAAACCTAGGGATGCTATAACAAGAAAAATAAGCAGAGATCCTGTAGAGGTATTAGAGATATTTCAGAAATTTTAAGAAAATTTATATAAAGCAGAGAAATGTGGAAATCAAGAAAGAGTGCTAATGGAAATATTTATGGAAGACTTAAATATGCCAAGGTTAGAGGTAGATGAGGCTCAACAATTAACAGTTAAGATAGGGGGAGATGAAATGACTGTGACATACAGTCAGTCTGCAGGAAAGTCTCCAGGAATAGATGGCATTCCTGCCAAGGTTTGGAAGATAGGGGGAAGACAGTAATGAAGATCTAGAAGGTTTTGTCTAACAGTATTTTAAAAGGAGGGGAAGAGCCAGCATCCCATAAGAAAGATGTAGTGACTGTAATACCTGAAGATGGTAAAGACCCATTAGATCCAACTTCATATAGACCTATTGCAATTTTAAACCATGATTATATATGTGTTTATTTCTGTAGTAGCTAAAACAATGGCAAAGGTGTTCCCAGAGCTGATAATATGGATCATTGAGGTTTTGCTGAAAAGACAAATGTTTGACATCACCACACAAGATAAAAAAAATACTTGATCAACATAGCAGACTGCAGAATAACATCAATAGAACAGTGATGATCCAGAGGGAAACAGAGTGTAAGAAAATACTGCTGCTGTTGGAGAGTCTTGATGCAGCGAAAGCATTCCACAGAGTAAGCTGGGATATTATGAGTAGGGCAGTGGAAGCATTTGCATTCCCTTCTTCTCCTTTCCGGCTTTTCCTGATAGGGGTCACCAAAGTGGAACAACAGTCCGCAGAATGATACAAAAATAAAGTTAATTAGGAGGATGTTTGAGGGATCAAGGCAAAAATTAAAGCAGAAGTGTTCCTTTCTGACAAGTAGTGACTGAAAAGTTGAACCAGGACGAGTTCTCCTTTATTATTTCCTTTACATTCAGAGCCTTTGGCAATAAAAATTAGATGTTCAAGGGTGTAATCGGTATGGTAATCAAGAAAAGTTGGTTTTATTTGCAGATATTATTATTTTGTACCTGATAAAACCAGAAAATAACATCTCAGTGTTGTAGAACATTTTGAGACAGTATCAAATCTTTTTTCGGTATATAAAATTAATGAAGATAAAGCAAAGGCTATATAAACAAAGAATAGGCAAGAGAGAGCTGTAATTTTTGGAAAAGACTGACAAATAAACCAATGTTTTTGGGAGCAAATAACTAGAGGGGAAAGTAATAGAATGGAAAGAGACCACAAAGACATTTTGGCTGCATGCTAGAGACTGCCTTCTGTATCAGGGATTGATATCAGAGCATAGGTAAAGAAAAAGGGATAGGAGAATCCTAAATGAAAGACCTGCTCTGGTAGAGTTTTTAGCTGAGTCTAGAGCAGAAACTCCTGTTAAGAAAGTGATAATTAGTGGAGTATATAAAATATTGCACAATGCTATAGGAATCAATCAATCGAGGTTAGACAAGGGTGAGAAGAGAGATTGGATAAGCAATTTGCAAGGAAACAATGGAAGGATATATGCATGGCGCCCAACTATGCAACAAATGCCATAAGATTCAGAATTTTTGCTTGGAAGTGTTTGTAAAAGTATTTTTATACTCCAAACAGACTCCAAAGATGCAAATGTTGGAGGTGTGAAGGAGAAGAAAGACGTAACCGGGAAGGGTCTATATTAGAAGACAGAATGTTTAGGTGATCGAACACCTAAACATCGATCTTCTAATATCGAAAGCAAAAAACAGTGAACGGCCGATTTAACCCAGGGAAAGATTTCCCTTGGCCATTCGCCGGAGTTTGCTATTTCCCTACTGTTGAGCGATCTCGTAGTTGGTATATTTAGTTGGGGGGGCACAGCCCCCCACGTCGGGGGGTGTGGGGAGCGAAGCCCCCCCACTTAATTTAGATGTAAAGTAATGTTTTTTTGTGCTGGGCCTGAGGGACGTGTTTCCCTGGGACGTTCGATGTTTAGGTGTTCGATTACCTAAACAGTCGGTCTTCTAATATAGACCCAACCAGCAACACGTTTGAATATAATGAGTTGGCAGACTTCAGAAATTACCTACAGAGTACTCTGTTATAAATATTGAGTGAGCAAATGGATGTAACTAAGGAAGTTTTTTTTAAACTGGGTTACAAGATCTGAATTACCTAGACATAGTAAGGTCATGCTAAGTTTAATTCTTGTGGCTGCCAGAAAATTGATTACTAGAAAATGGAAATCAAAGCCAACTGTTTTTGAAGTATTGAATATTGTAACAGAGATAAAAGAACCGAATGTGAAATCTTTAGAGAAGGGTAATGACAAATTACATAGAAAAAAATGGGAATTGTGGGAAAAATAATATATTTATAGTAATGTTTTGGAAGAGGAAGAGTGAGATTTAAGGGGAAGTCAGGAATTGAGCCATTTATGTAATACTGGCTTGATGATAGTTATACAAAACATATGTGATTTGTAGTGTTTGTAACTGGAATTATGCTAATCTAGTTTGTTTTCTTTTATATAATTATGTTTGCCTTTGTCTTAAGTGGTAATTCAACAAAGTTGTAAAAAAAAAAAAAACACTGATCCTAGAAAAATTGCTGAGCAAAGAAATTTCTGTGTATTCACTGCAATAAGTAATAACTAGTTAGTCATTATGAGTTTATGCAATTAGTAGACTTTTTAGTATTAGAAAGCTGTCAAGTGCAAATGCTGTTTTAGTTTACAAACTGCTGGGAAACATTCACTTCTACAAATATATATTTCTAAAAATTTTGTAAAATTCTGTGGAGTGTTATTCTTAATAGGAAAAGACAGGGAGTGGACACATCTGCTGTTAGGTTTTACAGGAAGCAGTAACATGGCTTGTCCAGGACAATGAACCTGCATGCCTTTGTTATGTATGTTTTAGGGTCTGCTGATCATGGAACTTTCAGGAGTGCCATTACTCCTCCCCACATTAGGATACTGAACCTACTGTAGCATCCACACATCCCACCAACATTACAGATACAATACAGCTTCTCCTTTCACCACCTCTTATACATGCACACAAGTTCATAGGATCATAGGTGTGCACTAGGCTAATGGTCTTGTAGTCTTTACAAGCCTGGCCCATAGGATTACCCTGGCATCGTGCCACCCGACCTTAGTTCCTAGTGTCTCTGTCGAGTAGAGCCACTAGAGTGATCCTCTGGGTGAATTTTCTATTTCCCATCCACTCATCAAGATTTCTCTCCAGCATGTTCTGTTGATTGTGGTAATGAGGTTGTGGTCTGTGAAGCGTGTGGTGCAGAGGAATTGGTATTTCTTTAGGCATAGCATTTCTAACAGAGCTGGATCAGACATGACTTTGTAAGTCAAGCAGAGATCACCTCTAAGTAGGCGATATGTGACAGAGAATAGTTGGAGTTTTTTGAGTCTGTCCTTGTAGGACAAGTGTTTAAGACCTAGGATCCTCTTTGTGAGATACTTTTATGGCCTGTCCAGTTGTTGCAGGTGTTTAGTAAGGTACATGCCAAATGAGGCATTCTACTCGATGACTGGCCTAATGAGGGAAGAGTAGAGGGAGACCATGACCTCTTTCTTCCTGGAGGCAAAACCCTTAGTAATGAGATGTGTCACATAGGACTTACTGACCACAGTGGCAACTTGGTGGTCAAAAGAGAGGTTGCTGTCAACCTGTGTTCCCAGATCTCTTATAATGCCTTCTGTTTTCAGTGGACTACCATCAATTTGGTAATTCAAGGGAACCAGGTTTTTCCCAAGGGGGATGACAAAACATTTTTTGGCATTGAGATTAAGGCCATGATTCTGACACCAGTCGGTCTCATTGAGGCCATTCTGTAGGATGACAGCATCACTTGGGGAGTTAATAATAGCTCCCAACTTGCAGTCATCTGTGAACTTTGTCAGCCAGAGTCCCTTTGTGTTGGCCTGGATAAGAAATCAATACCAAAGAGGAGAGGACCCAGGACCGAACCCTGTGGGACTCCACTCATGACTGGTTGGCAGTCTGACTTGGAGTCAGCTACTTTCACACTGTAGGTTCTATCTGTGAGCCAGTTTGCTACCCACCTAGTGATATAGGGGTTGATGCCTAGCTTAGTGAGTTTTTCAGTGATTCCTGAGTGGGGAATGGTATCATAGACCTTGGCCAGATCAAGGTAGGCTGTATGAACCACCTTGCCTTCATCCACAGCCTGAGGTGAAGCTGTTATTGAACAGGGCACACATGTGAGGTGCCAGTTCACTCTGTTGTTCATGTAGAACACAGCCAGGGATATTGTCGGGTCCCACAGAAGCAGTATTCTTGGCCTTGGACAGTGCGGTTTTGACCTCTGCAGCAGTAATACTGGGTGCCTGGCAATCTACTGGTATTGTGATTGGTCCTTTGGGGGGGTAAAGTTAGCACTGAATCTGTCGGCCAGTATATTGGCTCGGTATAGAAGGTACCATTGTGCAGTAACTCAGAGCAAATCTGGGTATTCACATGGAGATTCTTTACATAACTATAGAAGGCCTTTTGGTTGTCTTTACTATCTGCTGCAATTCTGTTTTCATAGCTAGCTTTAGAGGATTTGATGAGGGATCTCAACCTTTTGTTGAGGCTGATAAGAGAGTTTTAATAGTCTTGAGACTTCACCTTATTCCGCATCAGTTTCCTCTTGTTGTAGAGTTTATTTATGGCAGGGGACCACCAGATTGGCTTCTTTTTTTTTTGAGGAGAGTGTCTTGGTTCTATTGGATATAGTGAGGTCAATGCATTTGTGTACGTGTTCGTACAGTGCATTGATGTATGATTCGGCAGTCATGCAACTATTCTCCAATTGCATGGGTGCCGTTAAGTTAGCCACCTCTGTTTTTAGGAGCCCAAAGTTAGCTTTGGAGAAGTTTTTCAATGTGGTTACATTTGTGGGGGTGGGGGGAGGTGGGAGGGATGTGGATTTCCAAGGTGATTAGCTTGTGGTCAGATCTAACCATGGAGGAGTTGACTGTTGGTGTAGAGCAACAGTCGCCCATGTTAATAATGACCAGGTCAAGGATGTTTTATCTCTAGTGGAGGTAAGAACAAGCTGGTCCAGAGCATTGGAATGAAAGAATTCCAGAAAGCATTGGGAAAGTGTATTGGTACATGAGTAGTTTTCCCAGTTTAAGGAGAGGTAGTTGAAGTCACCCAGTATGAGTGTTAGTTTGGACCCTAATATTCTGCAGGGCGCTTAGGAACGTGGAGTGTGAGTCTTGGGACATGGTTGGGGACCTATAGCAGGCTACGACTGAATCGCTGTCTTACCCAGTGTTAGCTGCACCTGAAGTATCTCAGATGCATTATGCTGGGCTACCAATCTGGAGGTTTGTGCATCCTTTATGAATATGGAAACACCACCGCCTTTGAAGATTTGGTCCAAGTTCTGGGGACGAAAGGTTTGGAATAAGTTATAGCCTGGTAGTGCAGAGGTGCTTTCTGCTGCCTTGAACCAGGTCTCTGTTACAGCACAAATGTCAATGTTCTCCATTTTAAGGAGTACTTTGAGTGATTGCATTTTGAGATTTAGACTTCTAGCATTGAGCAGCATGACTCTCGGATTGCATTTGTTTATAGCTGTTACGGTGGTAATTTGGACTTTGGAACACCGCCTAAAATAGGCACTGTAGGGGTGGCAAGAGCCTTGGCCAGTATCTGGAAGCCCAGGGGTGACAGATGCAGGTCATCTCTGGTAAAGAATCAAGGTCTGTCAGTCATGTCAACCCAGGCAGACAGATACTGGATTCCCTTACAATGACATCACAAACTTAGCCAGTTGTTGAAGTCAATCATTTTCTGCTTGTATTGTGGTATCATTCTGGGTGTTTATAGGATGCTGCTCAGGGCTAGGGTCATACTCGCCTGGGCTACATAATCCGAGAGCTCCTCTGTGTCTCTTTTCATGTAGTCCAGGGAGATGCATCTCAGGTCATTCACACCCACATGTACAATGACAGAGTCATATTTGTACCTATTGTTGAGGGACCTGAGTGTGTGTGTGTGTGTTATGTGGCAGATCCTGGCACCTGACAGGCAGCTGATGGTTACTTTCTCCTTATTCAACATTGAGTGGGGCATCAGTGTGCCTCACTATTGAGTCACCTATGACTAGTGTGTTGGGCATGCTGTTTTTCCTTAGGGGCTTTGGTTGAGTGGCTTGACCAGCTATTCCGGTCTTGACTGGAGAGTGCGGGGCTTCCAATTTGGATATATAAGTGCATCTCTCACAAGTCTGAGTGTTGGGAGGTAAGAGGAGAGGGTTGTCGGTGTACATGAGGCAGTTCTTACATTGCCTCAGGATGCCCAAGTTCTCCAGGTTAATAGGAGAAAGCACAGGGAACTGACCTTTAGACATGCCTGGAGGGATGGGCATTAATAAGAACTGTTTCCTTGTAGAACGTTTAGTGCTGGTAGCACTTTTGTGTGCTATAGTAATTTCTGCAAGAAGTCTGGTAAAGTGTTAAACTAAAAAGCTAGTAAGAGTGCAGGAGAGGAGAGAACTAGCAGATCTAAGGAAAAAATTGAAGAGCAGACTTTGGCACCACTCAGAAGCTTACAAACAGTCCTGGATACAGCAAATCTGTATCTGGACAAGATTAGTTACAGGAAAGGTGGGAAACAAGTGCAGATATGGGCTGTTAAACCAGAAAGTTGAAAGAGATGGAAAAACTGCCAAACAGCCAATAAACCACAATTTCTGGGCCAGAAACCACTGCTGTTGTGGTAGATAGGCCACCTAGTGCTTACCACTCCCACTGATAAGCTAGAAGGCTTCCCTCCAACACAGAAAGGCTTGGTGGGGCTCAGAAGCTTACCAACAGTCCTAGATACAGCAAATCTGTGTCTGGACTAGACTAGTTACAGGAAAGGCAGGAAACGAGCACAAATGTGGGCGTTGAAACCAGAGAGTTGAAAGAGATGGAAGAACTGCACAGATGGTCAATAAACTACAATTTCTGGGCCATAAAACATTCCTCTTGTGGTAGATAGGCTACCTAGTGCTTACCACTCACACCGATAAGCTAGAAGGCTTTCCTCCAACACAGAAAGGCTTGGGGGGGCTCAGAAGCTTACCAACAGTCCTGGATACAGCAAATCTGTATCTGGACTAGACTAGTTACAGGAAAGGCAGGAAACAAACTTAAATTTTTTTTTCAGGAAGCATCTAAAACAGCATTAAAAACAATTCAAGTGCAGTGCAAGCTAGCACACTTGAGTATGTAGCAGTATTAAAGCAAATACTGTTTAAATAAATGCAATTTGTTCAAAATGTATTCTGAACTAAATTCAGTTGTTGTTTTATTCAACTCTGAACAGTTAAAAAGTGCCAAAAATATATTTATCAGATGAGAAGCACACTCGGTCAGAACACAAGGAGATTTTTTTTGTTAGTAAAGTGCAAGGGGAGGAAGGAGGAGCAGAAGATAATTCAAGGTTAAGAACCTAAGTGTGTTGGCCTTCTCAAATGTTCTCTCTGTATTAGGTAGAATGAACACTAGACTGGGAGGAGAATCCCAAATCGAATTTACAGTAGGGGCAGGCAACTGCAAAGCCACCAACTTAACAACACCACAGGAATAGGGTAGCTGGGAAAACACAAGGGTTTCTAACAGTGTATGCAGGAATTTACAAACGGGCTATTTTTAAATCCACAAGCCCTGAAGCAGTCAGATAGCAAAAAAGCTGTTAGACCAGTTTTATAAACTTTAACACCACCACAGGAATGGGGGGGCAGTTTCAGAACAGTTCAGAAACAAAAAACAATGCCAGAAAATATATAAAATAATTCAGTCAGCAAAGATACAAAATTCAGTCAGGCAAAAATTAAGACAATGCAGAACGCTGAAAAGTTAAAGTGCCAAGAATTATACTTATCAGCAATATATTTCCAGATTGTTTGAGAGCACTGTTCAGTCAGAACACAAGGAGTTTCTAACAGTGTATGCAGGAATTTACAAACAGGGGCTATTTTTAAATCACCAAGCCTTGAAGCAATCAGATAACAAAAAAGCTGTTAGACCAGTTTTCTAAACTTTAACACCACCACAGGAATGGGGGGCAACCAGTTTCAGAACAGATTAGAAACAAAAAACAATGCTCTCATTATGCACTCATGCGCAGACACACACATTCACAGATCCACCCAAGCTCAAGCCATCCTCTTGTTGTGCATGGGCAGCTCTAGACAAGAAATACAGCTATACAGCTCTAACAAATTTAGTTTACCCCCCCACCCCCACAAAGTTCTTTTTTATATGCATCCTCTTTCTGCCTCCCTCTTCTACCTCCCATAAACTTCATCCCCCCCCAAACCACACCCCATGCACACTTTCCCTTCTCACCTACTATATTCAGAAATCCTTCCCCTATTACCCTCATCATCCTGATGAGCATGTTTCAGTATACAATAGTGTGTCTTTACTAGTTTTCATAGCTATGTCGAAGATTAATTATATAGTACAAAAATAGTATCCAATTTCATCAGTCTACCCAGTCTGACTTTACTGTACTGAGTCACTCCTTGGATCCGTTTCTGCCACTCTGTAATGCCTTGAGCTCCTGAACTCTTTATTTGTAATCCCCTGTGAGTCTCCCCTTCAGATCTTATTTGCCACCTTAAGAAAGGATCACATCTGTTGTGTCAGCGAAGTGATCATCTTTAAATTCTTTCTATTAGGAAATTATCTAGTTTTCTTGGTTCAGTGCACATTTTAATAGTTTAGGTTGCTGTATTTTTGCTGAAAATAATTTAGCCAATCTAATCTATTTTCTTAATTTAGTACATCAGCTTCTCTGTGATAAGGCAGCTGCCTAATGCCCATTTTTTCTAAGTCTTGGGGATTATATCATCTTGGCTGTTCAAAAACAAAACAAAAATATAAGTTTTGTTTCCTGCTTTGTACGTGTACAAATTTCTTAGTGATATTTTCTTTGCTGACTTTATGCTTGTGTTGTTGTACTTAAGTGATTGGACGAGTTACTAGTATGGATAAAATGTTTAAAAAGTGTTTTAATTGCAGGAATAAATTACTCTGACAAGATGCTCATGCCATATGTGTTGTGTGTGTGGGACCAGAACACCTTAGTGTAGACTTCTCATTTTGTAAGGTATTTGGATCTCTCTGCTTAGCTGAAGGATCAAAAGTTATTATCAAGGATCTTCTTCCTTCAGATCAATTAGAGAGGCAAGAAAAGATAAGGAATAAAGCAAGAAGGACAGCGAGGATAGGAAACATAAGAATTGGAACTAGGCTGCCATTTCTTCTCCCAAGGTGCCTTAGACTGAGTTATCATCTTCTTCTTCATCTGTACCAAAGACCAAATCACCTCAGTTGAAAACTGTTGTGATAATGGCCAAGTCAAGTCTGAGTCATCACTCTTCCAAGAGCAAAATCTCTGTCAAATTATTTTGAAGCACCTCTAAAGCAGATTGGGATCCTGTAATGAAGGCTTTTCTTAAGATGCAGATGTTGCTGGGCATCATCTCAACCCTCTCCAATATAAGGACAGATTAGACTGGCCCTCCTTCCACAATGTCAGTCTCTGCAACAGTGTCTTCACAGCCGATGTTCCTTCGGCTCCTGTCACTATGGCATTGCCTATTGTTTTGGTTCTTGCACAAAGGTAGGAAGGTAATGTTACTTCCACCTAAGGATAGTTAGCACTGGTCCACAGGTCCTTTGATGGATTCAGTGATCATTGTGACAGCTACTAAAGGAGAGCTCATACATGAGCCCTCTGCTTTCTGTCCTTCTAATAAAGAATCATGGGTGATAGACAAGGATGGGAATGTGAGCTAGATGTTGACTTCATGGCACTGTCTGTGGTTTTAACCTGCTTGGAACCATTTTCATTGCCATGTTTATCAGTGTTTGAGCCCAGTGTACTGATCTCCTCCTTGAGGCTATCCATTTCCTCTGCATCAGGGCTCTAGTTTTTGGCACTGCATAATCCTGCTATGGTGGTGGTGGTGGTGGTGGGGGGGGGGTATGTTCTAAGGATCTGCATTCAGGGCTCTTACTCCAGGTCATCAAGGTTCTCTAGGGATAGAACAGAGTTGTTTCTTTAGGAGATACACAGGCAGTACAAACTGACTGTTCTTGGACTTTGACCGGTCCCAGGAAAAGAGTATATAAAAGGAAACACTTGGATTCCCATTCAGAGTCACGGACCTCAGACATGGATTTCCAAAAGACTTTACTTTTTGTGATGTCCTCATATTGATGAAGATTTGGTCTAAAGGAGTGAATGGCAGTAACCAGATTCTGCTGTGGCTACCCCCAGAAAACTAGATAAAGTGTTACTTCCACCTAAGGATAGGTAGTACTGGTCCATAGGTTCTCTGCTGGATTCAGTACAAGCCTTAGTCCACTAGCAAAAATCCCTCAGCATTACTGATGGGAAGAATTCTGAGGATGATGGCTGCAGCAGTTGTAGTGTTCCACTATGTCAGATACCACATGAGGATCCTCCAAAGGATGCTTTCCACATAGTGGTCTCGACTCACAGACCTACCATCAGGCAAATGAGAAACAGATGGAAAAACTCTTCATTCTCCCCTCACCAGTAGCAGTTGTGACCATGAAAGTTTCAACACTGAGGTAGGGGGACATTTCGAAGGGAAGATGGTCCAAGGTTAGTGGAATGGTCAGAGGCCTGTCTTCATATTACTCTTCTGGAATTGCGAACAGTCTTGCTAGCATTGAAGGACTTTCATGACCTGTTACTTCCAGAAGTGATAATTGCAATCAGACAATGTGTCAGTTGTTTAATACTTCAACAAATTAGGGTGGGCCAAGATTTATCCCCTTTGATGAGAGGCCATGAGTGTGGCATTGGGCACTAGATTCAGGTCATCTTCTCATAACAGTGTACTTTTCAGGGAAACCCAAAAGTCTAGCAGACAGACTTGGTAGGACAGTGCTAATGGCTGCACCACTGCATCGCCCAATACCCATGTCTTTTGTCAGATTGTCTCTTTTCCATGACTGTACTAGATGTATATAGTAATGAGTTTTAATGCCATGAGAATGTTTTACATTACTGTAATCAATTGTATGTGTAATATATTTCTATAATGTTTTATATATTCTCTGACTCTTTTGCCATGAATACGTCTTTAATGACTTAAATGTTATGATGTGTGGTATATATTTTAATTGTGATATATGTGGTAGTGTTTTTGTATACTTTTTTATGTGGAGCTTTTCTCCCTGGCCTCTGCTGAAAATGGGTTCTGTTGATGCAGTCAGACTATCCTGGTAAACAAATGTCATATAAATAAAAAATAAGTAAATAAAATCTTGACAAGATCCTAGCTCCGCCCAAAGATGGGCTTTTTTAGAGTAAAAGAATCCCTGAAGATGCCATGGTTATCACAGCAGTCAGAAAAAAGGGTGAACAGAGCTCCTCTGTCCATCCTCCTACTAGAGAGTCTAGGGCACTGGACAAGTTTGGAAAGTGTGTTTACTCTTCAGCGACCTTTGCCTTATGTTAGTTAATTATTTGGTATACTTTACTAGATTACAGAGGGATTTGATTAAAGAACTCTATAAGTCTCGACAGAGGAACTGAAGACTTTTTCCTCACAACTGGCCACCCTCCAATCTATATCTAATGCATCCATGAGGTTAATCTCTCATACAGCTGAAGGTTCCTTACGGGCTGATGGTTCAGGCATAGCCATCTGGAGACATTACCGGATGCACTTGTATGATTTTGTGTAGCCCTTCAAGTCTTCTTTCATTAATGCTCACTTTAATGGATCTTTGCACCCACTGTTGAAGACACACTTTCCTGTAGTGAGCAAGATGGAAAGACCTATTCTGCTGTGGGAATCCATTTTTCTACCCTGCAGAGATCCTTTTTTAGGAATCAGTGCTGTGGGAAAAACATGTAGTTCTGTAATTCCCAAGATTCTTTACAGGAAACATGAGGAGAAATTTCTCCCAGAGGCAGAGGGGGAAGTAATAACAGAAGACACTACCTTCATTGCAGAGGGGGTCAGTAAAACCAAGGGCTCTGAGATTCCTTTTTGGATCGGCCCTTTTCAGCACTACTGAAGGGTTGCCCAACTGTTTTTCTCTGGAGATGGTTGGGAGCACTTATCTTTGCACCCAGACACTTGGGAAGCCATCACAAAAGATTCTTGGATGCAAAGGATCATATCCAGAAGTTATTTAATTCCCTTTTTACAGATTCCACCAGCCCAACAAAAATATCTCCCCGATGTACTACCCAGTCAGTGGGAGTTAGCAGCCCTAAAAATTCAAAAGCTGCTAGACTAGACAGTCATCAAAGAGGTCTCACCAAACTAAAGAGGATCTGGAGTTTGCTCACAGTTCTTTTTAGTGCCAAAGAAAACAGGTGCTCACAGTTCTTTTTAGTGCCAAAGAAAACAGGGGACCAGAGTCCAATTTTGGATCTCAGTAATCTGAATTAGTTTGTAAAGAACTTCAAGTTCTGGGTGGTCATGGTTCAGTCTGCCTGTTCTGCAGAAGGATGACTGGATGTGCTCTATAGACTTCAGAGATGCATACTATCATATCAAAATGAGCAGACATTCTCAGAGGTATTTGTGCTTTCGGGTGAGGGCCAGGGATTACTTAGTCCATCTCTGTCAGTCTCTGGAGATCACAGTCAATCTCTCCATGTCCCATCTTCAGCCACTTCAAGTCTCGGAGTTCATAGGAGCTCACCTGAACACAGTCAGTCAGTCATTTGGCCTTTCTGCCACAAAACAGAGTTCATACCTTGAGACTACATGCCAGTCAGATCCTATCACATCCTACCCCTCCAGCAAAATTGGTAATTCAGTCTTTAGGTTTTATGGCTGCAGTGATAACCCTGCTACTCAGTGCTTGCTTTCACATGCAAATTTTCCAGTGGACTATGGCAGTACAATGGTCGATTCTTCGACAACCTTTGAGTCATCCTATAAAACTTTCTTAGGTTTGCAGGAACTTTGTACTTTGATTGATTCACTCCAATGATGTTTGTCTGGGATGTCCCTTATTCCTTCCTCCCCTAAAGGCCATGTTGTTAACAGACACCTCCCAATTGGAGTGGGGGACATCTCTTGGGATGGACTGCTCAACGCACATGGTTCCCAGAAAAGACTAATTTGGATGTCAGTGTTTTGCAGATGAGAGCGGTCCTTTTAGCATTGCAGGCCGTTCAGAACTCTCTTTCTCTAAGGACAATTGCTGTCCAGATGGACAATATGTCAATGGTATGGTACATCAACAAACAGGAGGGACCAGGTCCTACCCCCTTTGCCAAGAAGCATTGAGAGTTTGGCAGTGGACGAGCCAATGTTTTAGCTGACAAGCTCAGCAGAACCATTATGATGCCTCACGCGGGATTTCTCCATCATACAGTGGCAGAAAGGATCCTTCACCGATGAGGTCAGCCTTGTTGCAGTCTTTTTGCCTTGTCCCTCAATAGCAAGTGCCACAAGTTTTTTGCCCTACTTCCCCATCAGGGGGAATAACTGAGTTGGTGTAGTCCATGTTTGGCCCTCTGGTCTCCTGTACGCCTACCCTTCCCTACCTCTAATTCCCAAATTTCTTCAGAAAGCATTCTGGTTGAAGCGCAAGGTTATCTCATTGCCCCCCTTTTGGCCTTGGCAACTTTGGTTTCCCTTCCTGTGGTCTCACTTATCTCTAGCAGCACACTGGACTCCAGTCCAGATCTGGTGTCTCATCCCTCAGGGATGGCTCACCTGAACATTCCAGGCCTCAAGTTGACCATATGGTTTCTCCAGTTCTGATAATGGCTAGACAGTTCAGGTTTTCTTCTCCAGTTCGCCAAATTTTAATATCCTCCCAGAAACCTGCAACCAGGAAGATACACAGAAATAAATGGAAAATATTCTCCTACTGGGCACATCAGAGACAATTAGTGTCCTTTACTGCTGCCATTCCTGCTGTTTTGGATTTTCTTGCCTCAGTCTTTCAAGGATATGCTAGTTTTTCTGTCTTCAAAGTTCATCTAGCAGCCATCTCTAATTATCATAACTGGAGATAATACTTCCTCTCTTCATCCAAACTTTTAAAGGCACTTTTTTACTTAGGCCTCCGTTTGTAAATCCAGTGGCACTGTGGGATGTCATAGTTGTGTTGGAGAGCTTAGTTCAACCCCCCTTTGAGCCTTCAGCCAAGTCTGACCTCAGATTTCTTGGAAGACAATCTTCCTTGTGGCTAATACTTCCACTAGGCAAGTTTCTGAACTCCAGGCACTTTCTTCAAAATGGACTTATCTGATTTTCCACAAAGATACAGTTACTTTATATACTAACCCTTCTTTTCTACCAAACCTAGCCTCTGAAACAATCATCAACCAGGTCATCAATTTACCAGTCTTCTTTCCAAATTTTTCCAATAAAGGAGTATACATGCTTCACCTTTTGGATGTGCATAGACCGTTTCATTTCTATCTTCATAGAATGAAAGATCATAGAAAAACTGATTGACTCTGTTTCCTTTGACCATCACAAATTGGGAAAACCATTATCTAAAGTCACCTTACCTAGATGGATGTCAGATTATATTTCTTATATTTACTTTTTGAGAGTTTTATGTCTGACAAGACTTCCAAAAGGTCAATCTACTAGATCTATGGTACATCATCTGCTTTCTGTGCCAGAGCTTCCGTCAATGATATTTGTCCTACAGCCACTTCATCCAGTGCTCATATTTTGTTGCTCATTACAAGTTGGACATCATCTCCAGAAACAGGGCTGCTTTTGATTCTGTGGTACTCCGAAACATCCTTCCATGAGGGCCATCCAATGTTATCATAGCTAAGGACTGTGTTCCATACATTGAGGAATGAATGAAAATGACAAAAACAGATTGAGAAGTCCTGTACTTACCATAACTAAGCATCTTTGTTGTCCATTTTCATTCTTCCTCAACTTCCTATCTCCCTTCCCTCTCTCCTGTTCTTTGGGAGTCATCTGATAATGTTTTTTCGAAACGCTGTTCTTGTTTGAGCCCCTATGCTGTTCCTTTCCTTTTTCAAAGTTATGTTCCAGACTAATATATAATGACAGCAAACTGGATCTGAGATAATACAGTAGTAAGGGGCATTATGGGTAAGGCAAAGACCTCAAGAGTTGGATGCTAGAGTCTGGAAGAAAAGTGTCCGAGTCAGATTCGAGGACGGATCCGGTAACCATATGAGGAGGAATGAAAGTGGACAACACAGATGGATAGTTATGGTGAGTACATCATTTTTTTAATTGCTTGCAAATCCTAGGCTGAGCCTCAGAATGGTCCACTTGGATCAGTGTTCTACCGTGGTCAACAAATCCATCCATGGATGGATAGATAGAAGTACAGTTACAGACAGGCACACATTTAGAGAAATACATAGTATCTAAGGATGGTCATTAGTGTCAGTAAACTTAGTTTTATCCTGTTTATTTGGGCTGGTCTGTCACTTGGTTGTAGCAGTAATGCAATGCTGTCTTCTAGTAGGACTGTGTGGGGGGGGGGTGGAAAGAGGTGGAGTAACATCCTCATGATATGTAGCCTGCTTTCTGCTGTGTACTAGCTGTGGTAGGTTAACCTCATTCGGAAAGATGCATTGGTGGCTTTTTTTAAGAAGAAACATTGTTATCGTGATGCTGATGGGGTTCCTTCAGACTGTATAATATAACATTTGTTAGGTTGTTACAGATACTTAGTATTTCTAATTGTGTGGCTTTTTTCAAAGGATGCCTGCCTGCCTCCCTCCCTCCTATTATCACCATGACTTTATATGATTATAAAGACCACCACTGCATCTTCAAAAGACACTAATGCAGTATGGGGAGTAAAGGGCAAGAAAAGGTCACTTTTGCAGTCATGTAAGTCTAGCCTGTTATTTAGTCTGTAATGAAGAATTATGGGGAAGGTGAGGCACAGCTGTCTTCATAAAGAACATTATAAGTTTTGGCTCTAGATGGAGAATTGTTAAGAGTTGGACTGTGCAAATCAGGAGCAGTTCTTAGATTTAATTTCTTTGGTCTTCAGTATTTGCCAAGGCAAGAAATAACACCCCCTGCATCCCTTGCAGGGTTGCAGCTGTTGTTTCTACTAGAATACAATTATATGTTGATCTTCAGGATGGTCACTGGCTTCCTGACTGTTTTTGAACCAAGCTGTGTAGCGGATTGCATGCAGGTGATAATCACAGTCTTGTGACTAAACTACTATGCAGCTGTCATAGTAGATGAGGCATTCTGGTAAAGCTACTAACATTCAGTATGCCAGTGGGCAGAAGCTCATATGGCCTAGTCAGGTCCGTTTCACTACAGACTTCCAGTGGATATGGCTAGAGTACTTTTAGCTTTTTTTTTCCCTTATTCTTTTCTGACATTTTCCCCTAGTCCTTTATATCATTATGTGGCTGTGGTGGACCACTATCTGGACACTGCCTTATTAGGGTGCATAGCTGTGATTGACTGACAAGTACTGAGTCTTTTGGCACTTTCTGAATGGAGAAATTGTATTCCAAATTTTCATGCTGTCCTGGACCTTGGTGTATTAAAAGGGTAGTAAGCCTGTCTTCTAGGGAAATAAAAAATATGGATGCCATAATATTTGTTTATTTTTTTATTTACTGAAGTCTTTCTTCACAAGTCTTGTGTGTATGTGTGTGTGTGTGTGTATGTGTATATATATATTTATAGTGTGTACAATGAAATGCAGAACTTCAAGATCACTGTAGTGTACCCTGGAGTAAGGGCAACTCTCTGGGATACCACAATTTTGATCTTAAACTTCATGTCAGTGTACTCTCTATGTTTTTGCTTGTACATTTCAGTGCTGATCATTAGTTTTTCAGTTTTGTGCCTAACACTCTTACTTCATCTGTCCCTTATTCTAGTAAACAAGATAGATGTTGTTTCTTGAGAATAAGGCAACAAAGAATTGCAACATGTACAGTTTGTCCTAGAAAAACAGGCTTCTAATGATCCTTCACTGCCAGCAAGTAGTGCCAAAGAACTACTTACAATCTGGATAATTAAAGGGGAATGGACTGGTACATTCGCAAAAGGAGGAACAGACTTAGACTCCAGGCTGAAAACCCAGCAAAAAAGGAGTAAGCAGAGTGAAGCATAAGGTTTCTGTTTAATATTACACAAATAAAGCACATATGCATTAGATAAGCATTCTGCTTTTGCATTATAAACAGCTCTGAAATGTTAGCAGCATTCAGAATTTTGTTCACAGTGTAATAAATCTGTTTTATATTAGCAGTAACTTTAAGTATGTTATGTCCTCTCATAATGAGTATGGTCAGCACTGAAATGTGCAATCACAATGCAGAAAGTACACTGATATGAAGTTTTAAGATCAAGATCATATTTAATTCCAGCTTGTCAAGCACAAGTCCAGCCAAAAAGTAAATCTGGTAACATTAAATCTTCACAGTATTTGTAATAAAATTACAAATCTGCATGCCTGGATATCAGTCTGTTCCCCGGATATCCTAGTCATCACTGAAACATGGCTTAAATCCAATAAGAAAGATACAGAAATACTACCTCCAGGCTATAACATTATGAGGAATGACGACCTCACAAAAAAGGAGGTGGAGTCACCCTACGATAACTCAGCTCCTATAACCTCTCCACCTATTCCAACCTCATCCCCAAATTTCACTCAGCCAAAATATGTATAACTCTTTTAAAGCTAAACTCTTAAAAAAAAAAAAACCTCTCTGTATTATTGTAATTTATATCCCCCTGGAAACAACATGCCCATACTGGAAGAATTTCTGTCATGGGTGCTTAGTACTATTATTTATGAAAAAAATAATTCAGGGTGATGTGAATATTGCCTGGCAAAATGTAACCTGTGACAGTCCTTCATCCTGCATAAATCTGTTTGGTCTAACTCAACTAATCACAATACCTACTATACACAACAAAATGAGGGCAGAATTCTTGATTGGATTTTAGTCTCAGACCCCAGTAAATATACTATCAGTGGGACTCATCCTAACTCCCTAAGTAACCATCTCCCTGCATACACACACAGACTTGCCACCAACTTAAACCAACCAAGAATCTCACAAAATTTAATTCAGACTTATTTAGCAGTATCCGTAGATCCTTCAACTGGTCTGTACTAAAAGCTCTCCCATTCGATGATGCAGTTATAACTTTTAATGTCTTTTTTAAATATCCTAAATAATCTTGCCCCTTTAAGTATCAACAGAGTAAAAGTAAAATACCTCCCCTAGCTATCTACCCTTACCAAAAACATTATGCATAACAGAGACAAGACTTGGAGGGAGTGGCTAATTAAAAAAAAAAAACTTTAAGCAATACAGGGAACTTTGTAATCAAGCTAAAAAACAAATATACAAAAATAAGCAACAGTACTGTGACCAACTACAACTTAATCATAAAAATGATCCACAAAAATTCTGGTCTGCTATTCACATACCACTTAGTCCTGGCCCAAAAAATTATCCTTATCCCTCTCAAACCTGCCCCCCCCCCCATGAAATAGCAACTACGTTTAATAAATACTTTATAGAGAGCATTGCTGCCCGCACAGACAGCACATCACCCTCCCCTTTTCAAACCCATAATCTATTACCAACTTCCCCTTCCACTACCACATTAACCTCTGAAAAATATGAACCCAGTGCGTTCTTAGCCACAAATGCTAACACCTTAAAACCTGCAACAATATCTACTATAAAAAAACCTTCCCCCACAGCTGATGACAGCTTTCCATCTGATTACCTCAAGATAGCAACAGAAGCCATATCTTGGCCAGTGTCAGTAGATTCATACAGGAATCTTATGTACTAGCTATTTGGAAAAGATCATATGTCATCCCACTGCACAAGGCAGGAAACTTTACAGACGTCTCTAGGTGTTGTCCCATTGCAATTCTCTCCCCTCTCTCAAAAGTCCTAGAAAAATTTATCCACGCTCAACTTCTTCACCATCTCCTCTCAGAACAACTTTTAACCAGTACTCAGCATGGATTCTGCCTTGGCCATAGTACAACTACTGCGTTATTATCCTTTTTAGATAATATAAACAAGAAAAAGGACCCTGGGAAACATCTATTCCATATTTCTGGATCTTTCCAAAGGCTTTGATACTGTCTCACATAGTAAACTCCTTCAGTAGCTGCACCATCTCGGCCTATCCCCTCCTTCACTTCAATGGTTTAAAAGCTACCTATCTGATAGACAATAAACTGTTAAGATGGCACCATACCTTCTCTCCTTACCTCCTCATTACCACTGGTGTACCCCAAGGCTCAATGTTTGGTCCACTTCTCTTTAACATTTTCATTAATGACCTCTGTACCTCTTCTAGGCTACCATTACTTATACATTATGCTGATGATTTGACACGAATATGTTCATTTGACACTCTCGTGCATCTTTCTGAAATCACACAAGAAGCCTTCACCTCTGTTGAAAACTGGCTTTATAATGCCCAGTTATTACTCAACCCCCACAAAACAAAATTGCTCTGCCAACTTGGTATGCTTTATAGACAAAAACTTTAATGCTAACTGCTAAAACCACTCTGGCAACCACTTATCTCCTTCTTTCTCTTTCGTAGGGTGCTCTTATCCTTGCCAACTTACAGGTATCTGTTAAAACTAAACTTGAAATATGTTACAACAACTTTGCTGCCAATAATCAATACTGTACACATCACTGCAAGGCCCTTAAAAGTTTGAACTGAGTTGAACTACCAGGATGTCGTACAACTAGGTACTGCCCACGACATCATTTATAAACCCCATGCCTGTCCTGCACTAAGCTCCATTCTTATCACCCAAACAGACCTTTCTGGTGTTTTTAGTGTTTCACTGTTGCAGTCATTACATTTGGGTAATCTGCTGGCAGGTTGCCCTCAGTTGGCCTGATTAACAAAGTCTTGGGTCCTGCGTCAGTTGCTGTCCCTTTTTCCATGACGTCAGGTCGTCAGGAGTATAAAACATGCAGCCGATGCCATTACATCAGTCCTTCTTGCCACGCGGTGGCAGAAGCAGTTCGCAAGTGTGGTCGGCCGACTCCTGAAATTTTCGTTTTTGGGTTTCAGAACCGAAGTCTTCAACTAAAAAGCCAAGTATCCCATTGGGGAAACTTTTTCTTGCTTCTTACCGATGTCAGTAAAAGTTAATAATTGTATTACTTGTGGGAAGCAAATACCTCATAAGGATTTCCATTTGTACTGTATTTCTTGCCTAGGCCCTGACCACGACGTACCTTGTTGCAGGTTTTGTGCTTTATTTAATCAGCGCACTGTTCGTCGTTGGTACATTTTTGCTTCTAAATATTTTGGATCACGATTTAATTATCCAGAAATGACGTCAGTTAGCAATCCGACTACCGGAATACCTAAAAAACGCAAAGAAAAAGACAGAGACAGGCCGTTGAGGTCCAAAACTGCCGACGACGCTTCTCCTAAGCCAGTCGCTAGTACTCAGTGAGGCACTTTCGCAGCCCCTGATACCTGCTACTTCTGATACGCAGGCCCCTACTGAGACCTATTCGGAGTCTGGTATGCCGCAAGATGCTTCAATTATGGAACCCGCGGATGTCTGTACCTTGGATGGGTCCGGAGCCACTGTGCAGTCACCTGCTAATTAGGGTGTATTCAGGCCTACAGATTTGTATATTAAACCGATACCATCTTCAGTATTAAGTCCAAAATCCATGTCTAAAAAAACCGATGCCCAGGCCACATGTGCAGGCTCCTATGCCTAAAAAACAAATGATCAAAATGGCTGAAGATTTAATTACTCTAATCAGGGGTAGCTAACCCCCCCCCCCCCCAAAGAGGCCTAGGGCTGAAATTGACTATGAATCTTCTGAACAGGATTCTGTTTCTTCTGACTCTTCTAATGAACAGGATTTGTCTATACCTACTTATGAGGACTCTGATGCAGAGGATTCCATTCCTTCTGCTTCTCCCGCTGAAGATTTTTCTTTTGGGGAAACTTTACATACCTTAAGGGAACATTTCCACTGGGAAAGTCAGGATTTTTTCTGAATCTAAAAAGAGACTTAGGGATTTTCTTCTTCTTCCTCAGTATAGGCCTTTGGCTATACCTCCTGTTCTAGACATTGTTGATGATGTGTTTTCAGAATCTAGTATGGCTCCTGATTCTCTGCCTCCGGCTCCTTGTAAGCCAGACATATACTACAGGGTTCCTGACTCCCACAAATTTATTTTCAAAAATCCTGTTGCGGATCCTGAAACTATTTCTCAGGGCCCTAAGGGCATTAAGGCTTCTACTGATAAAAATCCTACTCCTTCTGATAGAGATTCCAGGGCGCTGGATAGATGGGGTAAAAAGGTCTATACTTCTGCAACCTTGGCAATCAGGGCTTTAAACTGTCAATTTCATATGCTAAAATATCAGCAGCATATAATGGGACTGCTTAATCAGAAAATGATGTTGATTTCTGACTGTGTGGAAAATAAAGATTTACAGGATTTATTACATTCAGCTGAACAAGTTGGAAAACTTACTTTGCATTGTGGTTTTGATTCTTTGGAGGCCTCTTGCAGGGCTGCTGTAACTGCGTCTGTGCTTAGAAGTCATGCTTGGCTCAAAGAGCAATCTCTGCCTGATCATGTTAAAGCAAAATTGTTGGATGCTCCTTTGCAACAGGACCGTCTCTTTGGTAATAAGGCTGAAGAAGTTCTAAAAAAGATGGAAGATAAAGCTAAATCTATGCAAACTGTAAATGATTTTTTACAAGTGCAACCTCCAAGATTTAGTAGACACTGGCCTACTAAAAACTGGTCCTTTCCAGTTCCTTCCAGAGCCACTCAAGTCAAACCCAGACATTCCAAAGGCACCAGGTTTCAGTCCCAAGGGACTTTCAGAACTAAGCAATGGGGTGCCTCCTCTTCCAAATCTGGAAACAAGACACCTCCCTATGGTAAGCAGTCTCAATGACTTTCCTCTAGAGTTTCCAAGCACTTACCTTTTAGCCACCCCTTTGGGAGGAAAACTGGCTCTTCATGCAAAAAACTGGCAACATATACCCCAGGACAAATGGGTTTTGAATATAGTATCCCAGGGATACAGATTTCATTTCCACATGTTGCCAACTCGAAATGGATGGCCAGACCTGCCCCCAAATCAGTGGGCAGAGGCCCAGAAACAAGTACTTTCCCTCTTGAACATGGGGGCTATTCAACTAGTATATAAACAAAAAGAGAGAAGGCCAGCACCAGGGACACGAAGCAAAGATAATTTATTGATTCTACCAGACCGGTTTCAGCATATAGCTTTCTTCAGTGGTTATACCAGAAGTTAGTACTGGTTAGTACCAGAAGAGGAAAAGGGACAATGTTTCTATTCCAGACTTTTCCTGGTACCCAGAAAAGACAAATCATGGTGTCCAATTCTGAATCTGTCTACTCTAAACACCTTTCTGGACATTCCAAAATTCAAGATGCTGACTCTTCACTAGTTACTTCCTATGTTAGGCAAAGATGCCTGGTTGGCAACTCTAGATTTAAAAGAGGCTTACCTGCATATCCCAATCAGGGAATCTTGCAGAAGATACCTCTGTTTCAAAGCAGGCTACTTGCATTATCAGTTCTCTGCACTGCCCTTTGGCTTATCTACTGTGCCCAGGGTCTTTACAAAGTGCCTGGCTCCAGTAATTGCATTTTGCAGGCAAAGAAATATTCAAATATAGCCATATCTGGCCAGTTGTCTAATTCAGGCAGAAAACAAGGCCATTCTTCTAAAACATCTGGCGTTTGTAAAAAGAGTTCTAACTTGTCTAGGGTACACTATAAACGAAAAGAAATCACAACTGTTACCCTCTCAAAAAATTACATTCCTGGGTGCAAGCTTGAATACAACTGCCTAGATGGATTTCCTTACGCTAGAAAAGCAACTTCATTTGGTGACTTACTTCAAACAGGTGGCCACAAAAACCATGTTATCTGCAAGACAAATACTGCAAGCCTTGGGGTTCATGGCCTACTGCATTCTTCTAATTCCATATGCAAGACTGCATATGAGGAAACTTCAGTGATACTTAAAAAGTTTATGGAGTCAACATTGTCACAGCCTGGAAACAATGATTCCTATCATTCCTTGCCTGCAACTAGAGTTCCTGTGGTGGGCAGAGGCCTGCCACCAAAACAAGGTACTGCCATTCACACCACCCCCTGCCGCCCAAACCCTAACTACAGATGCATCAGACTATGATGCATGGGGGCTCATCTGGCAGGGAAGTGCATTCAGGGCAAATGGAGCCCAAATCAAATGCACCTTCATATCAATCAAAAAGAAATGCTAGCTGTACAGAATGCACTGACAGCCTTCAAGGACTATCTTCATCTAGGACAACTAATGGTAAAGACAAGACAACACCACAGTTATGTGGTACATAAACAAGCAGGGGGGTACACATTCCTACCCCCTCTGCAGACTAGCCATGGCATTGTGGCACATGGCCTTGAGCTATCAAGTACAACTACAAGCTCAATTCCTGCCAGGACAGCTGAATATTTTGGCAGACGAACTAAGCAGAAATCTCATGCACCCACACGAATGGAAACTGGAACCACAGATTTTCAATATGTTGACACGCAAATGGGGGTGCCCAGACATAGATCTTCTTGCCTCACCCCAGAACTACCAGTTGGACAAATTTTGTACAAGAACTCCTCACAAAAAAGCCTGGAAAGTGGATGCTCTGTCTTTCAGCTGGGAAAACCTATCACTCTATGCTTTTCCCCCTCTGCCTCTGCTCTCCAAAGTTCTGCTAAAAGTCAAACAGGACAAACCAAAAAGTGATTTTGATTGCTCCAGGCTGGCCTCACCAACACTGGTACCCACTCCTGTGCAGTCTGTCTCAAATCTCTCCATGGCACCTGCCGCAGACACTTTCCTTACTGTCACAGCAGAACAACCAAATTCTGCACCTTCAGCTCCAAACTTTGAATCTTGCAGCTTGGCTAATCACTTAAATTCCCCCTTAGCATCACTCAACAAACCTGTGATGGATGTCATTTTGGAGGCGGGAAGACCTAGTACTAGAAAATCTTATGCTGACAAATGGAAAAGATTCTGTGCCTGGAATTAGTCTCAAGGGATAAGCACAGCAGTGGTCAACTTACCTCAGATTTTGCAATACTTAACTGAGATGCTTCACAAGGGCCTGTCTTTTTCTTCCATAAAAATCCATGCCTCAGCCATTTCAGCTCATTACAACACAGAACCTCCCCTCTTCTCTCATCCTCTACTAAAGCAGTATCTCAGAGGGGCCAAAAACTTGAGACCACCCAGGAGAGCTCCAACCCCTACCTGGGACCTTAACTAACTTTGTATTGGAGAAACCCACTCTCCCTCCTTTCGAGCAGGCTGCTACTGTAGACTTAAAATTTCTCTCCTGGAAAACAGCCTTCCTTTTAGCAATCACTTTGGCTAGAAGGATTTCTGAATTACAGGCCCTTATGGCAGTGGAGCCTCTCATCATTTTTCATGCGGACAGAGTATCGCTCAGGACCAACCCATCCTTCATGCCCAAGGTGGTATCCAGTGCGGCTCTTAATCAGACCATTCATTTACCAACTTTCTTTCCCAATCCACAGAACAAGGGGGAGCGGATTCTGCATTCATTGGATGTACACATACAACTTAGATTTTACTTGGACAGGACTAAATCTCAAAGAAAATCTGAACAACTGCTGGTAGCATTTGCTGCAGGGGCAGAGGGAAAGGCTGTTTCAAAGCAAACAATTTCCAGATGGATAAGCCATTGTATTCATTTCTGCTATAAGCACCATGGAAAACCTATCCCCCAGGGGATCAGATCCCATTCCACCAGGGCTGCATCTACTTCTACAGCGTTTCTCAGTGGTGTTCCTACCAGAGATATTCCAGAAGCTGCTACCTGGAGTTCAGTTCATACTTTCACCAAACATTATTATTTACCAATTTTCTCTAAATACAGAGCTGGCTTTGCCACTGCTGTTTTGCAGGGCCTTGTAGCCAGTCCTAATGCTGTATAAATCCATTCTCCCAACCATAGCTTTGGGAATCTACCCAAATGTAATGACTGCAACAGTGAAACACGAAGAACATAGTACAGTTGTGTACACTTACCATAAATGTAGATGTTCGAGTGTATTCACTGTTGCAGTCCTGGTTACCATCCCTTGTTTTTTCTCTTATTATGCCTCTACTTTCTTTTACTACTGTTTTATTTTATATATCTATATATATATATATATATATATATATATATATATTGCTCCCCATTTGGGGGGCCCCTGACATCTGGGGCAAGAAAAACTGATGTAATGGCGTCGGCTGCATGTTTTTATACCCCCGACGACCTGACGTCATGGAAGAAGGTACAGCAACCGACGCAGAACCCAAGACTTTGTTAATCAGGCCGACAGTGGGCAACCTGCCAGCAGATTACCCAAATGTAATGACTGCAACAGTAAATACATTCAAACATCTAGATTTATGGTAAGTGTACACAACTGTACTTTCTAATGATAAACAGCTTCTCAATATCTATAAACTTCAAAAAGCAATTGGAAATAGCCTTTACTGCTAGTATGTTGCCAAAAAATGGAATTCTATTCCACAGGCTATTAGAACTGTAACCTACCATTCTTTTTTTCAAGCATCTTCTGAAAGATCACCTGTCAAACTCAAGGCTCTGCTCATGCTATATCCCAGGCTGAACATCAGTCTCATTTACTTTTCTCCATCTGTACGCATCACAACTTTCTCATCTTCACCTGGCTTCCTATCACCTGTACTCCATATATATATATATATATATAGTAATCTAGCCTAATATCTTCCCCTTTATTGTTACAATTAAGCTATTTTACATACTACTACTGTGAATTGCCAACAGGACGCTCTCCAGAATTGCATGTAGTGGTTTACTTTGCTTTTTGTCATTGTTCTATTTGTAACATATTTTTGTTATAGCTCTGTGCCTTATAATGCATCTACAGCCCTTTTTCCCAATTTTTTTTTTTTGCACATGGGGTTGGGGTGTCACTTCAACAGTGGCAGTCATCTAGAGCTAAAGTTTACACCATCAGGTGGCTAGTCCTGATGTGGATGCCTTACATTACTGTTGATTATTTTTGAAATGTATAATTTTCAGCTTTTTTTTTTCTTTGTTTTTAATGTAATGTAATGTCTTTTGAAAAAAAAAACAAAACATTTTCTCTGTTAAATTCTAACCCAGGCCTCTGGTGAAAATGGACAGTTTTTGATACAGCAAGAAAACAAAAAAATGAGTGCCCCAAGCTTTGCTATGTACTCTTCATCAATTTATTCCAATAACAAGTAAAGACATACCATAAAACAAGGCTCTGTTTATTAGTGACATTGCTTTTAAGTCCAAGAAAGTTCTTGTAAACACAAAACCATCAGTAATCTAGAGTAGTCAGTGTTACTGTTTCTCAAAAACACCAGAGCAGTTCTTTTAAAAGCAGGTGAAAAATACCTGTAGTGCTGTTTAAGTCCAAAGCAATTCTTGTAAAAGCAAAGCATTAGTAACCAAAAAAGTTTAAATCCTAGCATTTTCATCCCTCTGCTTCAGAGACTTTTTCAAAGATAATTGAAAGGTATTTTTCGCAGTACAGTGGGGAAAAGGGCATATACACTGCTACTACTATTTTCGGTGAAATGGGATTCAGTCAAATGAGTTTTCGGTCATTTGAGCTTTCAGTGATTTGGTCTCGATGAAATAACATTTGGTCAAATGAATTTTTCAATGAAACATAATTAGGCGACATCTACAAACATCAACATAGCGAATAACAACAGAGGTTGTTTTCTAGATCGCAGCACAGCGGGGATAAGGGAATATTCCCTTTTCCCCACTGTAGTGCGATCAAAGAGTGAGAATATATAAATAGCAGGGGAAGGCTTGCCCCCCTGCATAATTGTGGTTAGTGTTGTGTTGTTTTTTTTTCGTTTAGTTGATTTTTTCGCAAAACTGCATTTTCTAAAAATGCAGTTTCGGAAAAAAGGGGTCACTTAATTGCGTGTCGTTGAAACGTAATTTTGTTGGATCGAGGTAGAGCTATATATATATATATATATATATATATATATATATATATATATATATGTATGTATATGTATATGTATATACATATGCACACATATGTATGTGTGGGTCTATAACACTTTAGGAGAAGACAAAGAATATAAATAGCCAACCAGCTGTGTGATACCACACAAC
This sequence comes from Protopterus annectens, assembly GCF_019279795.1. Taxonomy (NCBI): domain Eukaryota; kingdom Metazoa; phylum Chordata; order Ceratodontiformes; family Protopteridae; genus Protopterus; species Protopterus annectens. The sequence continues at coordinate 992,697,140 of NC_056746.1, read as the reverse complement.
TGGCAGTTGCCATTTTAGGATGCTTCTATAGGGAGAATCCCTTGTGCCCCATGGCACATTGTCTACATGAGTTTTTAATATTAAGTAGGTGGCATGAGAGTACAGCTTGTTGTGTAAAGGGTACAGATTACTTTGTCTCTGTAACAGTACTTTCATTAACTATATAGATGCAGTTTTGAAAATGTTTTTCCACAAAGAGTTTTTCCACATTCACAGAGTACTTACTGATATAGTTAGATGAGTGTAGTTGCTTTTGAGAGGTATGCAGTGTTCCATAGCTTAAAAAATCAGGATTTTAAAATAAGATAACCACCTCGTTGTTATACTTAAACCTGATACAAAGTTAAAACACTAGTTTACTGAGCTTGATAATCATAAATGCCGTACTGTAATAGCAGTCATAAGGCAGGCTTATTTATTGAGTTTAATCTGGAGAAACTGTTTTTCTTGTCCTGCTTATCCCCACTGTCTGCTAGTCATGAGCTCCCTCGTTGTCAATTTGCCTGTTTGTTTCCCCATCACCGGGGCAAGGATCAGCTTAAGAGGGCCATGATTTAGGCAGTTGTCATGAGTGGTTTGAGATTTTTTCCATTTTTTTGCTTTATTCCCTTGCACACATCCAGTGACGACAAACTATGGGTAGGATGTGCAGTGGATGCCAACACTAGACTGACCTCACTTTTACAAGGGCTTGATGTTAGCTGTAGCTCTGCAGTCCCACAGGATGCACTTTGTGGCTGTTTACTTGGTCTACACCATAGAAATCGACCCATATGTGTCCCTGAATGTTATTCCCCTTCTTTCCAAGGATGACAACACCCCATCCTCCCTATCAGTACCATCAAGAACCCAGGGTGTTTTTCAGACACTGGTCAAGTGAGATATAGTCAGGGGTTTATCCCTCTATTCCACTGGTGCAAGTGACAAACTGTTGGTTGATATTAATCAGTTGTATAAAGAGGTTTTTAATTGCAGAGTGTAGATAGTATAAATCGAAACACATGAATAGCATAAAAATGCTTGGTATACAACTATGTTTACTCCTCCTCCCCTTTATTTTAGTGTGCAATTGTGAAGATGGTTAGAAAAGAAAAACATCTTTTTGTGTGGACATATGGAGCAAAATGCTTTGCGTCAGGGGACTGTGGACTACCAGCATTTTGATTTTGCTGTACCATTTAGTAAAAACAAACAGGTGGACAGGTTTTTCATTATCATCCATGTTCTTTCTTTAGTTTTGCTGCTTCAGGAAGGCTGTACATTTCCTGTAAATTATGTGATTGTTTCTCTTGGAAGTCTGCTGACTACACTAAATAAGTTACTTTCTCTTGTCTCTTAGTGGAGTTTGGTACTATTCTGGAAGGATCAGTTAATTTAACTGATGACCATATAATAAATCTAAGTGGTGCAGCTGTGTCTGTATAGCCAGATACTAAAGCAGCTTGGGGATAAAGGAGTCTGTGTACTTTTCTTTGCTTAATTCATTCATTTAGATGTGCCAACAATTGTTTGATTCAGCTGTGACAGTTACTGAAATTTGCATTGTAGCCATGGACTCAGAGTTCCTTATAGTTTTATTTTATTGATTCAAAGCTTTCTATCAAAAAGTGTAGCTTAGTTCAGTATCAAAAATTTTTTAGCTTTGGAAAGCTTATTGGTTTGGCTGTGCAACAGAATTCAGGCTGCATCCCCCCTCCATTTTTGTTTTCCATGTCCTTCCACAGCAACAAAGGAGACAAATGTATTGCTGCAGGAAAGCAATAAACTTGCTGGCAACATAACTGACTTTTGTCTATGGATACCTAAAATTCATCATACAGAAAAAAAATGTCTTAAGAAATCAGAATGGACAATGCACAGGTAACGTTATGAACTTTTGCTTGTGGGAAGTCTTTAAGTTGTGTGTGCCAGTATTGATTTTGTAGTATCCCATTTACAGCTGGATTGTGTTTCAGGAAAGTTGTCCACAAACCGATGACTGTTTCCAACTATTTTGCTTCTTGTGTGTAAAGGCTTGTATGTTCAATAGTTTCACATATTGTCATAACATTTTCAGAAAGTGACACTCTGACATGAATATAACCCCCCTTAGATTAAGCTTCTAGGTTCAAAGGCAAAGGGGCAGCTTTGAATTTTAAAGTCTTTGTGTTTTTATGCTAAAGTTAAAAATAATGAAAATAACTTTTTATACAGAGATACATATACATTTTAAGCTGAAAGTAAAAGTAATGCTATAAGTTAGTATTTTTAGTATCTGGTATATTTTTTAATCTGAATAGAGCAGATAACTACACTTGAATGTTTAGCAAATGTTGTAGTTTTTCATTTTTGAGTGGACATTTTGATTTTAATTTGAGCTTAGCTGCAAATGTTGGCATTTTTGTGTAGCTTCATGGTTTTCTAGCAAGTCTGGAGAAGAACTTGCAGCAATAAAGGCAAGGAGGTACTATAGCAATAACCCACGCCTGGGTGTGGGTAATGCTGGATTTACCCATGGTTGGCGTGGTTTGGTCCCGAGGGCGAAGCCCGAGGGACCAAACAAAGCCAACTGTGGGTAAATCCAGCATTACCCACACCCAGCAGTGGGTTATTATATATAATGACATTATTTAAGAAAAAAAATAATTACTTTTCTTAAATAATGGCATTGTATAATGCCTCCTTGCTGCCCTTCCACAGCTGTCTGGTATTCCGCGGCAGTTCTGATGTACTGCGCATGCGTATGTCTACGCAGTACATCAGAGCTGTGGGCAAAAAGCAACGGAGAAAGCAAGATCTCAGTTGCTTTTACTGTTCGCTATGTTAAATGGGTTTAACGTGGCGAGACAGTTTAAAAAGCAACGGAGAATCTCCGTTGCTTATTTTAGTTATCTCGCTATGTTAAACCCATTTAACATAGCGAGACAGTTTTGAAAAAGCAATGGAGAAAGCAAGATCTCCGTTGCTTTTTACCTATAAGCTATGTTAAAGGAGTTTAACATAGCGAGACAGCTTTAAAAAAAGCAACGGAGATCTCTGTTGCTTTTTTTAAACCTGTCTCGCTATGTTAAACTCCTTTAACATAGCGAGACAGTGTTTTAAAAAAGACTTATACTAATGGAAAAAGTCCAGGCGACCGGACCTCTTTCCATTAGTATAAGTCGATTTACAACGTGCACACTGGCCAATCAGCGTGCACGTTTTGGAATATTAATGGGGGGTCATGGTATAATACAATTTCAGATATGAGCATATTGTAACATGTCTGTAAAACAATTTGAAAATTTCTAGCAAACTTCTCAGAAAAATATAATGACTATTAGGCACAGAATGGTGGTGATTTTAGGACTAAGGCTCAAAATCTGTCAGGAACACACAGATGTTAAGTTGTCTATCTCGCCTTCATTCTTGCTGGATGGGTTCGGAGCCGACCTCGCCCGACCGCCACTCTAAAGCTCGAGAGTTGGTTCCACCGGCTCGAGGCTCCCCTTATATCCCACAATGCTAGGCGAGAGTTACCTCAGATCTCGTTTGCCGCTACAGCTTCGAGGTTGGTTGTTCTACCGGTTCCTGGTGAGTTTAAGCTTTTTTCTATTAAAAGTCACTCTGTTTCCCCTTTTTTTAGTTTAATTATTGTCCTATTAGTGTAGTTCTTTGAATTTTATCCCCGAACTAATTTTTTCCCGTTTCTTTCTTTAAAAGAACTTTTAGTTCTTCCCTTGGGCCTTAGGCCTTCCCTTCCCTAGGGAGTGTTTGTGTAGTTTAAGCTACTGTTTATTGTACTTTATTGTACTTTATTTCTTTTAGTATTTCTACTAAAGTAAATTTTTCTGACAGGGTATAACTGGTGTGTTTGAGAGTGTGTTTGTGTTCACCAGTTAGGCTATGTCTAAAGAAGCAAAGGTCTCCGGATTCAAGAAGTGTGATGCGTGCTGTCAGAAAATGTCTCTGACAGACGCTCACACTTCTTGTGTCTATTGTCTGGGGCCTTTGCACCTGCAGGACTCCTGTGCTGTCTGCCATGGCTTCAGCCCCAGGGTCCTGCAGGAAAGGAAAAACAAGCTCATTTTGAGAGGCTTGTTGAAGCCTGAGGATTCCCTGTCTGTCTCAACAGGAAGCCCTCCAAGGCATCGAGGTCTTCGGCTCCGGTTTCTGAGCCGAGACCTCAGGTTGTTCAACCTTTGCCTTTATCGGCTCCGGCTGGAGCCGATAAGACTCAGTCCACAGTTTCTGTGGCTCCCTCGGCTCCGGAGCCGAGGTTATCGAGGTACCCGTGTCGGCTCCGACAAGATCTTCGGAGCCGACAACCAGAAAGAGGTCTAGGTCACCTTCTCTTGGCTCCGTTCATTCGGCTCCAGGTTCTCCCTGCTGTCTGAACGGAGCCAAAGGTCTCATTCCTCTAGGTCATCGAGGTTGTCCGATCATGACCTTCAGAGGGTGGTGAGTCGACTACTTAAGTCTGAGGCACTGGCCCAGATGCTTCAGAGCCCGACTCATCAGTCGGTGCCTGTCCCGTCCATCAACTCCTTCCTCCTTCGACTCTCTTGAGCTCGGAGCCGGGTCGTGTCGGAACCGAGACTGTGGTCACCTCGAGCCGAGACAATTGTCTTCGCCCGCTGCCGGCTCCGTTTTCTTTCTTCCATGGAGGAATCTCGGCGCCGGACTTCCCTCGTCGGCTCCGAGGGGGTGAGTGGCATCGGACCCTTGTCCGACCCCCCTCTCGGTGCTTCGGCGCTGGTGAGTTCGGCTCCGACATCGGCATCGCGGCCATCACTGTCGGTGCCGAGGGGTCTTTAGCTCCTCGGAGCGGGGACCTCTGGCTCTGCCTGACAGGGGTGCTTTCGAGGTCATGCGGAGTGTGTTAGAGCCTGGCTCTACTCCACAGTCGGCTCCGTCAGCCCCTCCCTCTATGCTGCCTCAGGGTAAGTCGACTCACTCCCTCATCCCGGACCGCAGAGAGCCAACTCCTCAGGAGCCCCTGTGGGATTTCATCCTCTTCGAGGCCTCTCCTGATTTGGCAGAAGAGCCCCTCGGAAGAGGAAGTGCAAGAGGAAGCACATTGACTCACCTGAGTCTATCACGTCCGACACAGATCTGGATGATTCTGAGGGTTCCCCTGCTCCCCTTCTGAAGATGTCTCTTTGCAGACATTCTAGAGATCCTTAAACAGAGGGAAATTGGCCAGCCCTCAACCCTTCGGAGGACGAATCTGTGTATCTTGAGGCGTTTGGCTCTCGCCTTCCACCTCCTGGGTGTCCCCTTGACCCCCTCATGCAGGTGGTTGCTAAAAGGCATGGACGGCTCCTGATTCAGTGGACCCCACTCCCAGGAGACCCTCCAAATTCATCACAGCTCCAGCAGACAAGGAATTTTTATCAAAAGGAGTCTCTGTGGATGCTATGGTGGTAGCTGCCGCCACAAAGAAGGAACTGGCTGATCCTTCAGTGCCTGTCCATCCACCTAACAAGGAATCTAGGTCCATGGATAGGTACGGAAGCGGATGTTCTCCTCAGCGACATTTACTATGCGTTCGCTGAATTACCTGTGCCATTTCACTCGCCTTCAAAGGGACTTGATCAAAGAAGCGAGTGAAATGCTAAAGGACCCTACAGCTGCGGGTTTCCAAGAAATAATGAACACGCAGCTGGCTATCCTTAATTCTATTTCCAACTCCTCCATGCGCCTCCTCTCTGATGCGGCCGAAGGAGCGAGCAGAGCCGCAGGAACAGGGGTAGCCTTACGTGACACGCCTGGATGCGGCTATGCAATTTTGGACCCTTTCAAGACGTCTTTCACGAACTCCCTTTTGATGGATCATCTCTTTTGGTCCACAAGTGAAAGAAACCCTGACTAGGTGCGAGACGGATGGCAAGACCCTTTCTGCCGCCGGAGTCCGTTTTCCACTCCTTCTAGGCCTTACCCCAAAGGCCAGAAGGGGGGAAAGATGTGGTTCCGTAAACAATCTCAAGGGACTTCGCCTGACGCACAGAGTCGGTTTCCCGTCAGAGGGAGAGGGGGAACAACAATGGTAGACGCCGCCCTAGAGGCAGAGGGGGTCCGCAGAACCAGGGCAATCGAGAAACGTCTTCCGATAAGCCCTTTCAGCATCCCTGAGGTGTTGCCCGACTGCCCATCTTCGGAGGCAGTCGGGGGAAGATTGTCACTGTACCCAGGAGCCTGGCTATCCCTGACACAAGACAAATGGGTACAGTCCATCATTTCCGAAGGTTATTCTATTCCCTTTCTTCGCTTTCCAAGTCAATCAAAAAAATCCCTTCCAGATGTTCCACCCGCTCAGAGGGATATAGCAGCTTTGGAAATTTCAAAACTGCTTGCAAAAAGAGCTATTCAGCCAGTGCCAGCAGACCAACTAGGATCCGGAATCTACTCAAGGTTCTTTTTAGTTCCAAAGAAAACAGGGGACTGGAGACCAATTTTGGATCTCAGTATCTTGAACAGATCGGTCAAGAAAACAAGATTTCGGATGGTCACGCTGCAATCCATTCTTCCCCTGTTGGGAAAAGGAAACTGGATGTGCTCTATAGACCTTCAGGACGCGTACTATCACATAAAATGAACAGGCGCCCAGAAGATTCCTCCGCTTCAGGCTGGGAACCAGTCATTTTCAATTCAGGGCCCTGCCCTTTGGTCTCACCACTGCCCCGGTGTTTACCAAATGCATGGCAGTGGTAGCTTCTCACCTGAGACGACAAGGATTCCAGGTGTTTCCATATTTGGACGACTGGCTCCTCACAGCTCCCACCAAGCATCTCCTTTTGATGGCCAGAGATTACACTTTTCGCCTGTCAAGAACTGGGTATCTCAATAAATTGCGAAAAGTCTGTTTTGTCGCCTTGTCGCACTATTACCTACATAGGCGCAAATTTAGATACTGTAAACATGTCTGCAACACTAACGAACCAAAGGATATCAGACATTCAAAAATTGGTGTCTCTTCTTCTCAGCAACAACAGAGCCAAGGCCAGGTTAGTTCTAAAGGTGTTGGGAATCATGGCCGAGCCCATACCTCTCCTCCCATTGGCCAGATACCACATGCGGATCCTTCAGTGGATGCTTTTTTCTCAATGGTCATACCAGGAACTTCCCATGTCTCACACCATTATGATCACGCAAGCGTGCAAAAAGCATCTCATGTGGTGGATGTCTTCCCCCCAGCTCCTGTTGGGGAGACCATTTGTTCCACCTCCTCCGGTTGCTACTCTGACAACGGATGCCTCCCTGATCGGGTGGGGGCATTATCAGGGCAGGACAGTCCAGGGCACATGGCAACCAAACGAATGCCACTTGCACATAAATGTTCTGGAGATGAGAGCAGTGCTTTTAGCGTTGCAAGCCCTTCAAGACTCTCTTCCCTTGGGAACGATTGCAATCCAGACAGACAATATGTCCGTAGTGTGGTACATCAACAAACAAGGCGGAACCAGATCATACCCCCTGTGTCGAGAAGCACTCAGACTGTGGCAATGGGCGATTTCTTCTCAGCGTTTTCTGATAGCAACGCATATCCCGGAAGTCCAATCACATTGCGGACAAGTTGAGCAGAGCTATTCTCATGCCTCACGAGTGGTCTCTGAAAGACTCTGTAGTGAGAGAGATATTTCTCAAGTGGGGTCAGCCTTGCTGCGATCTTTTTGCTACTCCCCAAAACAGCAAGTGCAGAGAGTACTTCACTCTATTCCCTTTACCAGGCCAACCCAGCAGGGACGCTAGTCCAAGTTTGGCCCCGGGACTTCTGTATGCATTTCCTCCTTTCCCACTGATCTCTCAAGTAATACAGAAAGCTATCGCTCAGAAGGCCTCATTGATCCTCATTGCTCCTTACTGGCCTCGACAAGTGTGGTTCCCCTTTCTACATCGATTTCTTTTGGAGCGACCGTGGAATCTGGACCTAGTTCCAGATCTTTTGATCCATAAGTCGGGTCAGTTTCATCGCTCCCTCCCCTCTCTGAACCTCACTGCTTGGTTCCTCCACTTCCAACCGTAGCCAGGCTTCCTCAATTATCTCACTCTGTTAGAGATATATTGATAGCTTCCCATAAATCTTCCACTAGAAAGATTTATTTGAGTAAGTGGAAACGATTTTCTTATTGGGCACAAGGAAAGGACATAGATCCTTTCACCGCTTCCATCCAACTAGTCCTCGATTTTCTTGCTGAACTCTTCCATGCAGGTTCATCTCCATCTACTCTTAAGGTTCAATTGGCAGCTATTTCTAATTTCCATGTGGGTATTTCTGAATCCGCCCTAATGTCCCACAAACTCTGCAAAGCCTTTTTGAAAGGAGTTTTTCTTCTCAGACCTCCTGTAAGAAATCCTCCTTCTCCTTGGGACCTAAATTTAGTTCTTGCTTCTTTGATTCTTTCCCCTTCGAACCTGCAGCTTCATGTTCCTTAAAATTATTATCATGGAAAACTCTCTTTCTGGTGGCTATCACATCAGCTAGAAGAATTTCAGAACTTCAAGCACTCAGTTGTCGTTCTCCTTACCTTGTGTTCCATAAGGACAGAGTTTCCTTACGAACTAACCCGTCCTTTTTGCCTAAGGTGGTTTCAACATCAAATCTAAACCAATACATTGACCTCCCTGTCTTTTTCCCGGAGTATTCAAATAGGTCTGAACAAAAATTACACTGTCTGGATGTTCATCGTCAATTAAGGTACTACTTGGACAGGACAAAACAATTCAGAAAATCTGATCAGCTGTTTGTCTCCTATGCGGAAAGCAGAAAGGGACTTCCAGTTTCAAAGGTATCTTTATCTAGATGGCTAACATCTCTGATTACCCTTGTTTATGAGATTAGACACAAAAAACTGCCTAATAAGCCTAAAGCCCATTCCACCAGAGCTTTGGCTACTTCTCTAGCCTTTCAAGACAGACTGCCTATTGACACCATTTGTGCAGCGGCTACTTGGGCTACTCCTCACACTTTTATTTCCCATTATAAGTTGGATTTAGCTTCTAGGCATAGAGCTAATTTTGGTTCCACTGTTCTCAGGAGTCTGTTCCGTTAGGCCACCCGGGACAAGGTGCTAGGGACGGTCCCATCCAGCAAGAATGAAGGCGAGATAGACAACTTAACATATAGAAGTTATGTTCTTACCATAACGTTCCATGTTAGTTGTCTTCTTCTCGCCTTCTTCTTGCGTCCCACCCTCCTTCCCCCTGGCCTGGACAGACCTAGAGGAGTTGTGATCGTGACCTCTCTTTCTACCACCTCTTTCTTAGCTATATGCTATTATGCATATTTCCTGTTCAGGATATAGGTCACCCTTCTTCTTCCTGTTGTTAGAGGTGGATTCTATGTTTTCACAGTTATACTGTTTTTCTGTTATAAGCTGGGTTAGCTTACAAACGAGATCTGAGGTAACTCTCGCCTAGCATTGTGGGATATAAGGGGAGCCTCGAGCCGGTGGAACCAACTCTCGAGCTTTAGAGTGGCCGAGTCGGAGCCGAGGTCGGCTCCGAACCCATCCAGCAAGAAGAAGGCGAGAAGAAGACAACTAACATGGAACGTTATGGTAAGAACATAACTTCTATTTCTGCCACAGTTGTTAAGCATGGTGCACATCTTCATTTTTTTTATGAAAATACCTTTTGTACATGGTCTGTAATAGTAGAATAGAGTGCACCTTCTTGGACAGTGAAGACGTCACATAGATTGTCTGGTCATGCTTACTGTGTCTACAAATACAAGCTGTGATGGTTTACTTTTCTCATAATTAGGGTTCCCACTTCCAGCAAACAAATTCTGACTGTCCTTGACAAAGCTAATTAATGACAGTTTAATTGTGATCATATTACAGTATTGGTTAGTCCTTTTCATGCACACACAGTACCTCCCCCAAAAGTACCACTTTCTGACTGGATATAGTGCCGATGTTTGTGATCATGTGCAAAATAGTCTTTCCATAGTAATATATTTCATCTCATTTCACATACAAGTGGACATGTGTGTACACACACACACACACACACACACACACACACACACACACACACACGCACGCTCGCTCGCTCACTCACTCACTCACTCACTCACTCACTCACTCCTCTGACAACTCTATTTTAGGAAACGTTGTGTTTTGCAGGTGAGAAGTACTTTTTGTTAATCTCTTTATGGAGTGTCCCGAGATCTTATTTTTGCGTGATAATCAATATAGTGTATTTTTTAAACATCTAGACATATGGTATAGATAACTTGATAATGTGTGGATGATATGGAAGTGGGATTATGACGCATTGCTTATATATGTGAATTATCTTGATAGGAATTAGTTTGGGCTACAGTTTACATTAAACGCTGAACTTTTAACCATTGATTAGTTGAATGGCATGATTATAAAAGCATTGGCTAGATCTCTTACCATAGATTTATGTAGGAAGCCATTCAGTGATAATTCATTACTGTGCAAATCTAGTTGTTATCCTAAACACACCATTACTAAATCCCTAAGTCACAGTATTTTAAGAATACAGAGAATCTGTAGTACTGTAGATGGTTAGGAGATGAAACACAGGTTTTTACATCAGGGCTTTGATAGAAAAAGCTTCAGAAAGATGAAAGAACAGGCTGACACTTGTTCTAGGAGTGACTTGTGGGGTTTACAACAGGGAGACTGAATCCTCAGACATGGCTATTAGGTTTTGTGCTATTTATGGTACAAGTACCTTACATTTTAATATGGTCATTCATCAGCATTGGTCAATACTTTTGAGTAACAATATTTTAGCTTCTTATCCCGCAGCTGTTTGTAAATTCTATGACAGGAGAGGCAGAAACTTGAAAGAATTATTGAGTGGCAAAAGGGATAGTTTATGTGGTATAGACAGGATGGTTGGCTGTTCTCTTTATGTAAATTAATTTTGACTGCTACACATTTCACTACTAAAAACATACGTAGTAGTTTTAACATCAGTCATTCTATTACATGCACTAGAAAATAGATGATTTATGGAGCTCAATGTTTTTGTGGCAGTTTTTATTTAGGGCGTGCTAGAAGGATGCTCAAGGAACATAATAGCTAAGTGACACACAATATAAAAAAGATAAATGTGCTCAGTATAAACCTAACACTATGCAGGCACAAGCCAGGTTTGTTTTTTGTTGGTATTGACAAAGTAGTACCAGATGTATCAGGGAGTCAGTATATTTAAATAATATGTTGGATGATAAAGAAAAGTTTTGCATTGATAACATAGGTGCTTTGGTTACCCCAGTTGTGAATAGCCATTACTGTATGCAAGTCACATAAATGTTAGTTTATTTATAAGTAGGATTTTGGTGGATGTATTGTAATGACATAGCTTTTGCAAAATATGTTTGATTGTATTTCATCTGTCTCCATAAATAAAGGATAGTTTTTCATCCAGTTCTGGGTGCTGGATTTTGCTTTTCTTATTCTTCATACAGTGGACAGGAGAACTTTGCCAAGTTTGAAGGATGCGGTTCCCACTGAGGTACTTTTGCATCCCCTGGCCCATGCATTTCAGATTTAAGAGCCCTCTGGCAAAACAACTGTGGAGGCTGTCATGTCTGTGGGTCAAGACACTTTACAGTATGACTTGGGTTCTTGTGTAGAACTCAAATCAGACACCCTTCTTTGGGCATTCATTGCTGAAATACATTTCATTATTTCAGATAGGGAGGATGGTCGTCCCACTAGGGAGGGCATCCCTGGTTGAGAAGTGAAGGTCCCTGAATCTTATCCCCTGTATGTCTGATGTGGTCAGTCTAGCCAAGAGGATACAGAAGTTTTAGGATAGAGCACCCATTTCTGTCTACCTGTAACTGACTGAAACTCAGGTAAATAGAATGACCACCCCAATAGGATGTCTTCAACGAATAAATCTCCTTGGATCAAAGATGATCCAGCAGCTATATGCTGATCAACCTTTAGTGTTCAGAGTACCCACTCCAGAGAGGGAGAACAAGATCCCCATCAGTTGATCGAGTTTTCAGAAACACAAAATTCATATGGTCGAGACCATATTATTGAGTTTTTGAAAACTCAAAGCTTTTGGATGGAGATCGCAGTACAGTGAGGACTGGGAAATTTGTCCTTTTCTTTACTGTAGTGCAATCTCGGAGTTGGTATAATAATCTAATTTGCAGGGGGTGTGGGGGCACAGGGGGCACAGCCCTCCTGCATAAACGTAAAAAAAGTAGTATTTTTTTTTTTTTTTTTTAAATGTTCGAGTCTTAGAAAATCGATCATATGGTCTCGTTCATATGAATTTTTTTCAATAATTTTTATTTTCATTTTGCATTTATAAAAGACACAAAATTTTTCATATTTACAACATGACCATAAGAGAAAGTTATACATTATAGTTAATATAGAAACATGAAGGTCATATAACAAACCTATTTACACTATATACATAGATGCTTTCTCAAACAAGTTTAAGCAATATAAAGACAACACATATATTAATGTTTGCAGTACCATATTGTGTTGTGAGTTTGTGGGTATATTGCTAGGTTCCTTTATAACACGTTACTCTGTAGTGTGCATGATGTTTTATGCTAGTATATTATTGAAGGTTTGTTCCCAAGTTGCTTGAGTTTTGCTGTTTTTTCTTTTATCCATTACTATTTTGTGAGCTACTAGGTGTTTAATAGCTACTTTCTTAAAACCTTCCCAAGAGATGTTCATAGAGTCTATCCATTTGAGGGCTATATATAGTTTCTTTAATTAGAATATGGTTATAAGTGAGTTTGCTTGTTTTACTGAGAAGTTAGATGGGCGAATATGTAATATGGTAAATTCCCATGTAAGTGTTGATGATTGATATCTCGCTTTTTGTAATTGCAATTTCAGTGAATTCCAGAGTTTATAGACGCATTTGCAACTCCAAAATATATGCATTAAATCTGCTATATGATCCTTGCAGTGTGGACAGTATGGTGATTTTGTTGTATTGAAATTGTGTAGTAATGCAGGTGTGAAATATGCATTGTTATTTATCATAAGCTGTGTGTACAACAGTTTTTTTAAGGGGCATGCTTTTCAGTGTTAGGTTAATTGCATTTTGTATCTGGTGGTCATCCAAGGATGGTTGTATTTTCCTCCTATAGTTAGAGAAAAGGAGGTCTTTCTGGAATTTGATTTCCCTCATCATTTTGTATGAGTTTGCTATAGTTTTCTTTGTCATGAGGATAGTGTTCCAGAGTAGAGTGCATTTTTCCATGTCACTAGTAGGTATGGTAAGGTTTTGGAGGTAACTGAAACACATCTCTGATTTGTCTAAGAATTATGAAGTAAGACTTGGGTAGATTCAGATTATTTCTAATTTCTTGGATGGTACAATTAAGTAGTGAGTAGATATCTTGTACTCTTTTTTTTCTTTTAATTGGGGAAAGGAATCTAAATCTAGCATCTTATTTATTTTTAAATTAGGATTCTAGTTCTAAAAATGTTCCAATTTTGCATCAAAATCCTTTGGATACTGTTACTTCTTCTTCTTCTTTCGGCTTTTCCCGGTTAGGGGTTGCCACAGCGGATCATCTGTCCGCTCATGATTGGTAGTGGAGTTTTTACGGTGTCGAGTTGCCAGCCCGGCACTCAACTTTCCACTGAAGACACACACACTCACACCTAGGACCAATTTAGAGTGTCCAATCCACCTACTCCATGTTTTAGTGGATACTGTTACTAGAATGATTATATTGTAACACACAAGCTCTATTATAATTTTTATTGTTATTTACACCAGAATTAGTTTCTTTATTTAAACCAATTCCAAAAAGTGGCTGATATTTGGTACCCCACTTACTATATACTTCGCCAATTATCTCCTCAGTTAAGGATCTGGAGTAACCCCTATTTAAAAACATATCAACAATCACTTCCAGTTCAGTACGGACATCCTCAGAATGTGAGGACATCCTAGCTATTCTTATTGCCTGCCCTTTAATAATACTCTTTTTTTTGTTTCGTTTGCAAAGAGATGAAAGCGCTTAATATGTTCTTATGTGTTGTCGTTTGAGTTTTCATTAAAGTGTTTTCGTACGTGGAACGGACCGTTTATGATTTTTTTATTAGTATATATAGTTTTTAAACATTTTTATCATTGTATAATGCTTTGCCATTTAAGAACTATGTTATGTTGGTAGAATTCCTTATTGTTTTAAAAAAAGTGATTCCCAGGTATTTAATTTCATCCTCTATTTTTATGGTGTCTAAAAGTGCTATCAATGAAGTAAGCCTGTTTGGTCTCAAAGGGAAGACATTAGTTTTATTAAGATTTAGTTTGTAATTAGACATATAGGAAAATTGTTCAATTGCATTTATTATTTTGGTCATATCAGAATTTGATGCAATGAAATATATATTCAAATCATCTGCCAAAATGGAAAGATATATTTTGAGGTTATGTATTGAGGGGGGATTATGATAAGCATGTTGTTCATTATATAAAAACAGTGGTTCTAGGTATAAGTTTAAAAAAGGCGATAGTGGGCATCCTTGCCTTGCTCCGTTTTTTATCGAAATTCTATTTGACCATGTTTTATTTATGTAAAGAGATGTATAGGGATTACTATAGAGAATTTGAATAATCTGTACAAAGTTGTTAGGTATGTCAAAATAAGGTAATGTTTGAAGTAAGAATTCTAGGTTGACCCTATCAAATGCCTTGTGGGCATCTACTACCATTGTGTAAATGTTAATATTCTGATTTGCAAAAGATATCAATCCGTCTGATGTTAGCGTGTTATCACTGGTCTGTCTATGTGGTGTGAACCCAGATTGTTCTGGAGAAATGATTTCTCTATTAGGTTTTTTAATCTGTTTGCAAGTATCGAAGTTATGATCTTTGTATCTATATTTAAAAGGGAGATGGGTCTGTAACTATCTGGGTTTTTGGGATCTGCATGTTCTTTTAATATGAAAATAGTTTTGGAGGCGTTAAAGTGAATATCATTTATGTTATTATTTATTATATAGTTCAGCACATGATATAGTACTTTAGCAATAAGGGGAGTGAAAGATTACATCCATATGAATTTTTGAGTTTCTGAAAACTCGATCATCTGAAAAAGATCTGGGAGAATGGCTCCACAGAGATTAATGGGGAAGAACTGAACTACTACTCCCAAATGCCCTCTTTCCCAGGGTATGACACACCTGGAAAGAAAAATATCCTTTAGAGAGGCTATTTACATAATAAAAGGCCACTTCAGATGGGAAGCCAAAGAGGTGCCCGTTGTCCTTAACAGTTGATTTGATGTACTTGGTCAAGGTACTGTGAAACCTGTTGCAGTTGTTCCTGTTTAGGGAATTCCATATAGTGGCTGTCTGTAAGAAGCCTGATATACGGCCCCTACCCCTACCCTGAAAAAGTCTGATTGATTTTATCAGGTCCAGGAGTGCCATAAGTTAATTTCTTAGTGGCTGATCCAGCAATGGGGACTATGGATCCATATGGGGGTGGGGGTGGTGGGTGAGAGCAGGAGATCAAAATGCTTACCTTTACCTAGACATCTTTCTAAATGAGAGGAAAAGCAGAATGATAAACTGATTTGGGAGGAAAGTGTATTCAGTGACTAATATGTCCTTCAAAGCCATTAACTGTCAGACACACATGACAAAATGTTAAATTGCTATCCTGGACCCATCTGAAGGAAAGATTGGAGAGGAGACTGATATGGCTTTAAGGGCAAAATTGTTGGACTTCACCCTGACTACTGGTGAGGTGGCTAAACACTCCAAGTGTGACTATGATGCTGTAGATGCAGCATTCGGGGTAGCTGTCTTTAGGAGATATGCTTAGGTGAGACTACAGACCTGCCCAGATGATGAGTGCAGCAGTTTACTGCACCTGTGGAAAGGATCTGCTCTGTGGTGATCCCAGTGGTGATGTTTTCAAAAAAAGAGGAAAATAGGAAAACTGAACTGTCAGTGAAAAAGTTTTCTCACTTCTTCATGTCTTGGTATGAAAGGTATTGCCCATCATGTCTAGATCCTCCTGTCAGAAGATGGAAAGGTAAGCAGATAAAAGGTAAATAGAGTCAGTACAAGAAGAAATAGTTGGGACTAGAAGGGAAGGCATGGGGGCCCCCATGAGTTTGTACCTCTAGAGATCAGCTGTGACTACGTGGATCTTCTCTGAGTCTCCCCCACCTCCCTAGAACTGTGTCCCATCCTTAACAGTTCATCCCACCATCTCAAAATAGCAGGAAGGGTAACCCAAGTATCACAGAAGACAGGTAGGTGCTGCTGATCATTTCTCAGGGTTACAAACCACAGTTCATAAGAAAACGAAAGATATCTGATATTCCACCTGTGTTAAGGGAACAAGTGCACCCAGTCCCCCCCCCCTTTCAAATTTACACGCGCTCTTACAACTAGAAGTAATAGAATCTGTGCCAAAGCAGTACCCAAACAAGTTTTGACTCAAGACTGTCCCTAGTGTCCAGAAAGCAGAGTTCTTGGAGATCCATTCTGGATCTACCAAGACTGAATATCAAGGTATTGACAAAGTACCTTGCTCTAGTATTGCAGAATAAAGGGCATTCACATTTATTTCCCATCTGGATTATCTTAGGTGAAAGAATTGGAGAGGGATTTGCAGCATTCAAAACATGAGATTTTTTTTTCAACATCCCTAAGTTAGTTCTCATCTTCAACAGAAGAATGATGTTCCTCTGATTATTACTGGACTATACCAATCAGAGGGCCTCCCTCCCTTAAGATAAAGTGGAATCTCCAGCACAGTTCTTTCAGAACTTGACAAAGGAAACCATGAACACAGCCAGGGAATTCAGTATGGGTTTGAAATTTATGGCCTTCATAATTTTTATTGATACCAAAGAACCAAGATTCATTGTTCCTGGCTGTGATGATCTTTACTCTACCCTGTATTACAGAAGAGATAGATTTGTGGTCCAACAAGGTCAGACAGAACCAAGAGGTGTCCTTAATGCAGGAACCCCACAATCAGACCCTAAAAATTCAGGAGGCCTTAAGGTGTAAGATTTTTGTGATAGAACTCAAAAGCAGAAACATGTAATTGTAAAGGAAATGATTGAGGCACTATGAGTATTCAAGCCCATCTGGAAGAAAGGGGTTTTATAAGTGACAATAGATAACCATGCTGTAATATTGTTACATCATTATAATGTGCCACATCACCAAACAGGGAGAAAGCACTCGTATTCATTGGGCATGTTGGCCATGACTGCAGAGAGAGAGCTGCTCAATGTCAGATGACCCTTAAATTAGTTTACATTCTATCCCAGTTGAATTCATTGATGAATCAGATGAGCAGATCAGCTGCAGATCCCCAGAAATGGATGTTGTAGAAGGAGGTTTCCCATCAAGTTATCCATAGTAGGATGTTCCAGAGATAGGCCTGTTTGTTTGTCTTGAGTAACAAACAGGTAAGGAAGGTATGCTTCAGAGCACCACACTTTGGCACTGGATGCTTTCTATTTCAAATGGACAGGTCTCTTTCTGTATGTATTTGTTCCAATCCCTTTTCTCCCTAGGTAATTAAGAATGTAAAGAAGAGGAGCTAAAGATGATGTTCACTGCTGTCTCGGCCAAAATAGCTACAGTTGTTCTCCCTCATTCAGATGTCTGGGGTAAAACCTTGCAAGTTTCCTTTTGCAAATGGGCCTGCTGACACTCCCCATCCTAAAGACACTGCAGCTGATTGCATGGATGATTTAATTTTCTTTCCCTTCAGGCAATAATTTGCTGAGGACATCCAGTGACTATACATAAGGGGACTAGAAGCTTGCCACAGGGCATCTTACTTACCCAAATGGAACAAATGTTCTCTCTAGTGCCACAGAAAGAGTCAGGACCCTTGCACAACATTGGTGTCCCTGATTCTGCAATACTTAGGTGAGCTGTATAGCTGTGGTCTAGCATAAGTCTGTATAGAGATACATCTCATTGTCATGTCATCCTGTATGCCTATGGAATCCTTTCTTGAAGCTCTGTAGCCTTTTAAGCACTTCCTCAAGGGAGTTCTTCATGCAAGGCCATCAAAAAATACAGCTCTTCCATGGGACTTGAATTAATGTCTTGGAAAACTGATACATCCCCCTTTCAAGTCTGCTGCCTCAGTACTCCTTATTAAATATGTAACTTGGAAACCTTTTTTTTTAATTTGCTATTACCTCAGCTAGAAGGATTTCAGAGCCGCAGTCCATCATTTGAATCATAGGATCATAGGAAGTTACTAAGCTAATGGCCCTGAGGGCCTTACAAGCCCAGCCAAGACTTTATCCCCAAAAAAGAAACCTCAGTCAGCACCTGTCCCCCCTGTCTGTGAGGGACACAGGTAGAACCCCTGGGAGACCTTTCTAGTGTTCCATAAAAACAGGGTCAGATTTAAAACTAACCTTGCCTTTATGCCAAAAGAAGTGTTTAAATTGTCTTAAAACCAAGCTATTCGATTAATCGTTTTCTTTCCTAACCCCAGAACAAAGAAGAAAGAATTATTCACTCCTTAGCTGTACACAGACAACTGAGATATTATCTAGATAAAACGAATAACTCCAAAAGCTCAGATGAGCTGTTTGTGTCCTTTGCAACCAGAAAGGAGGGGAAACAAGTTTCTTTGCAAACTGTCTCTAACTGACGAGTCCATTGCATCGCATTTTGTTATGTTCATCATGGGAAAAGGTTGGAAGCTACTTTGAGAACCCACAAATCTAGGGGCTCTGCAGTCACTGTGGCCTTCCTTTTGTGTGTGTGTGTGTGTGTGTGTGTGTGTGTGTGTGTGTCTGTCTGTCTGTCTGTTGCGGGGGGGGGGGGGTGAGTGCACAGGCTGTTCTTGAAGTATCTACTTTGTCTTCAAGTCCACATTTACTCCAAACACTACAGACTTGTTTTCAAAGCAAGGACTGGGCTTCTTACTGCTTTTCTGCAGAGCTTGTTGCAACCCAACCTATCCACTCTTCTCACCTCTCTCACCTTGAGCTCTGAGGTCATCTCAGTAGAAGGGACAATGCAACAGTGAACAGTTGTGTAGAATCTTACCGTAACAGTAGCCATTTAAGTAGTCCACAGCTGCAGTACTGGTTCTCTCCTACCAACTCCTGTTCTGCTTCTTGAACGTCCTAGGCTGGAGTGGAGTACCTTATCCCTGTGCATCTACTCCTTTTCCCCTCTCAGATCTTCAGGCCTTCTTTGGTGTGGCTTAAGACTAAAGTTGTAGAACCCTGCTTCTTCAAGTCCCTGTTCTAGAGAATGTTCTTTTATGTTACTTTGGACATAGGAGAATTCGTTTGTGTTGAACTTCCCTTGCAAGCTACACATTAAGTCTCATAGGAAGTATTTCAGACCATTTTTAACTCCTTACCTTTACCCTCTAAGATTTCCTTTATATTTTGACACCTTTTCTAAACAAACACGAGTGGTTCAGAGAATTTATATGCACACTTCTTGGGCAATATATGTATCATGTGGGTTGAAATAAGGGAGAAGTTGGTTGATTTTTTTTTAATATATTTAAGACATGACCACATTTTTAAAAATTTACACGCACAATAGATGATTTTGAGGTTAAATTATTTGGATATTATGATCCAGAAATGTAAAGAAATATGTGGGTTTAAATCACTGTTGTACAGAAGGACACTTTTTCAAATTTGTATTTATGCTGTACTAGTAAATATCCTAGACACCAGTAGAAAAATATAGTGCAAGCCAGTTCATTAGGACAGCCTGTATGACTTCTGAATATGATTTTGAATCTGAATGTGAAAATATCAGGGAGGTGTTTTTTGAAAAAAGATATCGTTTGGAATTGGTACAGCACAGCATGGAGAAGGTCATGCTAAGACTAGGGTACAAGGACTACCTATCTCTACTTCTCTCATCTATAAATTTCTTCACAAACTTAAGCCATGCACTCCATCTGCTGACCAACTTCCTTCCCAATATCTCCAAAAAGCAGCCAAAGTAATTGCCTACCCTATATCTATCCTTATAAATAGGACAATCCAAGAAGGAACCATCCCAGATATTTGGAAAATCTCCCACATTATCCCCTTACATAAAGGTGGAAACTCTAATGACTACTCTAACTATCGGCCAATTGCTCTCCTATCACCCTTAGCTAAAATTATGGAAAAATGCATTCACCAACAACTTCTACATCATCTCTGTCTACATAACTTAATAGCAAACTGTCAACATGGCTTTAGGCCATCACATAGTACCACTACTGCCCTTCTATCCTTCACAGATACCATCAACAGAAACCGTAACAACAACATCCTCTCATCTGCACTCTTTATTGACCTCTCTAAAGCTTTCGACATGGTTAACCATACCCGCTTAATCAATATTCTTGAATCTCTTTCCTTTGACTCTCTGGCCATTAAGTGGTTTACATCGTATCTTAGCAACGGACAAAAAGCAGTCCTCTGGGAAAATCAAATCTCATCCTTTTTATCTGTCACCATCGGGGTCCCTCAGGGCTCCATTCTAGGACCACTTCTTTTCTCACTATTTATTAATGATCTCCATGTAGCAATCCCTGAAGCCACCTGTATTCAATATGCAGATGACTCCACACTAATTTTTTCAGTAACCTCTCCATCTGAACTACATTCTCTTACTCAAAATGTTTTCAACTCTGTAGAAACATGGTTTACCAAACGTTGCCTCTTACTTAATGCTAAAAAAACTAAACTCCTTCTCTTTACTACAACTACTAGGTCCACCCCCTTAGATTTCTCAATCTCTTCAAATAATGGCACTACTATTCTCCCAGACTCTACCACTAAACTTTTAGGAATTACCATTGACAATAATCTCTCATTTGATTACCATATAAACAACACCATTAAAATAGTCAACAGAAAAATAGGTTCCTTATATAGAATAAAACCTTTTTTAACCTCAACAGCTAGAGCCAAGATCGCTCACTCCCATCTAATTTCAACCCTTCTGTATGCTTCACCTATATTTACCAACCTTAAAAAAACTAACCTTAACAAATTAGCAACTTCCTATAATAACTTTGCCAGATTCGCTACTGGCAATCCCTTTAGAACTCACCACTGCTCTAATCTCAGGCAACTTGACTGGCTTGAATTCCAAAACCATCTGAAAATCCCCCAACTCACAATTGCCCACAATATATTTCACCAACCCAATAATACCCCTATACTCTCAAAACTCCTAGTCCCATACAATAATCTGAACTCCCTACGTTCTTCTAACAAACTCCTTGCTAGCTTAAAAAAGTCTAATAATGCAGCTGGTGACTCTCTGTTTACCAACACAGTAGGAAAAAACTGGAACCTGCTACCCAGTGAACTAACTCTAATAACATCCTTGCCACTTTTCAAACTAGAACTTAAAAAACACCTCCAAAAGCACTGGCTTTGCCCTTGTAGTAACCCTGACTAACCACCCTCATCACCCCTGTTTCTTCCTCTTCTAACCTAACTTCCTCTCTTCTAAACATTTAGTCTTGTAAATAAGACTGTCAGTAGTTAAACTCTAACCTATTTTGCTTAAATCCTTGTACCTTATGTGAAGTATTGTTTCCTTAATCTGTAAATAAGACTGTCACTAGCTAAACTCTAACCTATTGTTTAAATCCTTGTACCTGATGTGAAGTACTGTACGTAACACTCCTGTACTACAACTGTTTTTAGCTTCCTTAAGTAATATTCTGTTTATTGCTACTTTATATCTAGAATGAAAAAAACATCTGTTTTATTGTTTATTAATCCTTTACTTACCTTGTAACAATATTTTTATACTTTGTATATCTGTGTGGAGTTTTTCTCCCCGGGCCTCTACTGAAAATGGAAATATGTCCAGCTAGACTAGCCCGGTCAGCAAATGTAAAATAAATAAAAATAAATGCTATTAGGAACTGGCATAAATTCTGGTAAAAAGGGTGGCAATATAGAAGAAGACACTACAAAAAAGCTTAATAAAGCTTTTATTATGAGATATAATCATGATACAAGATTTGTAAAAGAAGTTGTTTTTGAAGTACTGGAGAAAGTTACCAGACACCACGAGTTTCCTCTGAACCACCCATGTTTGTTTATAAAATGTGTCAAAATATAAAGGAAATCTTGGAGGGGAAAGGTAAGGAGTTAAAACTGTCTGAAAGGACCCCCTATGAGATTTACAACTGTGGAGCTTGCAAGCAATGTATTTACATTTCAAACAAACAAATTGTAACGAGTCAGAATAGAATGTGGCCAGAACAAAAATGTCATAACAGTTAGAGTAGAGTAGTAGTGTGTGTATAGCATGCTGTAAACAATGCCCCTTGTTTTATATAGGTAAAGTGGAGAGGGTATTGAGAAAGCATATTTACAAGCTCATTTAGGGTATGTCCAGGAGGAAAAAAACAGATGCAGGTTTTATAAACACACCAAGGCCTGCAAGAATAGCTTATTTCAGTTTTTTTGTGTTTGAGGAAATGATATTGAATCCCAGGCAGAGGTCCCTGGAAGACAAAAGTAGAATGTCTGGTGCTATTCTGGCAGGTACCCCCCCCCCCCCCCCACACACACACACACTCAGTGATGATATTTCAATAATGTCAGTGTAAAAATTAGAGCAGTTAAGGTTCTAAACTAGGTATTAACAGTAAAATTTAAATGTGTAGAAAATTATTTAGGATTAAGTAGTCTGGACAGTATATTAAATGTGCATTTTATTGAAGTCATTGACTTTTTAGGATACTTCTGTACATAATTTCAGTAGTTTCACAAAAAAATTGAAGGTATTATGGTGGGAAAATTTTTATTTTAAAGACCATATATATTACAGTATTAATGTTTTGTTTTTAAGTTAAAATATTTAGATTTATTTTAAATACATTGCATCACTTTCTGTGACCTCATTTTTGCTATTATTGAAATGACCATGCAAGCTTCTTATTTCTATTTAGGGAAAGGGAGTAACCATTGTGTTCTGATGAAGTCCTTATGTAAATACAGATGAAAGTGCTAAACTGATAAAAACTAGTGTTGTGTTATAAATAAAAGCTATGGTGTTATTTATCTGGTGGGGTGAACAATTTACTACATTTCCCTTTTGCTTCTTGTTTCTTCCCAGTGTGCAGGGCTTGTGGATTTTTTTTATTTTCCAGTTGCCCACAATAATTTCTTTCAAGAGCAGCTGATTCAGTATTTTTTCCCTTGAGTGTTGATATAGTATATTGCTGGAAATCTGACCAGTTAGATGTCTAGCTTTTAGTGTCTGAAGCCATTGTAACATGCGTACTATTCATGTTGTGTTGCAGAATGTAAAGTTTAACCTATAAGTCGAATGCACAGCCACTTTTTGCATACACGTTAATGACATTTTCTTTTACAAGCATTCCAGAAGTCTGATTATATGATGTTTACGTACTAAAAATGTCACTTTGGAGTGCAGAGATATAATGTTAAGCTAGCAGGAATGAAATATTCTTGGATCGTATGCCAATCTTTCCATGTTTTGGTTCTGTATGAGAAGGAGTTGTGCAGCAGCAGATGGCATAATTTATTGAAGAGCAGTTACAGATGTGTGAGTATAGTTTCTCAAGCTTTGAGAGTGTTACTTCTGCAACAGGGAGTCAGTGGTAGGGAGATTTGGCTATGGGGCATTATGCATAGAGCCACAGTTGGAGCAGTAGTTGCATGCGATCCCTTTCCCTTCTGTCAGTGACGTCTGTGTACACCTTCCATCTTTTATGGCAGGCTTCTGCCTTCCTTCCTGTCAGCTATATTTTTGGCAGTTTGTAATTGATAAATTGCCCATTGAGGTTAATGTTTTGTTTGATGAAATTGCAATTTGTGCAGTACTGCTGTTGCTAACAGGTCTTGTGTATTAATGCTGGATGTCTGAAAGTATTTTTTCAGTGTTAAAAAATAACTAAATGAACAGAGGGCATCAGAGGTGGTGCATACAGGATCTTAGAAATGACCTCTGATTTTTTTTTTTTCTGGCTATTTATGGAGCTCAGAAACTGGAACACCTTGTAAGATATTACAGTATGTTCAGCTCACCATGGTCACACAGAGTTCTCCAGTGTTTGGGTCTAAGCAGACAAGATTTTAGAATACACAGTGAAGACATTTGCCTAGACAAGGCAGATAAATACCACCAAGCTGTTATTCAGCTAAGAAACTGTAGTAGTTGTGCCAGGACAGAAGTGTGCAGGTCCACAGACTACTCGTGTTCACCTTAGTTTTCTGTGAAGAGGCAAGCTGCAGAGGCTGCCAGGTTAGTAGTCTTTTAAGTTTAAAATCGCAAGCTGTAATTAGTGTTAGATGCACAATTCTGGTTTGTTACGTTTCTTAATGCAGTAAAAACACCTAGTGTAACAAGTTTGTTTTTCCTTTATGACAGGTATTAAAGTGATTGATAGAACACACCACACCATGCTGTCTGCATTGTAATTTATTAGTATTAATGTTGTTTTGGAACCACTATAGTCTCTTAAAGTTCCTTGGGCTGTTGCTGTGTGAGCAGCACTGCCATTAGCAAAGTTTACTTGGGTTTCTATGTTCTCAGTTTGTTTAAAATGTGATATTTCAGCTGTTTTTTTTTCTGCTAATTGCATTGACCATCAGCTGGATGAATTTTGCAAAACTGACTCGTGATTAAGTTAATAAAAGAAAATGTGTCATTAATACGTGTAAGAATGAAAATGCCATTTACACACTTTTCAATGATTATATTCTTTGCTTAATTCACACTGTCCTAAAGTCCTTCTCACACACACTCATTCATATGTCAAAACTAGCTTCTCCCACCTGATTTAATTATGCATTGTTTTTTTTTTCGTCAACATTTTTTATTCTCTAAGCTAGCCATGGTCATGTGGCTTTTTCACTCCTCTCCGCAATTAAAAAAGAAAAACAAAGAGTAATGACATATGCATTTGTTAACAAGTACATGAACAAGTCATGGCACTTTACAAGAGAGAAGTAAAATGATATTTATACAGTCTGAAACACTCACATTTGAGAATGCAGATTTCAATTTTTATTATAGATTTTTAGTAAGAGACGTTTCTCAGAGTGACACAGCAGCAGTAGGCACCTAAAGCTTTTCTTTAACTTTCACTAAATTCCCATACCCTCTTTTCCTCCTGTCCTGACCTTTTTAAGATGATTTTATGGTAGATTTTTAGCCCTAGATTCTAAAAGACAACTTTGTGCTACTCGGGAGCATTCATTTACAGTGGTCTGAGATATTTTTTTTGACCGGACATATTGTAGATGGTATCTTAAAACCTTCAACCATTTAAACATTGTCATTTGAATCCCATCCTTATTCATTGCCCGGATTACCAGAGTAAAGAGTAAGTCAAGAAAATGAAGAAGTAGTAAATCATCAGGAGTTAATAGATGTTAACTAAACATATCTTTATCGAATCATTAATGTAAAAGAACATAGAGGTTCAATATAGTGGACACAAGTTATCAACTTTCATTGAAAACATTGAAGGTACAGAACTTAGAAAACAAGTGTTTTCATCGACTGGAAACCCTCCTCCACTCCCCACACACCTGCAACTATACGTGTATAGTTTTGCTGTTTTTTTTAATTTCTCCAAGTCTTTGGGGTTTCTAATACCATGACGGAAATGGACCCCATTCCTAAGTCAAAGTATGATTCAAGTTCATGAAATTAGTATTGTTTCAGTCTTTGATGTTCACCAGAAGTGCTGTTCACCAGCACCCTCATTGTGCCCAGTAATGACACCTGCACTTCATATGGAGTTACATGTATTAGTGACATATCTAAGCACGATTGTAAATGCTTTTTGTACAAGACCATTGCTACTACTACTAATGGAGTGCTCTGGGTGTCCATCTTCCACATTGCCCTCATTTCTGCCTGCAAATTCTGGTATTTTATGACTTTGTGTCTCTCTCTCTCTGTACGGAAGATGCTGTAGTCTCTGGGTGCAGCAATTTCAGTGTTCAATGCTACTTTTGTCTTCTTTTCATGGACTACTATATCTGGTTTTCTCACATCAATTTTTTAAACTGTTGGTAATGGGTGATCCTATGTGATGTAAAATTCAGCATTTTCTGTAATGATTTGTGTCTCATGTTTCCAGTGTTTATCAGCTACTACAATATTATAATGTTTCTACAAATCCTAATGCAACATTCTTGCCACGTTATTATTCCTTTCAGTATACAGTCCTTCTGCCATTAGTATATCACAACCAGCAACAAGATGTGTGACTGTTTCCAGTTCTGTTTTTTTTACAGAACCTACACTTGTCTGTTTCTCCCACATGTTCAATGGACTTTGGAAACCAACATGTACATAGTTCGATATCATGGGCCAATATTAACCTTTCATCTTTTGGTATAAATTCACCTCTCCTTAACCATTCCTGCGTCCGATCCTGATCAAAATGAGGTTGTTCCAAGAGTTTTCTATACTTGCGACTATATTTATGCATTTTCCACATTTCTTGCCTTTTCACTTTATATTCTTTCTTTTGTTTTTTTCGGCACATTCAGTTGCTGTCTGATTTTTATCTACTTCTGGTTTGATTTCTATTCCTGCTTGATACCGATATGCTTCTGCTAAACTAAGAAATGAAGTCATCTTACACTTATTCTCCTCGTGTTTAAAACTTTCACTACATTTGGGTGTTGTGAGATCAGCAGATATGTATGCAGTCCTACAATTACAGATCTGTACCGATAATCAGTTTCGAGGAGGCCCATACCTCCTTCAGAATGGGGAATAATATAGTCTTGGTATACAGTAATTTTTATAAATCATTTGATAAGCATGAAGCATCCTTCTTGTTTTCCTGTCCAGCCGATCCAACACCATTTGGGGCCAATCAGTCACTCCAAAACTGTGAGTTAGGACAAGAAGAACAAAATGGCTTGTAGCTTCCAAAGACATGCATCTGGAGCATTTCTCCCCGGGCCTCCGCTGAAAACAGGCTCTGTGGAACCTAGTCGGACATTCCCGGTCAACAAATATTAAATAAATAAAATAATAAATAAAAGCTTGGACTTTGTTCCTAGATGTCAGTGCTGTTTTCAGTATTAATTTTAGTCTTAAATATTCCTTATTTAGTTTTATTCACATTTGTTAATACTTTATTGTTGATCATTCACCAATTCCCAAATAGTTTTACACTCCCTCTTGCTCAAGTTCTCTTATATCCCATTCCTGTCACACGCTTAGTGCTGCAGCTTTCTTGCTTTAAAGGTTGCTTTTGCTCTTTTATCAAGACCTAATAACATTCTTATATCATCTGAAAAAGTTTTGACTACTTGCAGTTGCACATTCAGTTCCTCATCTGATGAACTATACAGTTTTACATCATCTATAAAAAGAAGATGAGAAGTCTTTACACTTTGTTATTTTCTGGGAGACAAATTATAGCCGTGACCTAATCTGTTGAGTAGACCACTTAATGGGTTAAGGACAAGAGAAAACAGCAGCTGTGACAAAGTGTCACCCTGGAATATCCCCCTCTGAATTTTTATCCCAGGATGAATAATTTGTCCGTTATCGTGGCTTAACTGCAAAATAGTTTGCCACTGTTTCATATTCGCTGTAATGTAATCGATCAGTGTAGGGTATATCTTATAAATATTTCAGCACTCTTTTTTTCCATGAATGTGGGATACCGTCAAATGCTTTTTTATCTTCTGTTCATGCCATACTTAGATTCTTCCCCTTTTTACAAAGAAGCATTCTCCATTATGACTTTATTTAGCAACAAATCATCTTTTGTTTCACATGACTTTCTTTTGATACCTTTTTGTTCTATTCCCATGATTGAGTTTTATTCTAAATGACCGTAAACTCTGTCGGCATCAGTTCCAGTGTATAGTTTGTACATTGGCAGAAGGCAAGTTATTGGTCTATAGTTTTAGGATAGCTTGCAGGTTTGCACCTAAGTACGGGTATTGTTTTTCCTGTTGTTAACCAGGCTGATGTCAGTTCGGGGTGCACGTTTAAATAGTTCTTACTCATGGCTAAATCTTCATGTAAAGATGTTAATACTTTTAGCCAGAAGTTAGGTACTGGATCTGAGCCTGGGGTTTTCTAATTAGGAGCTGTTCTTAACTTTGTTTCAGTCCTTCTGGCCATTACTTTGTCCCATTTCATATACTGTACATTTGAACTTCTTATTTACTTATTCTATACATTTAGCATCTTTGTTATGTTCCACAGGATCTTCATAGGTATTTCTCCAAAATGTATCTGTTTCTTCTTTTTTTGGTGCTGTTTCGATTCCTTTTGTCTTGTTTCCCAATTCTCTATGAAACTTTTTTGGGTCATCAATAAATTGCTTATTTGCTTTTCCTTTATATTTATCTGCATATCATCTAAGTTTTTCTGCCTGTGCGGCTAATTTTAGTTTATTATTTGCAATACAATAGATCCTGATCTGTTCTGATACTTCTCATTGCTTTTATCATGTCTATCTTTCTGAGTAGTTTTATTGATCTGGTCCCTCTTCTATACTCTTCTAACAGTGACACTTCTTGTCTTAATTGCTTTCTAGTTTTCTTTATTCAATACTTCCATGATGGCATTCGATTTCTCCCTGGACTTTCCCTTACTATCCTGTGTTTTTGTGGTAAGACTTTATCTGTTATTAATTTAGTTGCACGGTAATAGGGTGGCCTAATGGTTAAGGTTTTGCCTTACAAACACAAGGTGTAGGGTTTTAGTCTCACAAGGGATAATTGGCTAGGCTTAAAATGGCTCGGAAGAGCAGTTAGCCTAGTGCTAATCTATGAACCTATATCCTATTTACGTCTGCTGTATCGCATGAATCTCTGTGAACAGTTCTAATTACTGTGTTCACTTGTTTTATCAAACTTCTAACTTTTTGGTTTTTATTGACTTTCTGTAGTCATTTTCTTTCATTGGTCTTAATATGTCTGTCCATCTCTGTTAAATCAAGCAACTCTTCTCTTAGATCATTTTCTTCTAAACTAAGAGCGCATTCTTTTTTCTCCTTTTCCTGCTGGCATTCTACAGAAAGTTACGAAGTTTCATCCTGTGTCTTCCGTTGCTGTTTCATATGGGAACTCACTGGCCTGTCTCTCCACAACATTGACCAGGATTGCCACAGTTTTCTGTTCCATCCCTTGCATTGCAACTCCAACTGAATGTTCATACTGGTTTCCCATGAAAGGCTCCAAACTATCTTCATATGGCAACTGATCAGATATTTCCCGCTCCACTGGTTTCTCCTTAGGTTGAGGATCCATTGCTCTATCCTGCTGTGATGTTATCAGAGTTAGATTTTCTACACTAAATCCTTCACTTTGTAGGTAATCCATAACATCATTTTCTGTTTCTTCAACTTCTCCATTACTAATCCTCTTTTCTACTTTTCCTCTCTGTTTTCTTATTTTTTGTATTGTAAAATGTTCCATGTGTGGGTGCCTTTAGCTGCATTTCTCTTCAAATATCTTTTGTGCTGCTCTTTTTGTATTAGTTAGTTTTACTTTCTCCTTTGCATAAATATTGCACCAAATTAAATCTCTCTTTATTAACAATGTCCATGTTTCTTCCTCAGATGTCTCCTGCTCCTTCTTACTTGGGCAACTCGTTAGACTTCCTGCACTAAATCCTTCCACTTTGCAGGTGCTCTATAACTTCAACTTTTATTTTTTTTTTAACTTCTACTTTACTAATCTTCTTTTTTATGTTCCCTCTTTGTGATCTTATTTTTGTATTGTGAAATGTTCCATATCTGGATGCCTTTGCCTGTATTTCTCTTTGAATATATTTGAGGTTGCCTTTTTTGTATTGATTAATTTGGCTTTCTTCTTTGCATAAATATTGCACCATATCAGATCTCTCTTTCTTTCCCATGTCCATATTTCTTTTTTATACCTTTCAAAAGTCTCTAGATTTTGTTCTTTATATTTTCAGACTTCCTCAGTCACTTCTTCCAAATGGCCCAAGGTAAATATTGTGGGAAGAAATAGCCAGGGAATTGTTATGGCTAGGCTTGTATAGGCCCTAGGGCTGATAGCCTAGTACCAGCCTATGAACCTATATAATGTTTTTCATAAATCTGTTGTGTTAATGAACACACATTTTTATTTGAAGCTTCTGACGGTTTTTCTTGTGGAAGCATTTTTCTTTCCTCTAATTTCTCTCTCAATGTTTTTGTAAATTTTCTGTCTGGAAACTCTGGGCTTCTTGCATAATAGTAACAATAATAGTCCATTCTGTCCTCTTCGTGGCTGTTTTTGGCCTATCTGGGTTGGAAACAGTGGCACTGACAAAAAGGCAGGAGTCAGAGCTGGATGTGACAGAGTTAAAGATGTTAAGATTTGCACTGAGTGTGACGAGGGTAGACAGGATTAGGAATAAGTATATTAGAGGGTCAGCCCAGGTTGGACGGTTTGGAGACAAAGCCAGAGAGACGAGATTGTGTTGGTTTGGAAATGTGCTAAGGAGGGATGCTGGGTATATTGGGAAAAGGTTGCTAAGGATGAAGCTGCCAGGTAAGAGGAAAAGAGGATGGCCTAAGATGAGGTTTATGGATGTGGTGAGAGAGGACATGCAGGTGGTTGGTGTGACAGAGCAAGATGCAGAGGACAGGAAGAAATGGAAACAGATGATCCGCTGTGGCGACCTCTAATGGGAACAACCGAAAGAAAAAGAAGGTTTTTGTGATTTTATTTGTAGACTACTGCTTCCTTCTACAACGGGGGGGAGGGGGATCCTCCCCCTGGGCCTAGCCCATTGTAGGAATGTTTCCGTGTCTTGAGGATTCTACACAGTCATTTTTTACAGTCCTGGCACCAGTGTGCATACCAGGATTGGGCACTATTTTATCCTGGGTATTGTGCACCCAGCTATCTTTTTTTTATTTTATAACTTACTTCTGTTCTTGATATATTCTGTGTAAAATACGGTCTATATATTAGTGTTGCCTTGGTGAGATTTTTGTGAAAAACAGGGTCCACTTTGTGAAGGTACTCACCGAGACACGAGGATTAATTCAGTTCCAGCAATACTACTCTCCTTTGCTTGCTTACTGACTTATTTCTCTGTTTGGACTTGGCCAGTGTTTCCCGATCTTAGTGGAGCAGTATCACTACCCCTAAATCACATTGTAGCTGGAAGAAACAGCCCCTCCAATCCTCCTTAGCTTACACTGCAGTTTGTAAACAGAATGCAATACCGATAGATCACATTGCAATTAAATTTAAGGATGATTTGTTCCTTTCAGTTACACTGTAATCTACCGAAAAAAGCAAAATCAACAGCAGTGTAAGTCAAAGAAGTGAACCCTGTGTTCCTGTTCACTTACACTGCTATCTCCCAACGGAATATGTCACCCAAGTGTTTTGTCTATGAAAAACACATTGATGGATTGATTTCTGAAGAAATCCAAGAGTACTTCTCTAATTGCGTAAGTGACACGACACATTAATAACCAAATGGATCTTTGATTCCTAAGGTCAGTCTCATATCTATTAGAGGGAGACTCAAATGAAGGAGTATGCTCACGTACCTGAATTTGTGCTTCGTCCCCTGTTCCTCTCATTTTAAATGTTACCAGTGTCTTGGGTAATTTTAATAGTATTGACTGGCAGTTTAGTGTAGTTTAATGCAGAGAATTATGGCTGTGAGCCTGCTAAGAAGTTTTATCCTGTAGCTCTGGATTTGATTCCTTCAGTCTTCATTTGCCCACTGTGCGACTTAAGTAAGTAATTTAATCAGAGAGTACTTCTGGGCTGCCCAGAAGAAAGGCACTTGTGCCTAACGAGTGTTTCCAGTTAACAGATGAATAAAATAAAAAGTATGCTGCCATATCTTCAGGACAAAACTATTAACCCAATTTCAAAAGTAGGGTACATGAAAGTAGCTTCCCTTTACCTACCAGTGGTCTCACATGAGAGTAGTGGAAACACACTATGCTAAAGTCACTACAGAACTAACTCCTATGTACAGAATAGATTTTGAAAAATGGACATTGGGGGAAATGGCAACATGTAATGGGAAAACCCAAAATGTTATGGTTCAAAGTTAAAATGCTAGTCTTAATATTGTAAACAAGGATGTTAATCATTCACACTGCCTCCATAGCATATGGGTTCTCTGCTTGCACAAACCCACACTGGCAGCTTTCCAAAGCTCAGAATCCTTTCCTCTGACTCTCTGAGATAGGGGATTGGCTAAGCACCTCCCATAGGGGATAGCCTAATTCATAACCCGTTAGAAAAAATCAGTTGTTCAGTCTTTTGGTGCCAGCTGTAGGAATCAGATGGTTGACTTTCCTTAACAGCCTGCATTGGTAGTTTACAGCTTCCAGACTCGGATAAGATCTGTTTGGGAACTTCTCTTCCTCTTTATTATAAGTTTTTAATTTAATGTGCTTGCTATTTACTATTGCTGTTAATTTTTCTGAGAATTCTAACTTACTGTTGTGCTGTTTGTATGCTTAATACTGCTTTTATGTGGTTATGGGGATTTACTAAAATATTTTATGACTTGTATTGGAAATCTGAAGCTCTATGGTGTCAGTTGAACAGTAGGGATTGATTTGCGTCTGCAGAACAGGGTGCCAAGAGGCCTTTCGTTCTTTTGTTTATCTGTTTCGTTTTGAAGTTCTGACAGGAAAATACTGCATTTTTTCACGTTTTTCTTAATTTTTATATTTATTTCTGATAACACCGGTTTTACCATGAATTATTTTATTTGCATTTTCTGAGATTATTTTTTCCGTTCTGACACATCCTTTGGGGCTGTTTCAGTACCTGGTTCAGGTTTGGGAGAACCAAACCCTTTTGGTGTAGGGGAGGTCTGGAGTAAGAGACTGCTTGTCAGATATAATACTCTATCCAGGATGTTTTGTCCTCCAGTGAGAAACAGAAAAGGTCTGATGTGGTTTCCTTAGCTGAGAGTGTTTCACAGTCAGATAATCTAGGAGACTATGTCCCTATTCAGAATGTGTATGGGGCAACCTTCTCTAAAGATCAGTCTAGTACTGCAGGTTTTAATGGGGATTGTGATACAGAGAGTTGTCCATCCAGTCTAATTCTTCAGAAGATGTTGTTGTTTGTCTTTTCGGCTTTTTCCCGGTAAGGGGTCGCCACAGCTGAACTCCGGTCCGATAATGATTGGCAGTAGATTTTTACGAAACGCTAAGGTGCCAGCTCGACGCCCAACCTTCAACGAAGGCACGCCCATTTACGCACGCATGTCTTTCGAACACTACCCAACTGAGGGGAGGACATGCAGACTCCACACAGAAGGCACTCCCAAGCCATGCCAAGAATCGAACGGGAGAACCTCTTGGTGTGAGGTAACAACACTACCGCCATACCACCGCGGCTACCTAATTCTTCAGAAGATGAACAGGTTCAAAAACCTAAGCAAGTGTTCAACTTTCCATAGATGCTAGCTAGGTTTAGAGATTTATTTGGCTGTATGCAGTCTGGAGCTATGCCAGAGATTGGCAAAGTTTATGATCTTACTGAGGACGAGATTCCAAATGTTTTGTCTGTTCCTCCTCTTTTGCCAGCTTTAAAAGATTTTTATAAAATTGTAAGTAAAATCCCTTTAGCTAGTGAACCAGTTCCTAAAAGGGCTATGAGGAAATATAAGGTGCAGTTTGATCTTGCAGCTCTCTTTGCTGCCTTGTCAGCTGTCCTAGCTGTGGTTTGCCAACTCCAACAAGAGAGAGATGGCTTCTTCCAACCCTACACCACCTGACAGAATTGGCAAGTGGTTAGAATCTTTGGGAGAAAAAGTTGGCTCAGTCTACTAATTTGGTCTTTGGAATTTTAAATTGTCAGGGCTTCATGTGGACATTTATTTAGCAATGTTCTAACAGTTTAGATGATTTTGCTGTACCTATGCCTGCTGAACAGAAGTGTTATATGAATGCGATTGTTTCCAATGTGACTCAGGTTTCAAAACATGCTTTAAGGAGTGTCTTGGAAGTAGCGGAGGCAGTCTCTAGGAATGTAGCTGCTTTGTTACATCGAGAAGATATGTTTAATTTCATAACCAGAATTTTCCTGAGTATTTAAAAAATGAGATTTTGAATGCTCCTTTAAGTTCTGAATTTATGTTTAGCCCTGCTGCAACTAATAGGTTCATAGGTAGGTACTGGGCTATCTACCCGGCAAGTCAGGACCCAAAATCCAACAGCAGTGATAATTCACTAGGTTGTATTAAATAGCGGTAGCCAAATATTTCTTTTGAGCCTTCTTCTTTTCAAAACAGGTTTCATAGATATATATTCATTGAATCCATGTCCCAAGTGTGAATTCTGTATCATTAACCTTGTCCTCTTGTATGGGACTATGTTTAATAGTCTCCATAACTAAAAATTTAAATCTATGTGACTCTCCATGTTCTAATGTTGCCTCAGGTGATGTAAATTTCCTTTATTAACTGCTAACCAGATTACAGCAACATGTTGGCCAAGATGATCTCAATCTGATCAGCTTGTTTACTGACATCAACTTTTATACTTTCCTGTTACCAGCCAAAATAGCTTTTGTTACATTTCTAACAGTTGACAGTTGGCTATGAAAAACATCTAGGATCACAAATTACCTCAGAAAAGCATGTTTTACCTCAAAACCACAGCTAGTGTAGAATGTTTACCTCAAAACCACAGTTAGTACAGAATGTTCAGAAAGGTACAGAATACTTAGTTCAACAGTGGTAGCTGGAATTTTCCAGGACACACAGCTTGCCTCAGTAAATTAACTCTTACTCAGCCGTGCGTCCTTTTATCAAGCTTTCATTTAACTGCAGTTAGCTTTCTTTATTCAGAAGTATAGAAAACAGATGTTATTCAAGTTCATAAGCAAACTACATCTATCATAGATAAAGCCCATCTTTAATAAACATGGTTCAATGACCTTTTCTTACCAACACTTCAGCAAATAGCATATTCATTTTGCTAGATGGGAGAAAGAGACAAATAACAGTATGTTTTAAAACTTTTTCTCTTAACATTTCCCCCCTCAAAACACTTTTATTTATCTTTTTATTTCAGCAATATATGGTAAAACTAAGTTTTTCTTTGCATACATTACTTCATTTGCAAGACAAACTTTTAAACTTCAAAACATTTGCAAAAGTCACATTTCAATGTATTCACTTTCACCAGTCTGTTGCAACTGCTGGTACATCGTCTTCATAACAGCAGTATCAACCAGTCTTTGTAGAAGACCTCTGATACAGGGTATACAACAGCAACCACATACCACCACGATAGCCACAGCGACTCCGACGGACACCAGGAAACTGCTGATGAGATTACTCCATTTTCCAAACCATGCTTGTAGAAAGTCTGTGAAGGGATTATTTACCCCAGAGTTCTCTGCCAATTCTTCGGATAACATCTCCAAACCTTTCAAAGCTCGAGTGATGCTCCCATCAGGGGCAGTGTTATTCAGAATATATGTACAACAGAAAGTCCCAAACATCCTGCAAACTCCTCCTTCTTTGGCCAGGAGCATATCCAACGCAATTCGATTCTGCCATGCCACCTGCGAAGTGGCCTCCAGTTGTTCAGCAATACCTTTTAATGCATCTTTGGTATAGTTCACAAAACGCTGCTGGTTATAGTAAATGTAGTTGATCCAGTCCACATTCTTATTGGGTTGAATCCAGACAAAGATGGATGCAAAACCAGCCGCTCTATGGTTTATTGCTTTGTATTCATCAGGCACGCCTCTTGGTATGCCAATGCTATCGATGTAGACACTGCTATCGAAGGATTGCTTCGGTGCCTCTCTTTTTCTCTTATTCAACCACCTCGGCTTTATTTCAGGTTCTCTTACGAAATTGCTTGCTGGAACTGGGAAAATGTAGAATGGCAGAATTAACTTTGCAAGTGCACAAGTTCCCTTCCAGGGAATCGTAAGCCTTGATCTGAGTTTGTTGTCTCCACATAACCACCATACGTCTGCCAAACTGTGAGTTTGGTTTTCCAGAAATGGATTTTCATTGCCATTCACAGTAACATTGTAATAATTCTGTCCCATATTGCCATAATTCTTTCCTGTGCCATCTCTGGAAATGCACATATATGAACCTGGATAAGAGATTGCTGTAGGTGGTTTCTCAACTTTGCTTATGATTGGAAAACGCTGGGTTTCATCTTTGCATTTGTCTTCGGTTTTGTTGAAGAATAACTTTAACAGACACGTTAGGTTACCTTCATCTCGCATCAATGGGACTGTTGCTAATTGCTGTTTACCTTCAGCACAAGAAACACAGTTCTCACGATGTGCCTCTCGGGTACTATATCTAACCCAAGATAACCATTCATTATGGTGTAAGAATCCCGTCTCGAGTAACAATTGTTCTTCTTCTGTGAAGACAAAATCTGCTTTACTTGTAGCATTTTTAAGGCTTTGCACTTTAAGTTGGAGGGTCCCCAAAGGATCAGTTCCAATTGGAAGAGACACTCCGATTCCATAAACTCCTGAATCACTTTCTTGTGGTGACACGATGGTTATAGTAATTACTTCGGTACCTTGGAAATGCACAATTTTTATTCTTTGTTGCCTGCTCTTATCTTTCTCCGGTATCACTGCACCACTTGTTTCCCATCCATTCACATCTGTTCACCACCAAACATTT
The DNA here is from genome assembly GCF_019279795.1 of Protopterus annectens. Lineage (NCBI taxonomy): Eukaryota > Metazoa > Chordata > Ceratodontiformes > Protopteridae > Protopterus > Protopterus annectens. Next base: position 992,660,571 of record NC_056746.1, on the reverse strand, counting down.
GACCAGGACGCACAGTCTCTATTGCACAAATATTTTGCACAAGTCAAGAAATCCATTATTGTTCCATTTAGCACAGTCCAAAATTCCTTCAAAAAGTTTTACCTTGAACACAGTAGTAACACCTGTTTGCGCCTGCAGCACCACCATTCCTTTTTCTCTCACAACTGTTCCTTCTCGTATGGACATATTTACTTTCGCCACCAAAATCATCATCACGTAACAGTTCAAGTACCAGTTGAACATGGCCATCCTTCCTTTGAAGTCAGACTTTGCATTCAGGGGTCCATTGGAGTCTGACCAACATCAATGGTAGAAGGAAAAGTCTTAAGTTTTTTTACAGTGGGTGATATGAATCCACGAAGTCCTCTCTGCAATCTTTACAGCCGTAGGTGTTGAGATAAGTACTTGATATGGGCCTTCCCACCCGGGGATGACCATTTCTTTCTCTTCACAATTCGGATTCACACCCAGTCCCTGGGTGCCACGCTTAACAAGGCTTCACCTCTGGAATCTGCAAAGGATTCATTGGTTACAAGAGACTTGACATTTAGCAGCTTCTTCATATAATCCGCCAGATCCTCACCCCCCTCACGTTCCGCTGGCAATAATCCTTCCCACTGCGGGACGTAATATGGTCTCCCAAACAAAAGTTCAAATGGTGTAAGTCCTTTGTAGGAGGGTGAGATTCGCATGTACAGGAGTGCCAATGGAAGGCACGCAGTCCAGGATCTATGCATTTCTGCCATCAGTTTGCGGAGTTTACTCTTCAGGACACCATTGTGTCTCTCCACCAGTCCAGCTGACTGCGGATGGTAAGCACAATGGTACTTGAGATCAATTTGAAACACTTGACCCAACTTCTGAACAATCTGGTTAACAAAATGAGACCCATTATCACTATAAATGCGCCTTGGTAGGCCAAATTGGCAAATTATTTCTGTAGTCAAAAGCTTAGCTACTGTGTGTGCATCAGGATGCTTTACTGGAAAAGCTTCTACCCACTTAGAAAAAGCATCAATTATGACTAGACAAAACCTTTTTTCCCTCTGAGGGTGTCAACTCAATAAAGTCCATACAGAGTGTGTGGAATGGATATGGAGGGGTAGGGAATGCCTGCTGAGATTTCTTAACTCCCCCCTGAGCATGATACTTTGCACATAATAAACAAGATAAACAGAATTGCTTTGCATAAGTTGAAAATCCTGTACACCAAAACACCTTGGACACTATTTGAACCATTGTCTGTACTCCTACATGGGCAGGTCCATGGCTAACCAATGCAGCATACCGAAAAAGGTTTGAGGGTAATAACATTTTGCCATCTGATGCCCTATACAACCGATCCTGTTGGGTAATACCATATTTCACCCAACGACATTTTTCCTTCTGTGTTGTCAATGTTTGCATTACTTTTAGTGTCTCTAAGTCTAAGAGGTGTCCGGGCTCCAAATCATTGTCATGTAAAAGCAAATCATTTTCTTGAGCTGCCTTTTTTGCAGCCATATCAGCAAAAGCATTTCCCCTGGAGACAGGACCTTTTCTATTGGTATGTGCGGAACATTTACATATCGCTATCTGAAGTGGTAGTTGCACTGCATCTAACAACTGTAAAATTAAATCTCTGTGATTTATTGGTTTGCCTGTCGCAGTAACCATTCCTCTATTCTTCCATTGTTGAGCGAAAACATGCACAGTGGAGAAAGCATACTGACTATCTGTATAAATTGTCACTTTTTTACCCTCCCCTAAGGTACAAGCTCGAGTCAAAGCCACTAACTCAGCTGCTTGGGCAGAATAAATGTTTGACAATCCTTTTGCTTCCAAAACTTCAGTTTCTGTGGTGACTGCATACCCTACTAGTGTTTTTCCTACAGTGTCCTTCTTTGCTGATCCGTCTACAAACAAAACAAGATCAGAATCCACCAATGGAATATCCGTTAAATCTGGTCGGGGAAGTACTTTGTTATGAATGCTCTCTAAACAAACGTGTGGAGTACCTTCTTCTGGAGTCGGAAAAAGTGTCGCCGGATTAAGAGTAGTACATCTTTCTATGGTCATATGTGTCTGTGTCAGCAGCACTGTCATACATGACAAATGTCGACTAGGAGATAAAAAGGTTATCTTATCTTGCAAAAGTATAGTAGCTACTGAATGTGGAAATTGCAATTTTAATGGGTGGAACAAAACTAATGATGCTGACGCTTGTACTGCCATGGCGGCTGCCACTACAGCTTGAACACAATGCGGCAATGCCCTTGCAACAGGATCTAATCTGGAGGAATAAAAAGCTGTCTGTCTCTGTTTATCCCCATGTACTTGTACCAGAACCGAAGTCATATATCCTCCCTTACAATCAACCATTTGTACAAACTGCTTAGAATAGTTCGGAAAACCCAAAACAGAGGATCCTGCTATCAATTGCTTAATTCTATTAAATGCTTGTATTGCCTTATCTGTCCACTGTATATTACTTTTAGCTGCCATGGGAGTGTCATAGATTAGTGCGGTCAATGGCCCTACTTCTTCAGCATAATTAGGAATCCAACTTCTACAAAAATTAGTCACACCTAAAAACGACATCATCTCCCGCTTAGTCGTAGGCATAGGCGCTTCAAGAATTGCTTGTTTTCTTTTATTTTCCAATTGTCTACCTTCCTGCGAGACTAAATAACCCAAGTACTTTACTTGTGCTTTCCACAATTGCAACTTTTCTTTATTTACTTTATGTCCTTGCTCAGCTAAAAAACTAAGAAGGGCAAGGGTATCCCTTTTACAACTTTCCTGCGTGGGTGAGGCCAATAAAATATCATCTACGTACAACAGGACCTGGCTTCCCTCTGGGGGAACAAACTAAGCTAAATTCCCAGCCATTTCTTGTGCGAATATTGTCGGACTCTCACAATAACCCTGTGGCAATCTGGTGTATGTGTATCTTTTACCTTGGAAAGTGAATGCAAACCAAAATCTACTCTCCTTATGTAATGGTATGGAGAAAAAAGCATTGCTTATATCTATGACAGAAAAATATCTGTGCTGAGGTAGTAAATCATTAAGTAGTGTATAGGGGTCAGGGACCACCGGTGCTCTTCGGATCACAGCTGAATTAACTGCTTGTAAATCCTGAACCAACCTCCATGACCCATCCGGTTTCTTTACAGGAAACAACGGAGTATTGCATGGTGAATCTGGGCATTCAACAAGAATTCCTACCTGTGTTAGCTGTTCAATAACTGGTTTAATTCCTTCCTCCGCTTGTTTACTTAATGGGTATTGGTGCTTATGAGGTCTAAAACCTGACTTTGGATTTATACAAACTTCACCTGCTGTTTTCATCAGCCCCACTTCTCCTTTACCTTTTGACCATAAATCTACAGGTAAGGCACTTAACGCACTATCTTCCTCTTGAGTTAGGAGGATTTGTCATGCCTTTTCTGTTTTGTCATCCCTGAAGTGCACGCTTGGTCGTGCCCAAGTCACCCAATTTAATCTTTGTACCTGGATCTGTCGATCTTTTAACTGACTTTCAGACATTGTGTCCCAAATCATTACCTTTTTCGCCAAATCTACCCAATGTGTCCCCACTGCTTTAGTAACTGAAACATGCGGTCTATAACTTGAGCGATATAAAGAACTCATTTCCTTAGTCAAAGTACAGGTTACTACTGTATTACCTTGCATATCCCAAAACATATCATTCAGAATTATCCTTGCACACTTGTGCTTAAAGAATTCTTTTTCAAATTCTTTATCCGGACCAAGGGCCTTATAGAACATTGTACAATGTAAGTGCGCCGCAACCTGCGGTGACCCGCTCCTAGATTTACTTAGAGCTATATTGATCAACTCTGTATCAAACCTCCCCGGGCCATCTGAAATCAAGTCTAGGCTATACCAGTAAAACAAGTCTTGTACTCCCTGTACTACTAAGCCATCCGCTAACCTTTTTGCCTCAATACCTTTAGGTGTGGGAATTGCCGCTATTCCAAACACATGCATCAGATCTCTTCCCAGCAAATTAACTGGACAAACTTTTGATATAATTACCCTACACCTAACAGTTTGGATTGTTTGCGGATCTGTGAACAGTAGAGGATGAGACAGTGGTTCCTTATAAATTTTCCCGTTTGCCGCTTTTACAAGGACAAACTCATCTGATTCGCAGTTCGGAGGCAGAACTGCTGGACCCAAAAGTGTACGCGATGCACCTGAATCACATAAAAACTCCACTTTCTGTCCCTCAACCAAAAACTCTATCATGGGTTTCTGATCTAGATGCATAGCAATACCCAAATTTGCCAGGTTTATGACTTCACAGTCACAATCCCGCCCTTCCATTAGAGTGTTCTGACATTCATCATAGAGAGTGTCTGCCTCTTCACTATCCCCATAATGAAGATGGCACCTTTCTTTACTATCATGCGGAGCCCTTGTTCGTAAGCTGTGGGGAATGTTGCCACTCTTCACAGTCGGCAGCGAAGTGCCCACGTCTACCGCATTTAAAACATTCTCCACGTTTTAACCTTTCCCTATAGGCTGAATGTCCACCCGGTTCATTTAACGTGTCCCATTGCGGGCCCCCACGTTTTTTTACGCCACCACGGCGCCCTTGCCCCCTTTGGTCCTGTACTAAGAATATCCCACCATCATCCCCTACTGCCAACACTTGTACTTTCGTTTTCTTTTTTAGATTAAAATGTCGCTCAGCATGTAGTGCATATTCAAACAAAGGCTGCAGTCTACATGTTCTGTGATCTACCATGTGCTTAGTAATAAAACTACTTATCGGAGCCTTACAACCTTTAAGGAAAGCATTTTTTAATTGCTGTTCATACGGACTATCATTAGTTTGATCCTGCGGAATCGTCATTCCACAATGGTTATTGAACACTTCTGTCAGTCTTACAATATAATGATCTACAGATTCATCATCATTTTGGAGGCACTGATTTATTACTGTCCAATCTGCTCTTGGACGCCACTTATCAGAAATTCTCTTTAACAGATAAGTGACTCGCGTATCTAACACCCCAGAATTATGTTTTAATGTAGTGCCGTCATCTGCCTTACATGTCCAAGTACCACAAACTAAGTGCCAATCTGGACCTAAGATTTGTCGCACTACTTGTTCTACTTCTAAACCATTTAGATGATAACTTAAATGCATACCAACTATGTCCTCAGAAAACTTTTGAAAATTAACCTTGGGATGAGGGATACCATCTGTAGCTCATTTTATATCCTCTCTAGCCCAGGGACGATAAACTAAAATAGTTGGTTCTTGTCCAACATCTCCTGTTTGTGGGTTTGCAACTTGTATTAAGGGAAGAGCTTCTGAATGGTCAGAAAGTTTAATAGCCCAACGTCCTTGCCCTGCTGGTCCTGACCTTAACTGCATAGGTTGGTCTACCTGTTGCAAAGCAACTTTAGGTACTACGGGAATTTGTGAGTAAATTGGAGGGGTCACAACATTTCCTTGAGCAGCTAATAACCCACCCTGCTGTACAGATCCCACATCTTCAGACTGATATTGAGGAGGTTCCCCCGGTAAGGCAGCAGCAATTTCACCATACGGTGGGGCGGTTGCCTGCCTTTCTACTGCACAAACTGTGTGCTCATCCTCCTTATCTAAAAATAAAGCTACTTTTCCACTTGGCACCAGTGATCCCTTTTGATTTATTTTCTCTTTTTCCTGACACTGTTTTTCTTTTATAGCTCGTTTATTTGCTTCTTCTAACCATTTTTGTGCTTGGGGAAATCCCAATTGTCTCTGCTTTTTAGTTCTAGTTCCTGCATCCCTTTTCAAATCTCTAACCAATTTTGCACAGGCATTCTTATTCAGTGTACCATCAAAACCATATTTCAACTTCCACTTTCTCAAAAATTTAACATTATTTTTGTTTAAACTTTTCATATACTTAGCATCAACATTTAAACAGGCATCACTCTCACACTTGCAGCAACCCATGTTTTCCTAGATTTCTTATTTTAGGACTGTATATTTTAGGACTGCATCAAAATTATTTTTACAGGGCTTATTACAAAATGGGACTATCTTAACTGGGATCCTAACAAAATAATCTTAACAATTATTCCTACCCACCCTTAACTAAAAATAAAAACCCCTGCCGACAAGGTTAAATTAAATTAAAAGAAAATTGTTTTCATCCCACCTGAACCAGATGAGACTCCATTTCCCCTTTTTGGTTTGGAAACCGTCCCTCGGATAGGGATCAGAGAGCGGCCGGCCTCTTTCCAACGACAAATCAGTCGGAGGGCTTTCCGTCGAGGGAATCTTAAGATAAGAAACCCTCACCTGCACAGGTTTTTCAGTCTCTCTGTCGGTCTGATCCGTATCTTCGTAGAGGTTTCCGGTCCGAAGGACCAAAATGTCAGAAGAAAAATTCAAGCGAGTCACATCTGCCTCAGGTGATGAAAATTTCCTTTATTAACTGCTAACCAGATTACAGCAACATGTTGGCCAAGATGATCTCAATCTGATCAGCTTGTTTACTGACATCAACTTTTATACTTTCCTGTTACCAGCCAAAATAGCTTTTGTTACATTTCTAACAGTTGACAGTTGGCTATGAAAAACATCTAGGATCACAAATTACCTCAGAAAAGCATGTTTTACCTCAAAACCACAGCTAGTGTAGAATGTTTACCTCAAAACCACAGTTAGTACAGAATGTTCAAAAAGGTACAGAATACTTAGTTCAACAGTGGTAGCTGGAATTTTCCAGGAGACACAGCTTGCCTCAGTAAATTAACTCTTACTCTGCCGTGCGTTCTTTTACCAAGCTTTCATTTAACTGCAGTTAGCTTTCTTTATTCAGAAGTATAGAAAACAGATGTTATTCAAGTTCATAAGCAAACTACATCTATCATAGATAAAGCCCATCTTTAATAAACATGGTTCAATGACCTTTTCTTACCAACACTTCAGCAAATAGCATATTCATTTTGCTAGATGGGAGAAAGAGACAAATAACAGTATGTTTTAAAACTTTTTCTCTTAACAACTATGCCTCCTCATGCAATGTTCCCAGTCTCCATCAGGGATTGCTGCAGGGAATGCCCATGTAGCAGCCTATGAGTCACCTGACTCGATGATTCAATTCAGATTGGCTGGGCTATAGTCCTGGATTTCTGTCTCTGCACCTCTGGAGCGGCTTGGTTAAGTGTCATTTGCTGCTGAATTTAATGCAAACTTGAAGCCAGTTAAGTTATGTAATAGTCAAGACCATACATATGCAACACAATGCCAACATATAATTCAGGAACTCTACTTATTGAACAAATTGAATTTGTCAATGCTGGACAAACTATCCCTTGGGTTGCTATTGTAAAATGATAAATTGTCCATGTTAAAGCCCACTGAAGGACTGTTCTGGATTACTGATGTACATTGTTACATTTTTATGTTCTGTTTTGCCATATGGCTGGTTTGTGAAGGGAAAGGATCATGAGACCACTCCACTAGTCTGTCAACTTATTAGCTATTGAAATGAATGGGATCACCCCACTTACCTGGCAACTGACTGACTAGTAAATGATTAAGCAATAATAAATAAATCTTCTCTTACTATCTATTGAAATGAATGGGGTCACCCCTTTAACTTGATAACTGACTGAGTAATAAATTAATAAGTAACAGGCAATAAAAAAGAGCAAAGCAAAGATATAATTTCCTTATATATATATATATATATATATATATATATATATATATATATCCATGCCACTGTTGTGCCCCAGTATGCCTACTTGCTACCCTAGAAGCAACTCTGAAGTGCCAGCCAGTAACCCTGTGACTCTGTCACACCAGTGCTCTCCATTCTTCTCTAGTGATATCTGAGCAACAACCTGTATGCAGTCATTATGGAGTTCTGCTCCAGAACCCTTCTTTGATGGGCATGGAAGGCTGAAGCTGTCTCCTTCTCTTTGAGATTACTTTTTCTCAATGCCTTCCCACTATCTCATCCACAGAGTTGTAAAAGATTGATTGCACCACACTAGCTAAGAAAGCACTGGTTCTTCCTCCTGCTCTCACTCAACATTTGAAAGACCAGATCATTGTCAGTGTCTAGGACCTCCTCACTTAAAGCAAAGGGTTTGTCATTCACCCATAGCTCAGGACCTTGAACCTCACAGGATAGATGGTTTGTGCTTGATTTCTACTAGACATCCATCACTTTACTGAGAATGTGAAATCTACTTTCAAGGAAGCCAGAAAACCGAGTACCAGGAAGTCAAATACTGCTAACTGGAAATGTTTCTATTTGGCGTCGGTGTACAGGATGTCTACCTAAGGCAGTTTCTTTGCCACAGGTTCAACAGTACTTCCCACACTCTACAAAGAAGGCTTGTCTTACTCAACTATAAAGATGCATACTTTTGCTATTTCTGCATGCCTGCCCATGTCTCCTCTTACCTACTCATATCCTCACAAGGGGATATTGCATCTGTGATAATCCAAGAGGTGGGCCATTCCTAGTGGGGACCTTCACTTTGTGTTAGAGAAGCTTATTTTGCCTCCCTTTCATCCAGCCACTTCTGTACTCTTCAAAATGGTCATCTGGAAAACCACTGCCTGCTAGCCTTGACTTTTGCTGGACGCAGCTCTGAATTGCAAGCCCCTGTGCAAGGAGCCATTCCTTGTCTTCCCTCACCTTACAGATCAATTCTACCTTTATTCCCAAGTTGCATTAAAGCTTTCTAATAAAAAAGGCAAAAGAATCCTGCATTCATTGGATGTTCACAGACAACACATATTTTACCTTCATAGGACCAGAATCCCTCAGATAGTGGACAGACTTCTGGTATCTTTTGCTGAAGGGGAGGCTTGTGGGTGAAAAAACGATCTCAAAATGGATAGTAAATTGCACTGCATTTTATTATTACTGTTGTGGCAAACAGGTTCCTGTTTCCATGAAGGCACATTCTGCCAGAACAAAAGTCACAACCACAGCCTTCTAAAAGGGACAGATATTTTTATTTTTTTTTAACAAGAAACATCTTTATTAAATTATCATGTATGATATAAGCAGTCATACATTTTATAAATGAAAACAAACCATACTGACCTAATTTTAGTTGCAAACATTACACAGCAGTTATAATCTATCCAGGTATTGTCAGTCAGCCATTGCATAGTTCGTTCACTTCCTGCCTTCTTTTAAACCCTGTGCCTCCTCAGCATGTACTTATCCCAGACTTCCCATTTTTCCTATGTAATTTGCTCCTACCCTTTTCTAAAGATCCCAGTTCCAGTTGTTTTATCTCTGATGTTCTTCATGTTTCACTGTTGCAGTCATTACATTTGGGTAATCCTGCTGGCAGGTGGCCCTCAGCCGGGCTGAATTCCAGAGTCTTGGGTCCTGCGTCGGCTGCTGTCACCCCTTCCTTGACATCAGGTCGTCAGGGGTATAAAAGATGCGGCCGACGCCATTTTCTTCAGTCTTTCTTGCCGCACGGTGCCCGAAGCAGAAGCAGTTTGCAAGTGCCGGTCGGCCGACTCCTGAGATTCTCATGTTCAAGTTTCAGATCCGAAAGTCTACAATAAAGCTAAGTACCCCGTTGGGGAAACTTTTTTCTTGCTCCAGACCAATGTCAGAAAAAGTTAATAATTGTATTTCTTGTGGGAAGCAAATACCTCATAAGGATTTTCATTCTTACTGTATTCCTTGCCTAGGCCCTGATCACAACGTTTCTGGTTGTCAATTTTGTGCTAGATTTAACCAACGCACTATTAAGCGTCGGTATGATTTTGCTTTAAACTATTTTGGACGCCGGTTTAATTATCCAGAAATGTTGTCGGATAGCCATCCGACTACCGGAGTCCACAAAAAACGCAAAGAAAAGGAGCGAGATAGACAACCGAGGCCCAAAACTGACGACAAAGCTTCTCTTAAGCCAGTCACCAGTTCTCAGTGAGCCTCTTTCGCAGCCCCTGATGCCTGCTACTTTGGAGTCACAAGCCACTACCGACTCCCACGTGGAATCGGCCATGCCACTGGAAACTCAAGGTATTGGAACCTCGGATATTATCCCTTCAGATGGGTCCGGAGCCACTGAGCAGGCACCGGCTTCTGAGGGTGTATTCAGACCTAAACATCTGTACATCAAACTGACTTCAGCCTCATAGGCAAAGACTAAAGCACCTTCCAAAGCAAAGAAACAAACTCAAGAGCCACGTAATCAGGCCTCTATGCCCAAAAAACAGATGCTGAAAATGGCCGAAGACTTGATTACCTTGATCAGGGGTTCCCATCCCCTCCTTATAAGAGGCCTAGGCAAGAGACTGACTATGAATCTTCAGATCAGGTTTCCATTTCTTCTGATTCCTCTTCTGATCAGGAATATTCTTTTCCCCCTATGAGGATTCTGATGCTGAAGAATCTATACCTTCAGCTTCTCCTCCTGAGGACTATTCTTTTGGGGAAACCTTACATACCATGAGGGAGCATTTCCACTGGGAGAGCCAAGATTTTTCAGAATCTAAAAAGAGGCTCAGGGATTTCCTTTTAACACCTCAACACAAGCCACTAGGCCATCCCACTTGTGTTAGACATTGTAGATGATGTGTTTTCGGTGTCTAGTCTTACCCCTGACTCCTTACCTCCAGCTCCTGTTAAGCCTGACAGATATTACAGGGTTCCTGACTCTCATAAATTCCTTTTAAAACCCCTGCTGCAGACCCAGAAACCATTTATCAGGGTCCCAAAGGAGTAAAGGCTTCCGCTGCAAAAAAACCCTACCCCCTCTGACAGAGATTCTAGGGCACTAGATAGATGGGGAAAAAAGGTTTACACATCTGCTACCTTGGTAAGGGCCTTAAACTGTCAGTTTCATATGTTCAAATGTCAGCAACATGTCATGGCATTGCTTAAACAGAAAATGTTGTTAAACTCTGAATGTGCAGAAAACAAGGAAATGCAGGATTTACTGCATGCAGCTGAACAAGTTGGAAAGCATACTTTGCAATGTGGATTTGATTCTTTAGAGGCCTCCTGCAGGGCCACAGTTACAGGTCCTGTAATTAGGAGGCATGCTTGGTTAAAGGAACAAAATCTGCCTGATCATGTTAAAGTCAAGTTATTAGATGCACCTTTACAGCATGATACTCTGTTTGGTGCTAAGGCAGAAGAGGTGTTAAAGAAAATGGAGGACAAAGCTAAATCTATGCAAACGGTCAAAGATTTTTTACAAGTACAGCCACCCAGGTTTAGTAGACACTGGCCAACAAAGAATTGGTCCTTTCCTGTGTCAGACAGACCTCAAAGGGGGCAGATCCAGACACCCTAGAGGCAGATCCCAGGCGCAAGGTTCATACCGCTCAAAGCAATGGGGGGCTTCTACCTCCAAAGTTGGAAAAGACAAATCACAACCATACAGGAAACAGTCCCAATGACTTCCCCCTGCCTGCACCAAGCACTTATCTCCTGGCAGCACCCTTAGGGGGAAAATAAGCACTTTTTTCACAAAATTGGCACATTATAACTCAGGACAAATGGGTTCTAAATATCATGTCACAAGGCTACAAGTTCCATTTCCATACCCTGCTAAAGGCAAATGGCTGGCGGATCTGCCAAAAAATCAGTGGGCAGAGGCACAAAAACAAGTCTCATCCCTCATGGACATGGGGTCCATTCATCAAGTACCAGAGCAAGAGCAGGGACAAGGATTTTACTCAAGACTGTTCTTGGTACCCAGAAAGGACAAGGCCTGGAGGCCAATACTGGCCATATCTGTTTTAAACACATTCCTAGATATACCAAAATTCAAGATGTTGAATTTACAGCAGCTTCTGCCCATGCTGGGGAAGAACGCTTGGCTTGTGACTTTAGACCTAAAAGAGGCATATCTGCATGTCCCAATCAGGCAAATATGCAGAAGATACCTCAGATTCAAGGCTGGCTCAATGCATTACCAATTCTCTGCACTGCCCTTTGGCTTATCTACTGCCACCAGGGTCTTTACAAAATGCCTGGCACCAGTAATTGCATTCTGCAGACAAAGAGGAATACAAATATATCCCTACTTGGATGACTGTCTAATTCAAGCAGAGAACAAGGACATTCTTCTACAGCATCTGGCGTTTGTGAAAAGACTTCTAACATGCCTAGGGTACACAGTCAATGAAAAGAAAAACTAGTACCCTCTCAAAAGATAATATTCCTGGGTGCAAGCTTAAATACAACTGCCCAGATGGCTTATCTCACACCAGACAAACAAAGGCAACTGACCACCTATTTCAAAATGTTGGCAACAAAGGCCCAGTTATCTGCAAGAAAAATTCTCCAGGCTTTGGGCTTCATGGCATCCTGCATCCTACTAATTCCATATGCAAGACTGCATATGAGGAAATTTCAATGGTACCTAAAAAGTGTTTGGACTCAACATTGCCACAGCCTGGAAACTATGATTACTCTCATTCCCTCCCTGTAACAGGAGTTTCGATGGTGGGCAAAGGCTTGTCACCAAAACAAGGGACAGCCATTCACATTACCCCCAGCCAGTCAGACACTAACAACGGATGCATCAGATTATGCCTGGGGGGCCCACATGGCAGGAAGATGCATTCAGGGTACATGGACCTCAAACCAAATGCATCTACATATCAATCAAAAAGAGATGCTAGCAGTTCAAAATGCCCTGACAGCCTTCAATGACCTACTTCATCCAGGACAACTACTGATAAAGACAGACAACACCATGGTCATGTGATATATAAACAAGCAAGGGGGCACACATTCTTACCCCCTTTACAGACTAGCCATGACTTTGTGGGACGCAGCATTGACTTACCAAGTACATCTGCAGGCACAATTCCTGCCAGGAATGAAAAATACTCTGGCAGACGAACTAAGCAGAAACCTCATGGATCCCCACGAGTGGCACCTGGACCCACAAGTCTTCAGCAAGATAACAGGAAAATGGGGATGCCCAGACATAGATCTATTTGCCTCCAATCACAACTACCAACTAAAAAGATTCTGCACAAGGATTTATCACAGACAAGCCTGGAAAGTGGACGCCCTATCTTTCAGCTGGAAAAACCTATCAGTATATGCATTTCCCCCTCTGCCCCTCCTCCCCAAGGTACTCCTAAAGGTTAGACGGGAGAAGCCAAGGATGATACTGATTTCCCCAGACTGGCCCCGCCAGCACTGGTATCCAATACTAAGGAGCTTGTCTCAGGGCCCAGCTTGGACCTTACCTTAAATACCTCAGCTACTGCCCAAGCAAAACAGTCAGATCCTACACAGCCAACTCAGAACTTTAAGCCTGATAGCATGGTTAATAATGTAGTCATACAAAGCACACCTGTCAGTAAAGCAGTGATGGATGTCATTTTGGAATTGAGAAAATCTTATGCTGGAAAATGGAAGAGATTCTGTGCTTGGAACCGGGCACAAGGAACTGATACAGCTGTGCCAAATATTGCTCAGATTTTGCAATACTTAACTGAGATGCTGGACAAAGGCCTGTCTTTTTCATTTATTAAAATTCATGCCTCTGCCATTTTGGCTCATTACAGTGTAGAGCCACCAATCTTTTCTCATCCCTTATTAAAGCAGTACCTCAGAGGAGCCAAAAATTTAAGACCTCCAAGATCACCAATGCCTGCATGGGACCTCAACTATGTCTTGGAAAAACTCACTCTGCCTCCATTTGAGCCAGTGGCTACTGCTAATATAAAGTTTTTATCTTGGAAAACAGCTCTGCTCCTAGCAATAACTTCTGCAAGGCGAGTTTCAGAGCTACAGGCACTCATGGCTGTGGAACCTTTTATCATTTTTTATCCGGACAGGGTCTCTCTGAGGACAAACCCAAAATTTATGCCTAAGGTGGTGTCCAGTGTGGCTCTCAACCAAACTATTCACCTGCCAACCTTTTACCCAAAATCACAGAACAAGGGAGAGAGAAGTATGCATTCTTTGGACATACACAGACAGCTTAGATTCTGCTTGGACAAAACCAAAGGTTTCAGAAAGACAGAGCAATTACTAGTGGCATATGCTGCAGGATCACAAGGAAAGGCTGTCTCAAAACAGACTATTTCAAAATGGATAGGACACTGCATTCATTTCTGCTATGTACACCATGGCAAGCCAGTACCTAAGGGCATTAGGCCACACTCAACCAGAGCTGCAGCCACTTCAGCAGCCTTTCTTAGGGGAGTACCTACCAAGGACATTTTAGAGGCTGCTACTTGGAGTTCAGTGCACACCTTTACAAAGCACTATAATCTGCCATTCTACTCTACATCCAGGGCAGGCTTTGCCACTGCAGTTCTGCAGGGCCTCATAGCCGCTCCTAATGCTGTTTAGCTCCAGCCTCCCAACCTTAGCTTTGGGACTCTACCCAAATGTAATGACTGCAGTAGTGAAACACGAAGAACATAGTACAGTTGTGTACACTTACCATAAATGTAGATGTTCGAGTGTATTCACTGTTGCAGTCCAGGTTGCCCACCCGCCATCCCCCTTTCTTCTGATGGAACCTGTCTTTCCTTCTCTGATCTATACAACCTATGTGGTGTATTTGCTTGTAGATGAAGGTAAAGTTTATATTGGTGCATGTATTTATATATATATATATAAATTTTGGCTACCCTTTTAGGGGGCACCTGACATCTGGGGCAAGAAAAACTGAAGAAAATGGTGTCGGACACATCTTTTATACCCCTGACGACCTGACATCAGGGAAGGGGTGACAGCAGCCGACGCAGGACCCAAGACTTTGGAATTCAGGCCAGCTGAGGGCAACCTGCCAGCAGGATTACCCAAATGTAATGACTGCAACAGTGAATACACTCGAACATCTACATTTATGGTAAGTGTACACAACTGTACTTTGCTATATTCACTACTTCTAGTAAAGTTGGTTTAGACTTTGATTTTCATTTTCTAGTAATTGCTTTTTTGGCAGCTACCATAATTAGACTCAGCAAAGCCTTACTATGTCCTGACAATCCTGTGTCATAGCTCAAAAAGAAATTTCCTTAGTTACACCAATTTGATCACCTGGTATCTCTGACAGAGTAGTCTGCAGGGAATCTTTAAAGCCTATCAACTCATTACACTCCCAGAAAATTTGTTTTCAGTTAACTCTTTCTTCCCTATTGCACCTCCAACATTTGCTGTCTACCTGAGGAAAAATTCTTTGGAGTCTATTTGGGGTATAAAAATATCTATATAAACACTTCCAAGCAAAGAACCTAAATCTTCTAGACTTTGTTGCATATTTGAAAGACATACATATACTTCCCCATTGTTTCTTTGTGAATTGCTTATCCATTCTCTCTTCCCAATCCTTTCTAACCTCCTCTGATTGATTCTTATAGTTATCATACAATATTTTCCATACTCTACTAATTATTCCTTTTTTAACAGCAGCTTCTGCTCTAGATTCTACTAAAAACTCTTCTTTTGCTTAGGATCCCTTATTTCTTTCTCTTTGCCTGTACTCTGTCAATCCTCGATAGGGAAGAAAATCTCTATCCTGCAGTCCAAATAAATTATTGGCCTCTTCAAATTGCATTAGCTTTCCCTCCCTAAAAGGGGCCACATCTTGGTCCATTCTGGAAGCAGCCACTTATACCAAGGTTGTAATGGTCGTGGTGTGATTGGATGACCATCTTCAGAGACAGATTTGGCTTTGCCTCTGCCATTCTGCAAAACCTTATCTCCCTGGCCCTGACCTCTGGCCAACAGCCCATTCATGATTAGGTTTGTGAGTCTTCCCAGGACTCCATAATGCAACAGTGAGTATGATGGACATATTACAGTTGTGTTAGAAATTTACCACAATTGTCGAATTTCTTGTAGATCACTATTGCACTGCTCTTTCCCTCATCTACACTTCTAGTGTCTGTCTGGGGTTGGGATGGCTACCATGCTCTAGTACCTTCCACCACCTTCCAATCTTTCCTGCTTCTCCTAGTCAGTCTTCTGTAGGGTTGTTCTTGTATGCATAGGGTGACAGATGGACTCCTGGCACACTTGAATATAGTACTGGTTGGTGACTCCCTTTATGCAGATGAATTCCTGACATTGGGTAGGTGGGGTGCCCATCGACTGGGGAATGATGAAATTCTCTGTTACTCAGAATGACCATAGACTCCTTCAAGCAGTAATTCCTCAAGACTCAGTACTGCAACAGTGATGTACTTGTACAACTATGATTATTGCTAGTATATCTATAAGTAACACAACTGTGCCTTCTCCCCATGTCATTGTGGGTTTTCAACTGTGTATTTACCCTTGCCATTGTGATCTGGGTCATGGCTGAAAAATGGTCCTTGATGACCAGTTTGTGTACCTACTTAACAAATGAGCAAATTAAAATAAAATTTAAAATGAATACACAGCTTTATTAAAACAGAATTAATTATATTTAACATTGCAATTAGGAGATTAAGTATTGTTTAAACTGTTTCTGTTTTACTTATTTGGCTTTAAAATTCCAGAAGTGCTTTTGGAATAACAATATGTATGTAATACCATTGATCACCTAAATTTCAGTACTGACCAGGCAATGGTTTATATATGCGTGTCTATATATATATATATATATATATATATATATATATATATATATATATATATATATATGTGTGTGTGTGTGAGAGATGTCATTGTGTCAAAAATTCAGAAAATGTCTAACTTGATTCTGCTGATGTCACCCCCCACCCCAAAGAAAAATGAAAAATAATTTAAAATAAATAAATAAATAAAATTAAACAAAACAGCATAGCTCCCAGTACTTCAGGGATAAATCTCAACAGAAGCAGGACATATCTAGAAGCAGGACATATCTAGAAATGAGAGACATGGACATTTTTAAACAACTAGTGCTGTTAATTTGAGACGTGACAGAAAAAAATTAATGTTAATTAATATACATTTTCTGAAGTAAAATAAGTCTATAAATCTAATTATCAAAAAGAAGAAATTGTGTCCAAGGAAGCCAAAGGTTACCCAGTAGGAATTAAATATGATAAATGCTGCAAACAAACCAGGCATCCACCAAGGCTGTACAAGTGTAAAACTTTAATACACAGAGTACACAGGATAAGCACTTTCACACAAGTTGTGCTTCATCAGATCCACAGAATAAAATAACAGAACCCATTAAATACTAAAACATGTGCTTCAATTAACCAATAAAATACAGCAATCAATTACTGATGTATACTTCTTTTCTTAAGAATTGTTTTTAAAGGAACAGAGGCATTGAGGTTTTGAAACTGCAGAGACAAGGTGGATTGTAAAGTTGCAGGCAGATAAATTGCCTGGTCTTAATGCCTCTGTTCCTTTAAAACCAATTCTTAAGAAAAGAAGTATGCATCAGTAATTGATTGCTGTATTTTATTGGTTAATTGAAGCACATGTTTTAGTATTTAATGGGTTCTGTTGTTTTATTCTGTGGATCTGATGAAGCACAACTTGTGTGAAAGTGCTTATCCTGTGTACTCTGTGTATTCAAGTTTTATACTTTTACAGCCTTGGTGGATGCTTGGTTTGTTTGCAGCATGAATCTAATTATTAAATGTAAAAAGTTGCCACTTTTAGGAGGGTTTAAGAGGAACAGTTGAGAGGAATGTAATGCAGCACACACTAAGAAATGCAGACTACTTGCCCTTTGCAGAAGTGTAACTACAAAGAAAAAACAATGTCAGCACTATCCTTTGCAGACTCTGTCAAGGCAGTATACCAAAATAATCTTTGAGGTTATTAATTTCCTTACCTTTGCAGCAGTGTAATTGAACTGGCTCCTGGTACAAAATAATTCAGTGCACTTCACACAATTAACGAATGCAAAAGCAGTTTCTTTGGTAAATAGGGTGTTAGTGAATGCTGGCATGTCACCCATAACGTCATGGGCTTTTTTTTTTTTAAGGCTATGGCTGATATATATGTACTCTGCTGCAGTCCTGGGTTTGATTCCCACAGTGTCTACTTTGTGACCCTAACACACACACACACACACACACACACACACACACAAAATGTGGAGTGATGTAAAACTTGCAACTGGATTAACAGTAATAAAGCTAAAATATAAGCAATATTAAGTAACTTTGACATGCACATTATTCATACAGAGTACAGAGTGGTAGTCACAGAATTAAATGGTGCCACAAAATTGTAATAGCAGTTATCATGGAAAAAATAGCTTTCAACTTATTTGCTAAAGAATCGGAGAAAAATAATAGAGGCAAAAGTTCCAATTCAGGAATATTTTTTTACATATTACTCTTATTTCCTTAAAAAGTTAGTAGCATGACAGTAGTCTGGATCTGTAAAAAGACATAAGAGGTGTGGAAATGTGAGACCTTAGCCTTTGGAGAAGTATCATTACTGTTGTAATTTTTTCACTTGCTTTGTGAGATAGAGTGGCACGCCCTACTGGAGCTCTTGCTTCTGGCTCCAAGCACTCAGATGTGACCAACTTCAGGGACAATGTCAGGAGGAGAGTTTGACTGGGACAGTATATCTATCAAAGAGTAATGAGGGTGTTGTAAGGTGAGCTAAGGGAGGACAGGAACCTCCAGAGGAGCAGAAGGATAAAAGCTTACTTTGATTTTTGGTATGAAAACAGGAGCAGTAATTAAAAAAGGGGAATGTGCAGTCATCAGGTTTACTATATTGTGAAACCTGCATACAACATTTTGTAATAATTCATTCATTTTCTTCATATTGTAATTTGTATGGACTCCATTTTTTTCTTGTTTTATGTTGTTCTTTTGCCCTGGATTTAGTATGCATTATTTTTTTTTTTAAGACTATAGGTTCATAGGTAGGTACTAGGCTATCTGCCCGAGGGCATTTATAAGCCTAGCCAGAGTGTGTCAGCTTTCGCCGCCCCATTGATTAATTAACTGAGCCTCTGTCAAGAAGAGCCAATGAAGTGATCCCAGGGGTATATTTTCTGTTACTCATCCACTCGTCAAGGTTTCGAAGAGTGTTAGTGAAGGGCTCTGCCTTATGTAGTTAGGAATTTTGTTCCAAAGCATGGGGAGTCTCTGTGACAGGAATCTACCCCTCCAGCATGTTCTGTTTATTGTTGTGGCGAGGTTTAGCTCACTAGAGCGCGTGGCTGTTAGTGACTTGGATTTTTTTAGGTGGAGCATGTCCATCAATTCTGAGTTGGACATGGCTTTGTAAGTCAGGCAGAGATCACCTCTGAGTAAGCGATATGCCACTGAGTACAGCCAGAGTTTTTCCAGTCGGGCTGCATAGGACATATGTTTGATGCCAGTAATCCTCTTGGTGAGGTACTTTTGTGGTCTTTCCAGCTGTTGGAAGTGTCTTGTGAGGTACATCCCAAATGGGGCATTATACTCTATGATGGGTCTGATGAGTGACAAGTAGAGGGGCACTATAACCTCTTTATTTCTAGATGTGAACCCTTTAGTAATTAGATGGGCTACATAGAAGGATTTCCTAACTACTTTGGCAATATGATTGTCAAAGGAGAGATTACTATCCACCTGGGTCCCCAGATCTCTTATTACCTCTTCTGTATTAAGGGGGCTGCCACCTATGTGGTAATTCGTGGGTGTTTTGTTTTTCCCAAATGGGATGACTATACATTTTTTGGCATTTAGCTTGAGACCATGACTTTGAAACCAGCTGTTCGTCTCAGTAAGGCCCTTTTGGAGAATGTCTGTGTCAGCTGGAGAGTCAATTATGGCTCCCAGTTTGCAGTCATTGGCGAACTTGGTTAGCCATAGTCCTCCTTTTTTTGCCTGTACTTCTGAGAAGTATATGCCGAACAGTAGGGGTCCCAGAACCGAGCCTTGTGGGACACCACTTGTGACTGGTTTAGAGTCGGACCTGGAGCCCGCTATTCTTACCGTGTGAGTTCTGTCTGCAAGCCAGTTGGCAACCCATCTCGTGACATAGGGGTTTATGTTCAAGCTGGTGAGGTTTTTCTATAATTCATGAGTGGGGAATGGTGTCAAAAGCCTTGGTGAGGTCAAGGTAGGCTGTGTGAACCATCTTTCCCTCATTTATGGCCTTGGTGACTGTCTCGAAGAAGTCAACCAGATTTAGTAATCATGATCTGCCCTTAACAAAGCCGAACTGGGTCGGGTCAAGTGTTTGGAGGTTCCCAATGTCTTTGTTAATGAGTTCCATGATGATGCGTTCCATAGCCTTGCCAGCCAGGCTAGTCAGGCTTATGGGGCAATAGTTACCAGGGTCAGTTGTGGCCCCTCCTTTGTGGAGCGGAATAACCGTTGCTGTGCGCCATTCTATGGGCATGTAGCCTGTGAAGAGGTTGAGGTTGAACAGTGTGTTTAGGTGGGGGCTTAGTTCATTCTGTAGTTCATGCAAGACACAGCCTGGGACATCATCTGGCCCCATTGACGCTGTGCTTTTGTCTTTTGAAAGGGCTGTTTTCACCTGTGCGTCTTTGATTTCTGGGACAATACACTTTTCCGGTATTGTTGAGGCCCTTTTGGGGGTGAGAGGGGGGTGAAGTTTGCACTGAATCTATCTGCCAGGATGTTGGCAATATCAGTAGGTTCAGTATATTTTGTGCTATTTTGCACTAGCTCAGAGCATATCTGCAAGTTGCCACTTAGATTCTTGACATAGCTAAAGAACGCTTTGTGGTTATCTTTCGAATCCTTGGCTATTTTTCTGTCAAAGTTAGCCTTGGACGATTTTATGAGGGACCTTAGTTTCTTACTGATACTGATCAGGGATGCCTTTCCTTCTTGGGATTTGCTTTTTTTCTGAACTAGTTTCCTCCTTATATTGTATAGCCTGTTTATGGTAGGGGTCCACCAGACTGGTTTCCTTCTGTTAGGGGAGTGAGTCTTGGTTTTGCTAGGGATGGCACGATTCATGCATCCTTGTAGGTGCTCATAGAGTGTATTTGTAAAGGTTCCTGCATCTTGGACACTGTTATCCTTTAGCGTGGGGGCTGTGAAACTTACCACCTCTGTCTTAAGTAAGGTGAAGTTTGCTATAGAAAAGTTTTTCACTGTGGTTTCCTTGGTTGGGGGTGGTGGTGTGGACATCCAGAGTGATTAGTTTATGGTCTGATCTAACCAGTGATGGGTTGACCTCTGGTGCGGAACACCTTTCGCCCATGTTGGTGATGACCAGGTCCAATATGTTTTCACCTCTGGTAGGGGAGTTTACCAGCTGATCCAGGACATTTGAGTTTATAAATTCCCGGAAGCGCTGGACCTGGGAGGTTGTACTTGAGTAGTTTTCCCAGTTAACGGTAGGGTAATTGAAATCGCCCAATATCAGGGTGTTCGGTAGGACCTTCATGTTTTCCAGTGTCTCCAGAAAGGCGGATTGGTGGTCCTGGGTCATGGAGTGTGATCTATAGCAGGCCACAATTTGCATTGCAGATTTGCCCGATGTTAGTTGCACATGGATGATCTCAGAGGTATCATGCTGTGCCACTAACCTGGAGGTGTATTTATCCTTGATGAATATGGATACACCCCCTCCATTTGTGTTTTGGTCCATGTTCTGTGGCCGAAATGTGTGGTATGAGTTGTAGCCCGGTAGTGCTGGGGTGCTCTGTGGAGCCTTGAACCAGGTTTCAGTTACTACACAGATGTCGACGTTCTCCATACTGAGGAGTGTTTCGAGCGCGTGCATTTTGAGATTTAAACTCCTGGAGATGAGTAGCATAACCCTCATTTTTTTATTTGTGTTGTTTACGGAGGTGGGTTTGACTTTTGAACCTTGCCTAAAAAAGGCACTATGGGGGCAGCAAGAGCCTTGACCAGTATTCGAAAACCTAGGGGTGACAGGTGCAAGCCGTCTCTTGCGAAGCAACGAGGCTTGTAGAGCATGTTGTCCCAGGCTGACAGACACTGGATCCCCTTTGAATGACTATGGCTGATATATATGTACTGGGCAGCAGTCCTGGGTTTGATTCCCACAGTCACTACTTGACTACTTTGTGACCCTGAGCAAGTCACTAAACCAGGTAGTACTCCAGAGCTGAGCCCGAAATGGACTTTTTTATCAAGCATAACAGTTACAAGATGTAATATTTGTACTCAGTCTGAATTTATTTACTTAAACTTTTCCACCAAAAGCCTCATGAGTAATTCTTAAAACCGACTGTTATACTTTTGTTCACTGGGTTAGTCCGTCTAGGCTATTAGCCCCTTTTCAAGGGAGATTCGAGGTGGTATTCATACTGATTAAGAGAAATTTGGTCAGGGCACTGGGGAACGTCCCCTACTTTTCATTGCTTCTAGATGGCCCAGGAGGGCTCTTACAGTAGCTAGGAAGAGGCCTAAGGGAAGCAACAGTAGCATGGAGGAGGAGAGAAAAGCTGTAGAAAGTTTGGAGTTGGAAAGTGAGAATTTGGAGAAAAAAAATTTATGATATGGCAACACAGAATGCAAACAAAAATTTCTGTGTTTTGCATGTGGCATATGAACAGCCTTTAGCTATCACCACAGAGAAGGAAGTGGTAGCATGAGGTCTTGCAGGTGATGATCTGTTAAAAATAATTGGGCAGGATGATCCAAGTGACAGTTCTGCTGTTTTATGGGGTGAGATGGCAGATCATTTTTTTTAGAAGTGCTGACGATAGTAATGTGGAAAAGGAAGCAGGTGATTTGGCAGCAGAGAATTCAGTAGTTAAAACATATGCACCAGTAACAGAAACAAAAGAGGAAAACCGCAACAAACTGAGAAGGTGTCTGGCTTTGTGGCAGCAGATACTGCAATGAAAGCAGGCAAAAAAAGAACAGCAACAAACTGCAAGTAAAACTGTTTTTAAAAAAAAGACCAGCAGTGAGAATAAGAACAATAAGCCACTCTGTCGTAGACCGTGATTACATACGGGACAATTTGATAAGGGTTCTGGGTTTTAAAGCTCAAGAAACATGGTATTATATATATACCGAGACAGGAACATTGTGTGGTTTAACATTTGAAACAGATGGACTAATGATGAAATGGCTGGAACTGTGCAACAAAAAAAAGACATTTATCAGTGGACAAATTGCGTTGTGTTAGTAACTTAAATGTTAAAATAGCTACTTTGCAGTCTAGAACTGATGAACTGGAAGAAGAAGATATTAAATAAAGGATGCAGGGTCTGTGTGGAACTATTTATAATATTGTGAAAGTTAGAGAGAGAAAGTTATTTAAAGTGATTGTGACAAGGTGCAGTGCAACCACTGCGGAGAGAAAGGACATACAGCAAGAAGAAATGTGCCTCAATGCAGGCTGTGTTAAAAAAAAAAACGGACACTTTTGGATGGATTATCTAGAGCAAGCAATAAATAATGACAAAGAAGGGGAAGGGAAGAAAACATACTCAAACATACTCAGGGAAGGACAACAAGAGGCTGGGTGAGAGGGTGAACTAGGTGAAAAAGAAATGGTAGAAGAAGAAAAATATGGAGGGAATAGTGGGGAGAGAGAGTGCATGCAGGAAGAGAGTTCAGGAGAAGGGATTGACACTAATAATTTTTTGAAGTTATTCTAGCCATTGAAATAATCTGACTCTGAAGATCAAGGATTATTTGTAACATAAACCCAGGAAGAATATTCAGTTGGGGAGAGAGTAAAAATAAGAAACTGAAAGCTTTAAAACATTTCCCCTAAACTTAAAAAGATGAAAAAGCAACAGTTTTGAGTACTTTCAGTAAATGTGAACAGTTTTGTTAACACTGTAAGAAGGCTAAGGATACTGGAATGGTGTGCTAAATGTGATGTGATGTGGATGTTATTCTGTTAACGGATGTAAGGTTCCTGAGAAGTGAAGAAAGACTGCAAACAGAAGAATTGTGGGTGGAAGTATAAAATGGAGCTTAGCAAGTGAACTGTGTTCTAGAGTAGCTGTGTTGTGTAATAAGAACAGTGAAAATACTAGATGTAACATTGGTAAGGATAGGAAGGTTAACCGTTGTGGATGTGAGATGGAAGAGAGCATGTTTAATAGAGTTTTAGCATTATATTTAGTTAACTAGCAAGGAAAGAGAGAATCTGTTTCATCTAATATTAAACTGTGGTGTTTAACAAGAAAATTGTAATTGCAGTGGATGTTAATTGTGATTTAAGGGGAAAATGTAAAAATAAAAGGAAGGGTGTAAAAAATTCAGTAATTGATAAAATGTGGTAAATTAGCCATGTGGAAGAAAATTCAATGGACTTACTGATGGTGGCACTTTGATTTGAAATGTATTATTTTGTATTATTTGAAGTCTTGGGAGATGGTGATATAGTTGTGTTTTTTTTTCAGACCATTTAGCAGTATGGATGTTGGCTATGGAAGAAAGGGAATATGTTATGGATGTTGGCTATGGAAGAAAGGGAATATGTTAAAGTAGGAAGGGAATAAAAAGAATAAATGAGAAATTACTGGATGAACTGGAGAGTGGTAAGTATTTAATTTATGGAAGGATCATATAGCCATGATGGACTTCTGTGAAAACTAGTCTGAATGGTAGATTGAATTTTTAAAGAAGTATATAAAACTTTTTTTTCAGTGTCAGGATGACGTAAGAAAGGAAAAGCAAGTGAAGTATGGGAAAATGTATAGAACTATATTGGAGAATTTAGAGAACAATACAAGAGAGTATTATGACATCGAAAAAGAAATATGTTAAATAAATAGAGAAAAATGAAGGCATTATTGTTTAGGCAGTGATATTATTTACAAGGAGAAGGGGAATGGTATCTGCATATTTGGGTAAAATAGGAAAGGGCAGATATTAGTATAATGAGGGAAATGAAAAATATAAAAGGTGAGGTAAAACAAACAAGAGCAAATTATGAGTATTATAGCAAATCATGTGGAAATATGTATAACAGTAAAAAGAAGGAAAGTAAGAGCGAATGAAAAGTATAACTTAATTTCAGAACAAGTTAAGGAATAATTTGCAATATAAAATACTATTAGTGAAATGGATGACTATATGGGCTCAGATGGTAAAGGGTATGGAGTGTTGTTCTTCTTTTGGCTTTTCCCTGTGAGGGGTCGCCACAGCGGAACTCCAGTCCGCTAATGATTGGCAGTAGATTTTTACGGTGCCGAGGTGCCAGCTCGACGCCCAACCTTCAACGAACGCATGCCCATTCATGCATGTCTTTCGAATGCCACTCGACCGTGCGGAGGACATGCAGACTCCACACAGAAGGAGCTCCAGCCGAGAATTGAACGGGAGAACCTCTTGCTGTGAGGCGACAACGCCAACGCTGCACCACAGCGGCATATTGTATAGGGTATGGAATGTACAAGAAAGTAATGAATTGGCAAACAGGGTATTTTGTAAATGTACTGAATGAATGGTTTAAGGAAGGGTTTGTGTATGAAGAGTTATGTAGTGGGATATTAAAATTTATAGGGGAGAAAGGTGAGAAGAATGAAATAAAAATCAGACACATCTCACTAAATAACACAGATTATAACATTTGTTTATGAGAATAATACAGAGAAGACTGGAAGGAAGGATGAGAGACTTTATGGAAGAAAGTATATATATGAAATAAAAGGAAAGGAACATCAAGAATTATTGGTTGTGAGAGAAGTTATGGCTGATGTAAGTAAAAGGGAGGATGTGAAACTTATGCTAGATGATATTAGCAAGGCATTTGATATAGTAGGACATGTTGCTTTGTGAGATGTCATGGAGAAATATGGAATAGATAATAGAATTAGAAGAGTGCATATGTCAACCTATCAAAATAGTAGAGTGATATTGTTAGCAAACAGGGGGCTGAGTAAAGAAATGTGCATTGTGTGTTATAGGACCAGGATGTCCCATGACTGGAATATTGTTTGCATTGGTAATGAATGTGATCGTGAGTGAAGTAGCCAATAAAATGAAAGATGCTAGCTATGTGATGTAAATGGAGTTGGTGTTTTCAGTAGTTTTGACATGCACAAATGGTATTTCTGTAATTGCTAAGAATAAACTATTGGTGAGGGAAGTGTTGGTTTGTCTGAATGGATTTTAAAGGCAATAGGAGTGACTTTGAATAAAGATAAAAGTATGTCTTGACTATTGCAGGTGTGTATTTTTCAATGAATGAATGAAGTGTCTTTGCCAAGAATAAAATTTGGGAAAATTTATGTAGTTATAATGTATTGGAAGGCAATGAAAGAAATTTGTCTTTTGTGGTGGACATATAGATTAGTATTCAGGAAAAAGGTTAATTTGGTGAATTATGTTATTAATGGGAAAATAGCATACATGTCAAATGATTATATGATTCCCCCTAAAATATGTCAAGAAAGTTGTGCATCTGGTATTTTCTTTCATATGGGGTTCAAGACTAAACCCAGTGAAAAGAAGTATGTTGTACATGAGCGTAAATGAAGGGGGATTAGGGTTATTAAATCCAGTTGTTTATTTTTCACCTTTAAACTTGTATAAAGTAGGTAAAGGAAGATAATGAGAAATTAATAGTGAGAATGTTTAACTATAAGTGCAAAATACTCTAGGAGATGATGAGAATAAGAAAAAGGAAAGAATATGTAAATGAAGAAATTAAAAATTATCAAGAAAAAATACTAACATGGAAAATAAAACTTGATATAAAGATAGAAGGATGTGGTGTAATAATGTGATGAAACAATATTATTATGTAAATCCATGAGAAAATTCACCAAAAGAAGTGATTAAAGCCATTAAATTAAGAAAAAAGAGGTGTACCAAGATAGTAGATTGTCAGGATTTCCTATGGATATTGTTAATAAAAAGTTGCCGGTAAAGGGAATACGCCATATAAAAAGAAAGTTGAATGTTTGTCTATTTTGTAGGGGGAAGTGACAACAGAGCATTTTTTTAAATATAAAAGAGTACTGAAACTTTGGAAAAAGTGTGAAGAAAAAAGTTTGAGAATGTTAATGACATAAACAATATAGATGTGAATATGACTATGTATAGATATTATAAGAACAAGAAGAAAAATATGTGAGATGGGTAGATAAGAATTTATTTTATGTAGTATGGATTATTTGAATGAAAGGCTGAATGAAATTTTGTTTAATGGGAATTGGATTTTAGCAGTTATATTGTGGAAAATTAGATTATGTTTGCAGAAGGAATGGGCGTCAGCTGTGGAAGAACAACAGTAAGGATGTTATAAGAAAAATGCTAATTACTAAAAAAAATAGAAATGTTTACTTACATGCCTATAAATATGTAAACAATGTTTTTATGTTATGTTAAATAAAGGACCCCTACTATTTTTGATAAGTGTCATGGGATCTTTTATATCAACCTGAGTTACCACCAACTCAGTAGATGGAGACTTGGTTTAACATCTATCACAGGGACGGAATATGTTGGGGAGGGAGGCTTTCCTGGGTATGCCCTGAAGCATACTCTTCCAGTGGGCAAGCAATCCCTGCCATTCAAGTTAGGTTGTGATCTAGCACCAATTGAAGATGCACTTACTTGCCTGTTTTTTTTGAACGTGAAACATCTTTACTAAATTATCAGTTGTGACATAGGCAATCATACAGTTATATAAATGAAAGGAAACCATAGTGACATATTTTAGTTGCAAACCTATACAACACTTATAAACAGTCCAGCAATTTCAGTCAAACATTGCAGAGCTCATTTAAATCTTGCCTTCTTTTAAAACTCATTCCTCCTCCAAAATGTTATTCTGCATGAATTGTTCCCACAATTCCCATTTTTTCCATGTAATTTGCTCCTACCCCTTTCTAAAGATCCAATTTCCATTTGTTTTATCTGTGTTACTATATTCACTACTTCTAGTACAGTTGGTTTAGATTCTGATTTTCATTTTCTAGTAATTGTTTTTTTTTTTTGGCAGCCACCATGATTAGACTCAGAAAGACCATACTATGTCTTGGCAATTCAGATTCTGTATCATAGCTGTAAAAGAAAACATTTCCTTATTTATACCAATTTGCTCACCCAGTATTTCTGATAGATTAGTCTGCAGCAAATTTTTAAATTTTGTCAACTCATAACACTCCCCCAAAAATATGTTCCATATTGCCTCTTTCTTCCCCTATCACATCTCAACATTTGCTGTCTACCTGAGGAAAATTCTTTAGAGTTTACTTGGGGTATAAAAATACCTATGTAAACACTTACAAGTAAAGATCCTAAATCTTCTAGATTTTGTTGCATATTTAGGAGACCAAAAAATCCAAGACAGTACCAGGAAAGGGAAAAAATAGTGCTCTCTCATTTTTAAAGTCCAAAGTTTAATATAAAACAATTCAGTACATAAACGCTTTACAGACACTGTGTTTTCATCCCTATTACACAGACTTCCTGAGTGGAGTTCTGCTCAAACAGAACTTATCAGAGAGAAACCCACCCACCTTAATTTTCACCACTGATCTCTCATATATCCTCCTAATCAACCTTATAATTTTATAAGGGAATGCAAATGCTTCCATTGCTCATAAAATCCTAGCTTACTCTGTTGAATGCTTTCTCTGCATCAGTACCCACCAACAACAGTGGACTTTTCTTATATTCTGCTTTCCATTTTGATGTCAGATCTTACAAAACATTTTGTTTTTGTTTGCCTAATTTTGAGCCAATAGGAACATCAATGATTTTCTGGTAGGAACCAGTAATACCTGTTATGCCAGCGAATGTGCGTGTAGCAGTGTGCATAGGAAGCTGAGTAATATAAGTAAAATAGTATTCTCATATGTCTGTTTCAGAATTGTTACTATTTTTTTTTCCAAATGCCTTTACTGAATTATCACTTGTGAAATAGGCAAACTTACATTCATATAAAAGTAATCAAACTATATAATCTAAGCAGTATTACATAAATTATTCAATTCCTGCTTTTTTTAAACAAGAAACATCTTCAGTAAACCATCACTTATTACATAGGCAATCATACATTCATATAACTGAAAACAAAGCACACCAACGCAATCTAGTCACAAGAATTTTACATAATAAACCATACCGACACACTCCCAGTTGCAAACATTATATGTCACTTATAATCTCCCCAATCTTTCTCACTCAAACAGTACACAGCTCATTTAAGTCCTTCTATCTTTTAGGCCTCATTTCTCCCTAACATGTTTGTTCCCACAATTCCCATTTTTTCCTGTCTAGTTTGCTGCTACCCTTTTCTAAAGATCTCAGTTCCAGTTGTTTTATCTCTGTTACTATACTCACTACTTCAAGTATAGATGGTTTAGATTTTGATTTCCATTTTCTAGTAATTGCTTTTTTGTCAGCCACCATTATTAGACACAGCAAGGCTTTGCCATGTCTAGACAATTCTGGTTCCATATCATAGCTCAGAAAAATCATCTCCCTTGTCAGACCAGTCTGCCCACCCAGCATCTCAGACAGTGCATCCTGCAGGAAATCCTTAAAGTCCGTCAAATCACCTCATTCACAGAAAATGCTCCTAATTATCTCTTTCTTCCCCTTCCCACCTCCAGCATTTACTGTCTACCTGAGGAGAAATTCTCTGGCATTTACTTGGGTGTAAAAATATCTATGTAAACATTTCCAGGCAAAAATCCTAAATCTTGTTGTATATTTGGGAGAAATACATATATCCTTGCATTGTTTCCTTGTGAATTGCTTATCCAGTCTCTCTTCCCAATCCTTTCTAACTTTCTCTGATTGAATCTTATAGTTATCGTGCAATATTTTATATGCTCCACTAATTCCTTTTTTAATGCCAGCTTCTGTTCTAGATTCTGAAAGCTCTACCAGTGCTGGTCTTTCATTTAGGACCCCACCCCCATTTCTTTCTCTTTGCCTATACTCTATCAATCCCTGATAGGGAAGGCAATCTCTAACCTGCAGTCCAAATTAACTCGTGGCATCTTCACATTCTGTCATCTTTCCCTGTTTAGTTATTTGCTCCCAATACCTTGGTTTCTTTGTTAGTTTTCTCCAATAATTTCTGGCCCCATCTTACCTATTGTCTGTATCCCTAATTGCAGACATCCTTTTCATCAGAATCTCCTTTCTTCAGTCCCATGTTGGTTTAGCTCTTAGAAACTTTTTCTTGCTCTAAACCGATGTCAGTAAAAGTCAATAATTGTGTTTCTTGTGGAAAGCAAATACCTCATAAAGATTTTCATTCATACTGTATTCCTTGCCTAGGCCCTGACCACGACGTAACTCGCTGTCGGTTTTGTGCCTTAATTAAACCACGAACTATTTGTCGTTGCTACTTTTTTGCTTCTCAATATTTTTACTCTGTTCAATTATCCAGATATGTCTTCGTTGAGCCACCCGACTACCAACATTCCAAAAAAAAACGCAAAGATAAAGACAGAGACAGGCCGCCCAGGTCCAAAGCTGCTGACGACGCTGCTCGTCGCCAGTTCACCGGTACTCAGTGAGGCGCCTTCACAACCCCTGATACCCGCTACTTCAGATTCGCAGGCCTCTCCTGAGACCCATTCGGAGTCCGGTATGCCGCGAGATGCTTCAACTGTGGAACCTGTGGAAGTCTCTACCATGGATGGGTCCGGAGCCACTGTGCAGGCACCGGCTTCTGAGGGTGTATTCAGGCCTACTGACTTACATATTAAACTGACGCCATCTTCTTCTTCTAGGCCTAAAACTCGAACCATGCCTAGGAAACCGATGCCCAGACCACATGGTCAGGTCTCTATGCCTAAAAAACAAATGATAAGAATGATTGAAGACCTTATTACTTTAAGAGGGGGAAGGTTGACTTCCCCTGATAAGAGACCTAGGACTGAATTTGCTTGTGATGCTTCTGACCAGGATTCTGAAATTTCTGTCTCCTCTGATGACCAGGATTTACCCTTATCTACCTATGAGGATACTGATGCAGAGGATTCTCTTCCCTCTGCTGCCCCCCAGAGGATTTCTCTTTTGGTGAAACCCTGCATACTCTTAGGGAGCATTTTCACTGGGAAAGCCAGGATTACTCCAATTCTAAAAAGAGGCTTGGAGATTTTTTACTCCTGCCCCAACACAGGCCTTTAGCTATCCCTCCTGTGCTAGACATTGTTGACAATGCCTTTTCAGAATCTAACTTGGCCCCTGACTCTTTACCTCCTGCTCCCAGAAAACCTGATGGATATTACAGGGTTCCTGATTCTCACAAGTTTCCTTTTTAAAACTCCTACTGCGGATCCTGAGACCATTTCACAGGGTACCAAGGGCATGAAGGCTACTACTGCCAAAAATCCTACCCCCTCTGATAGAGATTCCAGGGCCTTGGATAGATGGGGTAAGAAGGTATACACCTCTGCAACCTTGGCCATCAGGGCCTTAAATTGCCAGTTTCATATGTTAAAGTAGCAGCATGTTATTGGATTGTTTAAACAGAAAATTATGTTGATTCCTGTTTGTGCTGAAAATAAGGATTTACAGGATTTAATGCATTCTGCTGAACAGGTTGGAAAACATACTTTGCAGTGTGGTTTTGATTCACTAGAGGCATCTTGCAGAGCTGCTGTCACTGGGTCTGTACTTAGAAGGCATGCTTGGCTTAAGGAGCAGTCTTTGCCAGATCATGTTAAAACTAAATTGTTGGATGCACCCCGAAATCAGGACCGCCTGTTTGACAACAAAGCAGAAAAAGTTCTTAAAAAGATGGAGGAAAAAGCTAAAGCTATGCAAACTGTTAAAGATTTCTTACAAGTGCAGCCTCCTAGATTTAGTAGGCATTGGCCCTCAAAAAATTGGTCCTTTTCTGCCTCTTCCAGGTCTTTTCAGTTCAAACCCAGAACCAGCAGAACACCCAGGCTTCAGTCCCAGGTTACGCACAGGACTAAGCAGTGGGGGGCTCCCACTTCCAAATCAGGTTGTAGTAAGACTCCCCCCTATGGTAAGCTGTCTCAATGACTTAACTTTAAAACTTCCAAGCACTTCTCAACTGACTGCTCCTTTAGGGGGAAAGATTGCTCTGCAGGCAAAAAACTGGGAGCTCATTACCTAGGACAAATGGGTTTTAAACATAGTTTCCCAAGGATACAGATTTCACTTCCACATGTTACCAACCCCAAACGGTTGGCCAGATCTACCCCCAAATCAGTGGGCAGAGGCTCAAAAGCAAGTACTCTCTCTCTTAGGATTAAAGGCTATTCAGACTGTACCAGAAGAGGAAAAGGGACAAGGTTTCTATTCAAGACTTTTCCTGGTACCCAGAAAAGACAACTCATGGCATCCTGTCCTGGACCTGTCTATCCTAAACACCTTTTTGGTGATTCCAAAATTCAAGATGCTAACTCTTGATCAGTTGCTTACCATGATAGGCAAAGATGCCTGGTTGGCAACACTGGATTTAAAGGAAGCCTACCTGCACATCCCATTCGGGGAATCTTGCAGAAAATACCTACGCTTCAAAGCAGGCTGCATGCACTATCAGTTCTCTGCACTGCCCTTTGGCTTATCTACTGTGCCCAGGGTATTCACAAAGTGCCTAGCTCCAGTCATTGCATTTTTCAGGCAAAGAAATATT
Organism: Protopterus annectens; assembly: GCF_019279795.1. Taxonomy (NCBI): domain Eukaryota; kingdom Metazoa; phylum Chordata; order Ceratodontiformes; family Protopteridae; genus Protopterus; species Protopterus annectens. The sequence continues at coordinate 992,628,136 of NC_056746.1, read as the reverse complement.
AAGATATACCCATACCTGGACGATTGTCTAATTCAGGCAGAAAGCCAGGACATACTTCTGAATCATCTGCCATTTGTACAAAAGGTGTTAACTTGTCTGGGGTACACCATAAATGAAAAGAAATCAAATCTGGTACCCTGTCAACAAGTTATATTCTTGGGAGCAAGCTTGAACACAACTTCCCAGATGGCTTTCCTCATGCCAGAGAAGCAAATTCATTTGACAACTTACTTCAAACTAGTGGCCACAAAAACCCTGCTATCTGCAAGGCAAATGCTGCAAGCCTCGGGGTTCATGGCCTCATGCATTCTACTAATTCCATATGCAAGACTGCATATTAGGAAACTACAGTGGTATCTAAAAAGCCTATGGTGTCAACATTCTCAGGATCTAGAAGCAATGATTCCGATCATACCTTGCCTACAGTTAGAATTCCTTTGGTGGGCAGAGGCCTGCCACCAAAACAAGGGACTACCATTCACTCTACCCCCTGCCACCTAAACCCTAACAACAGACGCATCAGACTATGCATGGGGGGCTCACCTGGCAGGGAAGTGCATTCAGGGCAAATGGAACCCAAGTCAAATGTACCTGCATATCAATCAAAAAGAAATGTTAGCTGTACAGAATGCTCTGACAACCTTCAAGGACCACATTCTTCCAGTACAATTAATGGCAAAGACGGACAGCACTACTGTTATGTGGTACATAAACAAGCAGGGGAGTACCCATTCCTACCCCCTCTGCAGACTAGCCATGGCTCTATGGAACACAGCCTTGAGCTACCAAGTGCATCTACAGGCTCAATTCCTGCCAGGAAAACTAAATACACTGGCAGACGAACTAAGCAGAAATCTCATGGACCCACATGAGTGGATACTGGAACCAAAGATTTTCAACATGTTGATCAATAAATGGGGGATCCCAGATATAGACCTGTTTGCCTCCCCCCAGATCTACCAGTTGGACAAATTCTGCACAAGGACTCCCGACAAACAAGCTTGGAAAGTGGATGCTCTGTCCTTCAGCTGGAAAAATCTATCAGTTTATGCCTGTCCTCTCCAAAGTACTACTAAAGATCAAACAGGACAAACCAAGGATGATACTGATTGCACCAGACTGGCCACGCCAACACTGGTACCCCCTCTTGCGCAGTGTGTCACAGCTAGCCCCATGGACCTACCTCAGACCCCCTACCCTGCTGTCTCAGCAGGAGAGCCAGATTCTGCACCCCCAGCTTCAAACCCTGAACCTGGCAGCCTGGCTAATTACCTAATCTCTCCGTTACCATCACTCAGTAAACAAGTGTTGGATGTCATTTTGGAGGCAAGAAGGCCTAGTACTAGAAAATCTTATGCTAAAAAATGGAAAAGATTCTGTGCCTGGAACCAAACTCAAGGGCTGGCTGCAGCAGCACCCAATTTACCTCAGATTCTTCAATACTTAACTGAGATGCTTCCCAGTGTCCTTTCCTTTTCCTCCATCAAATTTCACGCCTCAGCCATTTCAGCTCATTACAACACAGAACCACCCCTCTTTTCTCACCCACTGCTCAAGCAGTTCCTTTGAGGGGCCAAAAACTTAAGACCACCCAGGAGAGCCCCCACTCCAGCCTGGGACCTTAATTTTGTATTGGAAAACCTCACTCTTCCTCCTTTTGAGCCAGCTGCAATTGCAGAGTTAAAATTCCTTTCTTGGAAAACAGCTTTCCTTTTAGCAATCACTTCAGCAAGAAGGGCATCTGAATTACAGGCCCTTATGGCAGTGGTGCCTTTCATCATCTTTCATGCGGGCAGGGTGTCCCTCAGGTCTAATGCCTCTTTCATGCCTAACATGGTATCCAGTGTTGCTCTTAATCAGTCCATTCATTTGCCAACCTTCTTTTCTAATCCACAGAACAAAGGGGAATGGATACTGTACTCCTTAGATGTGCACAGACAACTTAGATTTTACATGGACAGGGCTAAACCTGAAAGGAAATCTGAACAACTGCTGGTGGAATTTGCTGCAGGGGCAGAGGGGAAGGCTATTTCAAAGCAAACCATTTCTACATGGATAGGCCATTGCATTCATTTCTGCTATAAGCACCATGGAAAACCTATCCCACAGGGGATTAGACCCCATTCAACCAGGGCTGCATCTACCTCTACAGCCTTTCTCAGAGGTGTCCCTACCAGAGACATCCTAGAAGCTTCTACCTGGAGTTCTGTACATACTTTCACCAAGCATTACCATTTGCCAATTTTCTCTAAATCCAGAGCTGGCTTTGCCACTGCAGTCTTACACAGCCTTATAGCTGGTCCTAATGCTATGTAAATTCCTCCTCCCATCCTTAGCTTTGGGAGTCTACCCAAATGTGATGACTGCAACAGTGAAACACGAAGAACATAATACAGTTGTGTACACTTACCATAAATGTAGATGTTCGAGTGTATTCACTGTTGCAGTCCGGGTTACCCTCCCTCCAGCCCCCTGACTTTTTTTGGCTACCTCCATTCTCCTCTACTATACTTAAAAGCTTTTTGGTGTATTTGCTTTTTTGTTGGAGGTATAACCTTGTGTGTGTGTGTGTGTGTGTGTGTGTGTGTGTGTGTGTGTGTGTATATATATATATATATATATATATATATATATATATATATGTATTTAATTGCTTCCCATTAAGGGGGGCACCTGACATCTGGGCCAAGAAAAACTGATGTAATGGCGTCGGCTGCATGCTTTATACCCTTGACTACCTGACGTCACGGAAGATGAGACAGCAACCGACGCAGGACCCAAGACTTTGATAATTAGGCCGACAGGGCTACTGCAAGCAAATAACCCAAATGTGATGACTGTAACAGTGAATACACTTGAACATCTACATTTATGGTAAGTGTACACAACTGTACTTTGAGAGATTGCCCCTATTCTGCAATACTTTTACATTTGTCAGTCCCCCTAGACAATTCTTGTTACTTCTTAACCATAGCTTCCTTTCTTTTATTTCTACCCTATTTTTAAACTCCACTTTAATTTTATCCCACTTCCTAGCTATATTTTCAGAAGAAATGTCTATCCAGCTCCTGAATAATCTCCATTACTCATTCCTTAAATTCCTCTCTTTTCAAAAGATAGGTGGGAAAGCACCATTGTCTCATTTTTATTTCATTATCTTGTGTTTTTAGTGCATGATCTGAAATTATTAGGTGGGTATGGGTATCAAGACTTTCAGTTAAATGCACATGTTCTTGTGAAATGTAACTTCTGTCTAGCCTAGCCCAGTTTTTTTATGTCTTGAGGAATAAAATGTAAATTCACTTTATACTCCTGTTAGAGAATTCACATCTTCCTTGCCAAATATTTTAATACATTTCTTCAAAAACCTACCCTCCTTTGTTATATTTTCCCTTCTAGGCCCCCCAGACATATCTTCACTGCTGGAAATCAAGTTCCAGTCCCCACCTATAAGTAATATTCCTTGCTGAAAACTGATTATTTGTCCCAGAATTTTCTTAAGCTCCATTACAGCAGTTTTAGGTGTAATGTAAATACATGCCAGTGCAATTGTCCTCCCTTGCCAGTAACCTGCCATTATTTTTTTTATCTTGTTCTATCACTACTGGAGCTCCTCTTGGAATTAATATAAGTACTCCTCTTTTCCTTTATCCCAGCTATTGTGCTGAATAACCATCCTGAAAATCTTTCTTTATTAAATTCACACATTCAGTTCTTTCTAAGTGTGTTTTCTGTAATATAGCTATTCAAACTCTACATTTTTTAATATAGTTCACTACTCTTTCTTGTTTGTATTTATCTGTGAGGCCATTTACATTTAAAGACATTAAAAAGTTAGTATTCCCACCTTTTATGCAGAACACCTTTTTTGTTAAATGTGTAGTTCCAGCTTTTGTCTTACTTGCATACACTGTTTGGCAGGTTGAACTTTCATACAGTTGTTTCTTGTCATATACATTTGAGCCTATATCACATCTTATAAAACTTTTATTATATTGTTTTATTGAAAGCCCTCAAACAAAAAAAAATCACGACCCCAGTACCCCCCTAAAACCTATTAACTTAATACTAACACACAAAACTATACACATCTTCAAATATTGAAGTTTTACTCTCCTAATAGGAACAAACTTCCCAAACTGACAGCCACATTGACAGATTTTAGTTAACTTAAAAGAAAGGTCATCCATGCTCTGACATATGGTGCAGCCTGTGCTTCTACTAAGTGCTGATTGGTTTTGTATTATCTTTATAGCTCTCCCAACTGAGAAAACCCCTGAAGGTTTCCAGAGAACATTAACTACCTTGGGAAAACCCCTGAATGGTTTCTGAAAACATTATCTACTTTGGGAAAACCCCTGAATGCTTTCAGAGAACATTATCTCTTAGCCAATTTCTATTTTCTTTCCCCCCCCCTCATCCAATCACTCTCCTCCAGACTAGAGCCAGATGTTCATCGTGTTATACTGCTGCAGTCATCACACTTGGGTTATCCTGCCGTCAGGCGGTCCCGCAGTCGGCCGAATCCCAAAGTCTTGGTCTGGCGTTGGTTGTCGTTGCTTCTTTCCTGACTTCAGTGCAACAGGGGGATAAAAGAGGCAGCCAACGCCATTTTCTTCAGTCTTTCTTGCCGTGCGGTGCCCGAAGCAGTTCACAAGTGCTGGTCGGCTAGCTCCTGAGATTTTCAAATTGAATTTCAGCCCGAAGTCTTCTCTAAAGCTAAGTACCCCGTTGGGGAAACTTTTCTTGCCTCAGACTGATGTCAGACAAAGTTAATAATTGCATTTCTTGTGGGAAGCAAATACCTCATAAGGGTTTTCATTCTTATTGTATTCCTTGCCTAGGCCCAGACCACAACGTCTCTGGTTGTTGGTTTTGTGCTAGGTTCAACAAACGTACAATCAAACGTCGGGCAGATTTCGCCCGACATTATTTTGGCAGAAGATTTAACTATAGCATGTCGTCGGAGCAACCGACATCAGCAATGATTAAAAAACGCAAGGATAAGGACAGGCAACCAAGGCCAAGACCAGATACCGAGGTCTCAGCAAGGCCTGCCGCCGGTTCTCCAGTTTTCAGCGAGGCGCCTACGCAGCCCCTGACTACCGCTCATTTAGACATTCTGACGGCCTCCCAGACCGAATCAGCTGGACCTCAGGAGCCGGTTCCATCTCACCCCTCGGACGCCAACCCCGACGGTGATCCGGAGATTTTGGACAGGCCTTCGGTTTCTGAAGGTGTCTTCAAACCGACAACTATCTCTATTAAGTCTTATGCTAAACTTAAAGCCCCCTTAAAAGTTAGGAAACCGGGTCCACAGACCCCCCCACAGGCCCCTATGCCTAAAAAACAGATGCTTAAGATGGCTGAGGATTTAATTACCCTTATCAGGGGTTCACAACCCCCTCCTGACAAAAGGCCTAGACTGGAGGAAGATTATCCTTCCTCTGACCAAGCATCCATTTCCTCAGCTAACTCTGAGGACCAGGATTATTTCTTCCCTCCTTATGAAGACTCAGATGCTGAAGAGTTCATTCCCTCTGTCTCCCCCCCTGAAGACTACTCTTTTGGGGAAACTTTACACACCATGAGGGAACACTTCCACTGGGAAGGCCAAGATTACTCTGACTCTAAGAAAAGACTCTGTGAGTTTCTTCTTCTTCCACAGCATAGACCCCTTGCAATTCCTCCAGTTTTAGACATTTTGGGTGATGTTTACACCGAATCTAGTGAAACTCAGATTCCTTACCTCCTGCACCAGCTAAACCAGACAGGTACTACCGAGTTCCTGATTCTCATAAGTTTCTATATAAAAGCCCTGTTGCAGACCCCAAAACTATTTCCCAGGGTCCCAAAGGGGTTAAGGCCTCTACTGCTAAGAATCCACTACCTTCTGAAAGAGATTCCAGAGCATTAGAAAGATGGGGGAAGAAAGTGTATACGTCTGCCACTTTGGCCATGAGGGCCTTAAACTGCCAATTCCACATGCTAAAATACCAGCAGTACTTGATTACACAGTTAAAGCAGAAAATAATCCCTCAGACAGATCAACCTGATTTCAAAGAGATACAGGATTTGCTGCATGCAGCAGAACAGGTGGGAAAGCATACCTTACAGTGTGGTTTTGATTCATTGGAAGCCTCATGTAGAGCAGCTGTCACAGGATCTGTAATACGTAGACATCCTTGGCTAAAAGAGCAAGCCAGAACATGTCAAAGCAAAGTTATTGGATGCTCCATTGCAGAAAGATGTGTTATTTGGTGTCAAAGCAGAGGAAGTTTTAAAGAAAATGGAAGAAAAGGCAAAATCTATGCAGACAGTTAAAGATTTTTTACAGGTACAACCTCCTCGTTTCAGCAGAAACTGGCCATCAAAAAACTGGTCCTTTCCTGCATCAGACAGACCCCAAAGGGGTAGGTACAGACGCCCAAGGGGCAGAGGACAGCCACAAGGTTCTTTCAGGCCTAGACAATGGCATACAACAACTCAAAGAGGTGGAGACGAAAGATCTCAACCCTTCAGGAAACAAACACAGTGACTTCCCTCTTCGCCTGCCAAGCAAAATTGCCCTGGCAGCACCTTTGGGAGGAAAACTGGCTCTATTTCCACAAAATTGGCGCATCATAACAAAGGACAAATGGGTTCTGGATATTATTACCCGAGGCTACAGATTTCATTTCCACACTTTACCACGGATGAGAGGCATGCCAAATCTGCCTCCAAACCAATGGGCAGAGGCACAAACGCAAATTTCAGCTCTCATAGATATGAAAGCAATTCAAAAGGTACCTACAAAGGAGCAAGGTCAAGGTTTTTACTCAAGACTATTTCTAGTACCAAGAAAGGACAAAGCCTGGAGACCCATTTTAGACCTCTCAATTCTAAACACATACCTGGAGGTACCCAAATTCAAAATGCTCACACTACAGCAGCTTCTTCCCATGCTGGGCAAGGAGTCTTAGCTGGTAACATTGGACCTCAAAGAGGCATACCTGCATGTCCATATCAGACAAGATTGCAGAAGATACCTCAGATTTTTGGCAGGTACAATGCATTATCAATTCTCTGCATTGCCCTTTGGCTTATCTACTGCAACCAGAGTATTTACGAAATGCCTGGCATCAGTAATTGCATACTGCAGACAACGAGGAATACAAATTTATCCATATCTGGACGACTGCCTGATCCAAGCGGACAGCAAGGCCATTCTGTTACAGCATCTGGCATTTGTAACAAAGCTGTAAGTTACCTAGGGTACACAGTAAACAAAAAGAAGTCAAAGCTAATACCCTCACAAGACATAATATTCCTGGGTGCCAGCTTAAATACAACGGCCCAGATGGCTTATCTCACGCCAGACAAACAAAAACAACTGACTCAATACTTCAAAAAGATGGCAACTTTTTCCCAGCTCACTGCAAGGAAAATCCTGCAGGCATTGGGGTTCATGGCATCCTGCATTCAACTAATTCCACATGCAAAGCTGCATATGAGGAAATTACAATGGTACCTGAAAAGTGTATGGACTCAACACAGGCACATCCTCAAAACAAGTATACCTCTCATTCCCTGCCTTCAAAAGGAGTTTCTATGGTGGGCTCAAGCATGTCAAATAAACAAGGGTCTTCCTTTTGTCTTACCTTCAGCAAACCAAACTATGACAACAGATTCTTCAGACTACGCCTGGGGAGCACACATGGCAGGACAGTGCATACAGGGCAAATGGTCTGCAAAACAAATGCATCTACACATCAACCAAAAGGAGATGCTAGCTGTGCAAAATGCACCGACAGCCTTCAAGGACCTCTTGCATCCAGGACAACTACTAATAAGGACAGACAACACCACAGTTATGTGGTACATAAACAAACAGGGAGGAACACACTCCTACCCTTTATGCAGACAGGCAATGACCTTGTGGAACACAGCACTGACTTACCAAGTACAACTGCAAGCACAATTCCTGCCAGAAAAGGAAAACATATTGGCAGACGAATTAAGCAGAAATTTGGCAGATCCTCACGAGTGGAGACTACACCCACAAGTATTTTCAATGATAACTCAAAGGTGGGGACGCCCAGACATAGATCTATTTGCCTCTCCCAACAATTGCCAACTACAGAAATTTTGCACAAGGATTATCATTCCCTAGCCTGGAAAGTGGATGCCCTATCATTCAGTTGGACAGCATTGACAGTCTATGCCTTCCCACCACTACCTCTCTTGACCAAGGTATTACTGAAAGTCAGATCAGAGAGACCACAAATGATCCTCATTGTTCCAGACTGGCCACGTCAGCACTGGTACCCATTACTAAGGACCTTGACTCACAGCCCTCCATGGATCTTACCTCAACTCCCACTTCTGTTGACTCAGCAAAACTTTCAGATCCTTCACAGTCAGATCAGGACTTTAAATTTAGCTGCATGGAGAATACCTTGAATTATCAATCAACACTTCTCTCAAAGGACGTCCTGAATGTAATTTTGGAGGCCAGGAGGCCCAGCACCAGAAAAACTTACTCAGACAAATGGAAAAGATTTTGTGCATGGAACCAGGCTAAAGGCCAAAATCCTTGGATACCAAACATTCCTCAAATACTGCAATATTTAACTGAGATACTACACAAAGGCCTTTCTTTCTCATCCATTAAGATCCATGCTTCAGCCATTTCAGCTCAATATAATACGGATCCCCCCATATTCTCACACCCTTTACTAAGGCAGTTTCTCAGAGGGGCTAAGAATATAAGACCCCCCAGAAAACCCCCAACGCCAGCTTGGGACCTCAACTTCATTTTAGAAAAATTAACACTGCCTCCTTTCGAACCAGCCTTCTCAGCAGAACTACAATACTTGTCATGGAAAACAGCTCTGTTGCTGGCTATCACCTCAGCACGCAGGGTCTCAGAACTACAGGCACTTATGGCAGTGGAACCTTTCATCATTTTCCATCAGGACAGAGTCTCTTTATGAACTAACCCTACCTTTATGCCAAAGGTAGTATCCAGTGTGGCTTTGAATCAGACCATTCATTTACCCACCTTTTATCCAAACCTCCAGAATAAAGGAGAAAGACTCCTTCACTCTTTGGACATTCACAGACAGTTACGTTACTATTTGGATAAGACAAAGACCTTCAGAAAAACTGACCAACTCTTTGTATCCTATGCTGCAGGTTCACAAGGAAAGGCTATTTCAAAACAGAACATCTCCAAATGGATAGCACATTGTATCCGCTTTTGCTACTCGCACCATGGGAAAGCAGTGCCTGTTAATATTAGGTCCCATTCTACCAGGGCTACAGCAACCTCAGCAGCCTTTCTCAGGGGGGTTCCAATCAAGGACATACTGGAGGCAGCTACTTGGAGTTCAGTGCACACCTTTACCAAGCACTACCACCTTCCATTATACTCAAAAAAACAGAGCTGGTTTTGCCACTGCAGTTCTGCAGGGCATCCTAGCTTCACCTAACCCAGTTTAGTACCAGCCACCCATCCATAGCTTTGGGATTCAACCCAAGTGTGATGACTGCAACAGTATAACACGATGAACATAGTACAGTTTTGTACCTACCATAAATGTAGATGTTCGAGTGTATATACTGCTGCAGTCCAGGTTACCCTCCCACCATCCCCTCTACATATCAGGGTGTTAGTTATAACTCCATGTACATCAGTCTATTCGATGCATGTCTATATGGTGTATTTGCTAACAGCTAGTACTATTGTTTGTCTACTAAGGTATTTTTGCATAGTTATTTGTATTGCCTTCCTAGTTGGGGGCACCTGACATCTGGGGCAAGAAAAACTGAAGAAAATGGCGTCGGCTGCCTCTTTTATCCCCCTGTTGCACTGACGTCAGGGAAGAAGCGACGACAACCGACGCCAGACCAAGACTTTGGGATTCGGCCGATTGCGGGACCGCCTGACGGTAGGATAACCCAAGTGTGATGACTGCAGCAGTATATACACTCGAACATCTACATTTATGGTAGGTACAAAACTGTACTTTTCTTTTTATCAGATTGCTTCCATGGAAACATGAAAACCAACTCCAGAATTGTTACTGAGCTTTCACCTATTTTTCTAGGAAAAAAAGCCTCATAATATTCAATGTTCTTTTTTATTTACTTGCTTTCTCTTAAAACTTGTTAATAAGTCAATCTAGGGTCTTTAATCCAGTCATTTCCCCATGCAAGAATGAGAAAAAGCACATTATTTTTTCTTCTATCGTGGTTTTTAACCAGGCTTTTTTTTATACATTACAGTGCCTACATTTCTTAAAATGGAAGAAGTTGAGAGAGAGAGAGAGAAGGAAAAGAAAAAAAGAACAGCAGCACCTGTTTATAATCCCCAATTACACTTAAAAATAACTGAAAAAACTTTATAGGATGTAAAGAAAACCACTTGCCACAAAACTGGTACTATTTAAGAAAAAAAATCTTTACTTACAGTTAATTTTCTACCTGTTCGTGCTCTCTCCAAAGCACTTTTACGAACATTAATGACATGAAGTAAGCCATATGCTTTAGAGCCCACCACACGTCCAACAAACTCTGAAAAAGTAAAATATTTCCAGATTTTCTTGTTCTGTCATATTTCACAAATATAATTATTGCATTGTAATCCCATATTATGTTATTGATTTTATTACTGTTCATTTCTGAGGTACTCTCTGTTCTTCTATTCAACTCTCATGCTCCCTTACTTCTCTCCAACATTTTCCATTGAAAATTTTGAAAATATTTCACAGGTACAGTCTCTCTGTTGTCTTTATTACCAGAAGAACAAGAAGCAGAATCTCCTTCCATTTCACAGCGTACTTTTTGTTGGATAAACATTTGTATTTCCTTCTTAGCATGTACTTCATCAAAAAATGATTTTGTCCCACCAGGGAAGAATACCTTGAAGATAGCTGGGTACAGCAGTTTGAATCTCACACCTGCATCTTGACATTTCCTGAGTACTGGAATATATTTGCTCCTCTTCTATCTGGTGTGCAATGAGCAATCCTTCTGCACAAACACTCTGCTGTCTCCCATTTTTAGTACTTTGCCCTTCTGTCACAGTTTTGTCAGAATCAACTCCTCCTGCTGGTAGGAGTGCATCTTTACTATTAAAGGTCTAGGTCGCTTTCTTATAGCCAGGTTTGGAACATACACATGATCTGTCCTTTCAACTAACAACTCCTGCTGTGGAATTCCAATCCAGTTGCTTATTTGTGCTTTCATAAAATTAATGCAATCTATTCCTTCCAGGTTCTCTGGTATAGCTGAAAATCTCAGGTTTTCCCTACATGCTCTGTCCTCTAATTCTATTTATTTTTTAAAACATCACTTCCTGAGCAGTCTGATATTCAGCCAGCCTTTTTTTTATTTCGACCTCTGATTTTTGCAGCTTTATCATCTCATCTGAATATCTGTTTAAAGCTTCTTCCATTTTCCAGCCTTTTATTGTTTGTGTTGAGATACTTTGTCAGTGTTTTGTTTATTTAGTCAGTATTTCTTCCTCACTTTTAGTAGCTGATTTTTTCCAGGTCTTCTGCATTTCTTTATTCCTGGAGTCCAGGCAGTGCACTTACTAGCCAGTTACTGAAATTCACCCATAAACACAAGTCTACTGGCTTTCTCTGCTGAGTTTTTGTTTTCACACTGGGAGAGCTACCAATAAGCTGTTACTCAATGTGCAGCCATCTTGGAAGTCTGAGAATTATTAGTAATTGTTTGTTTCATTTTATTTTAATTGAGTATTAGTAATTGTGCATTGTGATGGGAGATGAGATTGCTCATGCCTTAATTACAGATTTTCATCTGTGTCTACATAGTTGGCCATTTTCCTCCATTCCCTATACCCTCCATTGGTTGTACATGCATTGAGTTCATGGTTTTGAAGTAAAGTACATCTCTGCCTTTACTGGTTGACAGGACCAAGATACAACGCCCACCCCCAAAAAGAAATGAGAACTGGTATTGACAGTGATCTTCCCTCCTAGCAAGCTGTGTCATTCCCTCACGAATCTGGGTTCTTAACCAAGTGATTAATTGCATTGCCTCTGTATCATGAGCTGACTGCCTGTTGAATTAAATGCTGAGTTTTAGCTGTGCCAGGATATGAAACATCCTTTGTCATCATTTTCTGAGTACAGCATATGAGTGCATGTATTTATATTGGTTGAATAGCTATTATTCTGTTTCCAAGAAGACTGTGTGCTGATGTGTGGATAAAAACATTTATTTTAGGCGCTATTAAAATGACCACCTCTGATTTTGTTTATTCTGTCTCTCAGTGTAATCATGAGCACAACAGCATGCAAACAAATGTCTGGACATGTAAGTGCATTTCTGAATTTGAGTTTATTACTGATTTAAGACTGTTCTCATAAATTTAAACAGGATATGTAAATGTTTAAAGGCATAACATTTGTAGTGGGTATTGCAAAAAGTATCCCAACAACATTGATTTATGGTCATGTAGGGGAAAAAAACTCTCTGTACAGTTCTTTGTGCACAGGGCTCAGAATGCTTCACTTTGAAAATGTTAGCTGTAAATAATACATCAATTGCAAAATGAATAATATATGTAAAGAAATAAATTATGGAAGTGCATGATCTTAAAGTTTTCATTAATCGAAAAGACTACTTAAAGAATCACCCATGAACTTCTTTCTTGAAAACCATGCAAAGTTAGCACCCCCCTACACACACACACACACACACACCATATTTGGCTAATGCAGAAAAGCTGTGTCATCTAGCTGCTTTCGACATTTCAGTGTGGCCAAAATGAGTGCAGAGAGTAGGCCTAGCAGTGTAGAATGTTGTTTATCAAACAGCTAGAAAATAATTATTATTACAATTACCTTTCAGTTAAGTTATACTTTTCAGTTTCTTACCATTGTTAGTATTGACTAATAGCCTTTGTTTTCTCTCATTTTAATGCTATATTTTCATATAAATTGTTTACTGTGGAAGTATTGTAAACATGTTTATGTACTGTTTGAATGTTTTACCATGATAAACATTTATCCTCTCCTAAACCATATCACACAGAAGCCTATAAGCAAATTAGTCCCCTAGTAAACAGAACTTTGTTCCTCCATAAATCATAGGCCATATGTAATTGCACATCACAAACATGTCTGCCTTCTTTACACTGTAGAAATCTTCATCTGAGCACTGAAAGTGACATTTTTTTCAGCAAATAAATTAGATACATTGATTAAACTTACTTTGATGCATTCTCTTTACCCCTCTCCACAAACACACACTCACTCGCTCACTGTCTTTATTACTGCTTTGCGTTTAGGTTCAGAATTTTGTTACTAGTTCTCTCCGAAGATGTTTAGGCCTTGTGCATTTCACTGTAAAATAGCAGACTTCACACACTTCAGACATGCTAGAAATAGATAACATAAACTTTACTCATTGTTTCTGTTACAGAAGCTTTTTTGTTACCCGTTAAAGTGCTTCACTCTGCTCCTTGACCTTTGGTTATTTCAGTCCCTTTTCTAACCATAACAGTTATGTAACCTGAGGCTCAAAGACTTATTGTTGTAAGTGGAGGACCTTAGGGGAATCAAAATTCTATTAGCTGAATTTGCAGGACTTTGTATCCCTTGCATTCCATGTGAAGTACTGTGTTAAGGGGTTCATAGCCTGTAAAATGAAAAGGGAGAGACTAGATAAAGAAACTGGACAGCAGCAGTAGTAGTAACTGGTGATCGTACAAAGGAGTGAGGAAACGACGCAGGAACAAGCTGCTGGGAAGACACATGTAGAGGAATGCTGTTAATTGCATCTGTGTTACCTGCTTCAGCAGAGCATGTCTCAAATGTTTGCCTTCATGGTAGGATTACCACCTGTCCCACTCTACGAGGGACAGTTCCTCTTTGGGCAGTTGTGTCCTACAAAAAAATTGAAAAAAATGGCAAATGTCCTGAGATTTTAGGACAAAAATATTTCCTATATTTAATGTAATAGTTGCATAAAACAGTTATTCTGTATGTGAAACACCTAAATGTGATAATAAACAGAATAAGCAACTAAAATGCTACAAGAATAAGCTTTTATTTAGGAAAAAAAGTGAAGTTCTGTCCTTTGTACTGGCCATGGGTATGTTTTGCCCTGCAAAATCTGACGTTTGTACCAAAAATGTCTGACTTTGGGCATTTGAAAAGGTGGCAACCCTACTTCATAGTGATTGTTTGACATAATCTATTTGTGATGTGGTGGTGTTATCCAGTTGCTAGAATCTAAAATAAATGTATTAAAGTGAAATAAATCATTTACTTCAGTGAGTTATATTCTTTAAACATGTCTCTTTCTTACAGCCATAATATATTGTACTGAGATAGCACTGCCACTTGCCTGTGACATTCAGAGCTATAGAATGTAGTGTTAGGGTTAGGGAAGACAGAAGGGACCTGTACTATATAAACTGGCACAAGAGAATTCATACCATTACACTACCAGAAAACCTTAGCGTATTTTCTTAATCCAAGCTGAATGTGCAGAGTTCAAGGAACTCCCAATATTTGTATGTTCTACTTGCAAACTGTAAGCTTTTCTCTTTTTTTTTTTTTTCTTCCATTCGTGGTTACTTAAGTGGAGACGTTAGGTACTGTTAATTTTTTATGTATTGACTTAGAAATGTCAGTTTACTTTGGTATTATATGTTCTGGAACACAGAGGTTTATTCATTTAGCAGTTTGTTGTAGCTAGCATTAGGTACTGTTAATTTTTTCTGTATTGGCAGTTGCACTGTCGACTTAGAAGTGGCAGTTTACTTTGGTATTATATGTTCTGGAACACAGAGGTTTATTTATTCATTTAGCAGGTGGTTATAGCTAGCATTAATCTGTCAGTAATCACTAACTTACATTATTGGTTTTACATCAGAGTACTAAGCTGCAGTTTTACTGGTTTGTTTGCACTGAACTGTGGTTATATTTTCTTTAGCCTCTGACTGCTTGAAGGTAGGTGCCTTTGATTTGTGGAAGTCTGTATGGGCTGGATTGCAGATTGTTTTACACTCAGGCAAGTTGCTGTCCTGAGCTTGTGAAAGCTGTTCCTACACAGATAATTCTGAAGGAAGGCTTCCATGGTTCCTTATTTAACATATGCAAGTAAGGAATTTTGCAAACCTTCATGGCCAGTCCTATTCCTACTTTGGATTCATTAAGAATTGGAGGAATGACTACCCAGGACTTAGGGAGAAGTATGAATTGATGAAGTATGCATGTAATGTCAGGCAGATCCCAATATAGGAACCCTGAATCTTGCTGTATGTTAGGACCCATAAGTTTTACTTGTACTTAGAAGAACCAGATTCATACTTGCATGGTACAGCCTTGCACTTGTACTACCTAGTCTGCATGTCCTTTGTTGGCTGTACTCAAAGTGTCCAGAGACATAGACGTGGTTTGCTTTAACTCTTCCTATTTCAAACATGACACCCCTCAATATGTCTGTGTACATATGTTGATCATTATACCCTGAAGGTGCTGTCTGGTAATTTAGGCTATTTCTACAATTAACTGTGAGTCCGTTTCCTATTTATTCTTTTACTGGCAAATAACCCTCTTCCACCTTCCTTGCCTTTTGTGTTTGTGTACCATTTAACTCTGACTGCCAGATGTTCCACTGTATGACAGTGATTCATGTATTTACATAATCACTCCCCTATTACCGATCTACCTACATAACACATGGGGGGGGGGGCATCAGAATATTGCAGCAGAGGAAAAAGCCCTTTTACATTTGTAAGCAAAAGGCTGACTCTTTTCATAGGCAATGTGGCATGTTTGCAGACCTCAGGACTGTGATTCAGTGCATTTGACTCTGTTTGCTAGCTTAACTGCACCCTACCTCTGTGCATACACATAACATTTTCATCCCTTGAGTTCCTGAGGCATTATACTTTCTTACAAAATATGGTTGCATTGGTTTATTCTCTAAATAGGCTTATGTGGTCTGTTAATGATGGCTGTTAAGGCGTCACTTCACCTATCCTTTGCATAACCACATCATATTAAGACAGTGATTACAACTGATGTTCTGTTAACTCTACCATCTTTGATGCTCTTTATTCAGTTCAGAGGGGGTGGCTTTCAGAAACTGAGGTAATCATGCTATCTTGGTAGAATGCAGATACATTAATGTACTAAATGTTCAATGTTCAATGAGGCTCAGACTCTGAGCCTCTGGAGACCTTAGATGAATTTGCTACCTACTAATTTCATAATATTATAGAATTTGGGGGGTATGTTTAATCTTCTGAGGATTGCTGAAATATTTTGTTGTTTTCCTAAACTTAAAGGTTCTTTGTTATGCATATATTTTCAGCCTTCCTATGTTTAGGAATGCTGAATAGTTTAGAACAGTTTATTTATTTTCATAAACCATTGCACACAAATGGATCCCAGGACATCATATTCATATATTATTGTTGTTAGTAGTAGTAGTAGCAGATGTAATAGTAGTTTACAGATATGAATTAAATTATGACTTAAACGAGTAATGTATTAAGCTTGTGAATCAAATTTATTTTAAAATGATAAACCCCAGACTAACATTACTCTGTGCACTGTTACTGTTTATGAAAGAGGATGAAGTTTCCCATTATTTAGAAACAGTCTATGACTGAGCAAACATAATATTCTAGTAAGTATTCCATATGCATCCTATCTGAGGATGTATGTCTGAATTTACTGTGATCTTAATGCTTAGGTATGCCTGTGTAATATTTTTCTTGCATGTCTGGCATGTAAAAAAAAAGTATCTTTTTAATGGTATGTAGAAGGCACTGGCTATGAGTGTTATATATGTGACCAGGCTATTGGCTACTCATTAATATTGAGTTATTTAATGCATTCCAGCAATAACAAAATGCAATGTTGTGTAGGCCAAGAGTCAAGTGCTGAAAACTATTAGTCCTTAATTATTTTGCGTAGCTGGGGGGGGGGGGGGGGGTCGCAGTAAGGGTCCTTTTTAATCCACAGCCCTCTTATATCATGAATAAAAAGCAAGAAGTAATGCAACAGATAACAGAACAAGTCATTGCTTAAGCAGTACAAGTTAGTACAGGAAATAAGATAAAAGACTACAGGTTGCTTGACAGCAGATGGATTCAGTAAAGGATTGGATAGCTTATAAATGATGCCAAGTCAACATCTTAGAGTACAGCACTTTCCAAAATGAATTATTGTTGCAGTAGCCTAAGGTATTTGGATTTACACCACCCACACCAGCCAGCTTCCAGAAGCTTTTGGCGCCCTCCATGCATGGAGCACTGCCTGTAAAAGGAAGGAGGAGCGCCAAACAGCTTCAGAGCTTTTTTGCCACGGAAGCAGCAGTCGTTCTGTCAGTCAGCCATGATTTTCATGCTGGACATACAAGTCCCCATTGGGGGAAGCCTTCCTTCTAAAATTAATTTTTATGTGGAAACTTGTATTATTTTCGCAGGAATGTGTTTGTGTGTACTTACGTAAACAAAAGTGAAATGCTCGGACATGTTTATTGTGTTGGATATGTTCCTAGTACTAGTGTGAACATTTTGTAAGGAAAACTTTTCATTTATGACTAAAAGCTTTACTTAGATTACTATTTAAAGTGTTTGGGAAAGGGCATTGTGCTTGTGCGGTGCTGTCAGTTTAATACTTTACCTCTGAGCACCTAGTTTCTCTCCCTTGAATACTTGCTAGCACTTCTAGGCTATGCTACCCAGTTTTGGATCTTCGTTTTCTGCTTACCTATAGAGAAGCAGTCAATCTTTTTGATATTACCCTCCCCAGTGCACAAAAAGAAGAAGTTTTCTAAAGAGTCTTTAAGGGTGTTTCTGTCTCCTTTGTTGACTCAGCTGCTGGTGGTTAACTCTGCTGAGGCCACCCATCGTCTTCTCTTAGTCCTCTTGGTGTAGCATTTGTAGCCACCAAAGATCAGGGGAAAGCCACATCTTTGTGGTTGTAGGAAAGTCCAGGGAGAACCACCTTATTAGCTGATTGGGGAAGGGACAGATCAAGAGCTTTCACTTGGATGGCAGGGGAATATGGAAGCTGGGACTAGTGTCTCTAAGCGACTTGCCAGACTGGAGAACACTGTTTCATCATTTGAAGGCAGATTTGTACATGCCTGGTGGTGATTTTTTAGGGAAATTCCTAAGTATTTTTTTTCTCTGACAGAGAATATCTTGGAAATTCATCTTGTTGCAATGCTATGCATTTACTTTCATATTTATAATAGTTGAATGAGTTATCATTTGATTTATTTCCTTTGATAACCATTATATTTGGCAAATAGCTACAGATCACAACTACATTTTAAGTTGTTACAGTTCATTGTTACTTTTATTTTGCATTACATTTTAATACTTTCATTGTTTTGCTTATTCTGTTTTTGCTATTACAATTTTCTGTTGTGTTTCAGATTTTTGCCACTTCCATATACTGTTAGTGATGTTGCAGGTTTATTATTTTTGCTCACCTACTTATAGTTAGTTTCCTTTATTTATCCATTTATGTTTGCTTTTAGAATTAAATGTTTGATGTACTGTTTTTAATTGCCTTCTTGTACAGTCTTAATGATTGATTACAATATTGAACAACTGAATGTTAATTAAAAAATACACTACAGTTATCATTCCTATAATGAGTTTTCTATTTTGTTTCTGACAGATTTGTTCAATATATTATGGTGGACTTCTACGATTTATCTGCCAGAGCTACCTGTGTAAACCTTGGTGGTTACTTGGAAGAAATACTTGGATTGCAGCAAGTAAGGTTTATGCTGTTTAAGGTTTTTATCAACCTATGTAACTATCTAATTTCATGTTGTAACCTTCATATACTTCTATTTAGTAGAAGCATTTCATTATGTCATGCCGTATACCTTTACAATGTAATATACTTTGCAGCTGTGTCTTCCATAAACAGCTGCCATTTATGCTGATTTTGCTAAATTACTTTCATTTCTGGTTTTATGCACCACCCATCTAGTAAAGACAAGTGGTACTGCTTGGAATTCTACACAAAAGCTCTGATTTATTGGATAATTAGTATAGCATATAAAATATTGCACAATAACTATAGGGATCAATCAGAGGAGGTTAAAAACGTTTGGGAAGAATGATTGGATAAGCAATACAGGTCTATATTAGTCCGCCAAAATTTATTTTCAGTCAACACCTCTTTAGTGACTCTTTACTGACCTGTATTCAGCAAAAATCAATCACGGTGGTGGTGCTGCTGTAGCGTTGTCGCCTCACAGTAAGACGTTGTCCTGTTCGATTCTCAGCTAAAGCATCTTCTGTGTGGAGACATGCGTGAATGGGCGCACCTTCGTTGAAGGTTGTGCATCAGGGCTGGCAACTCGGCATGTAAAAATCTACTGCCAATCATTAGCGGACCGGAGTTCCGCTGTGGCGACCCCTAACCGGGAAAAGCCGAAAGACACAACATTCAGCAAAAATCACTTCCACGATTCGCTGAATTTTCCAAGGTCAATGAAACAATTGCACTGCAGCACAATGGATTCACAACTAACTAAATCAAACCCACCCAAGTGTGGGGGGGGCTTTGCCACCCACAAACCCCCTAACTATATATACCAACTCCAAGATTGCACTACATTGGGAAAAAGGGCAAAGTTGTGTAGCTTGCCAACGACTTTATTGCTCTTGAAAAATTCAGCGAATCGCAGAAGTGATTTTCATCGAATACGGGTCGACGAAGAGGTGTTCGCTGAAAATAAATTTCGGTGAACTAATGTAAACCTAGCAATTCACAAAGAAACAATAGGAAGACATATGTATGTTTCCTAAGCATGCAACAAAGTCTAGATGGTTTAGGATTTTTGCTTGGAAGTGTTTGCATAGGTATTTTTATACCCTAAGCAGACTCCAAAGAATTTTCTCTCAGGTAGATGACAAATGTTAGAGGCATGAAGGGGAAGAAGAAGACAACTGGGAACATACATTTTGTGAGGGTAATGAGTTGGCACACTTTAAAAATTCCCTACAGATTATTCTGTCAGAAATACCAAGGGAACAAATGTGTATAACTATGGATACAGGTGGGATACATTATGGGTGGCACAGTGATGCAGCGGTTAGTGTTGTCACCTCACAGCAAGTGGTTCTCCAGTTCAATTCTCAGCTGGTTTGCCTTTTGTGTGGAGTCTGCGTGTTCTGCCTGCATTCACGTGGATTTCCTTCAGGTGCTCCAGTCTCCTCCCACACTCTAAAGACATGCATCTGGAGCATTTCTCCCAGTTCCTCCACTGAAAATGGGCTTTGTCCCAATTGGCCTTTCCCGTTAAACAAATGTTAAATAAATAAAGTAAAATAAATAGATTCTGGTGGCTGCCAAAAAAGCAGTTACTAGAAAATGGAAATCTAAGTCTATGCCAACTGTATTTAAAGCAGTGAATATTGTAAGAGACTAAAGAACTGGAAATAGGATCTTTAGAAGAGGGTAGGAGCAAATTACATAGAAAAAAATATATATTTTGGGAATACATGGAGAAAAATGTTTTGGAGGAGGAATGGGGGTTAAGGGAGGGCAGGAATTGATCATTTTATGTAATGTTGGTTTGATTATATTGGATAGAAGAAAGTATGTGATGTATAGTGTTTGTATCTGTGAACATGTTAATATGGTTTGTTTTATTTTGTATAAATGTAAGTTTACTTATACCACGTGATAATTAGTGTTTTTTTAAGTTAAGATTTATTGTTACAAAAATCCTTCACAAAAGATAAAATGGTTATGTGTACATGTACTTGCCATAATAGTAGACCTTCAAGAAGTGGTGACTGTAATGATACAGATACCTTGCCACTATCCTTCACTAACCTGCTTGGGAATTTCTTAGCTTCCTGTTAGTGTTTGGTTTCCAGGGAGTTTTCTTCTTCACATTTTATGTAGTACTGTGATGTTGGGTATAAAACTGCAATGGTAAATTAGTTGTTTATTGAACAGTCTAATCATGCATTTTAACTTGCTCTTTTCACTGTATAGGCTGCTGTAATGACTAAAGATCACGGCATCTGAAACACCATTTCTCTCAAATTGTTAGGACTTAAGAATCAAGAGGCAGAAATACCATTTTACGTATTATTAGGGCTTAACTAGTGTCTCATTTATAGAACGTTTTTGTGGATGTCATTATTATTGTAATTACTATTAGTTACTCAGTTTAATTCAGCTCTGAGACAGTTTAGAACCATTGTTAAAAATACTTATATTTTTAAATAAAAATAAAATAGGCAAACACCCAGCACTGGACTTCAATAAAAACAAAATTAAAGCAAAAACAAAATCTGAAATCCACTGTGTTGCTCCTTGAAACCAACCTTTTATTGCACACTGAGTGAACACTCTTGTCTGTTCAGATTCAGACTTCTATTTTTTATTATATTTAAGATCTATACTGTCATTTACTTTGCTGATAGTTGGTTGTTAACATATTCTAGACTTTCAGTAATCAGTCCATCCTGACACACAATGCTATATTTATCATAAACGGTATGCCAGATTACTGATTTATTAGCTATAGCTATTATATCTGAATTAACTATTTTAACCTTTAGCTGAAACACTATTGTTTTGTCTTACCAATTTCTTCTTTCCTTGGATATATGTTAATGCTTTTTAATTGGTAAGTTGCAGTCTTCTTGCAAAATTATAGTGTTTTGTTTGTTTTTTGGCCAAAATCATTCATCTTTCCTTGTCAGGAAACTCTTTCAAAGAATTGAGGACAAGATGTAATCTTGTGGGTTACATAAGTGAGTTCTGCATTTACATACATCAGTGTATTCCAGCATGAACCCCACATTAAGCCCGCAGGACAGGAAGCCACAGATTTTGAATTTCAAGCCAGGAGAAATGGTTCACTTTTTTATAGTGTTACTGTTATGGTATGTATACATACACATGATGGTGTTTGCAGAAAGGATAGCTGTTTAAACCATAAAAACTGTTTCAGCATGTTCTGTGCTAAAATATTTAAAGGTCTATTGAAATTCTGCAAAGTCATAATAGACAAGCAAGTTGTGGAATTAATACTGATGTAATGGCAGCAAGGTGTTCATTTGTGCTGTTTTTGGGGTACTTTTTAGCGCTGCACTTGCTGACTGTCAGACCTCCTACTTCTGGTCTTGAATCCATTTTTTTCTCATGCTTGGAGGTTCTCACAGAGCCATGGAAGCAAGAACCATTAAAGGAGGTCTTCTCCCCTTCGCATCTCTCCTCTCTCCCCACGCCTGCTACTCTTGTTGCACACACTGATTCCCTTCTCCATGCTCTTGGCTGCTGCTGTGCTTCCCCTTGTGCTGTATGTCCTCCCTTTTTCCTATTGAGGTAGTTAATTAGGATTGTAGTGCAGTTCCTACGTTTGTTGTCTTTGTGAATGTCTGGCATGTCTCTTCCAGTGTGATTTTTTTACATGCATATTTTATTTGTATAAGAATTCTTTTGTAAAATATTATTAATTAACATGTACCTTGGAGCTTTTCTCCCCAGACCTCTGCTGAAAATGGGGTCCTAGGACCTCAGTCAGACTTTCCTGGTAAACAAATTTCAAATAAACACACACACATACATAAATAAGTAGAGAACCTTCATTTAGGCAGCTATGAAAGTTGCTTATGCCATCACTGTTTTCCTGGTTATGAGTGTTTGAGTCCATAATTATTCCTCTTGGCTAAGGATGTGTAACACAAGTCACCATGAGTGCTCCTACTCTTTCCTTATGTGAGCACACATTCCTGTGCACCAGCTACTGAAGGCTTCTACATGTGCAGATTGGTGCACCATATGTATGCCCCCAAACCACCGCTTTATATTTCTGCCCCTTCTCTGAGGAATTTTGGCATTGGGTAATCCTGGTCTTCTTTCTGTGTCTATCCAGGATAGGCATGTTCGTCCTTACCATGCTAAGTTTAATTGTTGCCTGAATTGCTAACTGAACTCTGGTTATCCTTCACTGTTAACAGAGATGACTACTTCATTTCTACTTTGTGTTTGCTGTAAGCTTAGCTATTAATAGGTGAGCATATTACAGCATACACAAAAGCTTTCACATTTGTTGCAGAGTGCCATAGTGTATTCTAAGAAATCAGACATGTTACAGTATATGGGATATTCATTTTATGCTTATAGGGATTTGAACCTGCAATCTGCTAGTTTTCCTGTTGACACTTAGGACTATGGCAACCAGTTGTGTCCATCAATAATGTAATATTTTGCAGTACATTCTTACCCTATTTGAAATATTACACATTTTTGTTTTGTGTTCTTATACTTTGTGGGTCCATGCAGTCCATGAAGTTCATTTCAAGTTTAGAAAGTTTGCAGTCATTTAGTAAGTTATAATTTCTTGTAGCAGAATTAAAGATGGTTCATTTTTACTTTTCCCTATTGAAAGGAAGTAATGAGAAGGTAAGCTGCAAACAATAATTTCAGAAGGAACACTGAATGACCATTCTAGTAGCTGCGGTGGTACAGCGGTAGCGTTGTTGCCTCACAGCAAGAGGTTCTCCTGTTCGATTCCCGGCTGGAGTGCCTTCTGTGTGGAGTCTGCATGTCCTCCCCGTGGTCGAGTGGCCTCCGAAAGACATGCGTGAATGGGCGTGCCTTCGCTGAAGGCTGGGCGTCGGGCTGCAACTCGGCACTATAAAAAGCGAACCGGAGTTCTGCTGTGGCAACCCCTAACCGGGAAAAGCCTAAAAGATAAACAAACTGAATGACCATTCTAGGAGTTGAAGAGAACTATTTACAACACACCAGAGTGGTGTTTTTATCTTCCCTTTTAGGAAGGGCTGCAATGGTATTTGTTTGTATTTTAACAGTTTCTGTGGATTATCAAGCTGCTTGCTGTTTGTGAGCACCATTATAAAACAATATGCAGTTCATAACGGTTTCATGCATAAATTATATTCTAGGAGGGTGACAGTGATATAGTGTTGCAGCTGTGTAGACAAAACAAGTGATTCTTGCTTTTGTAAATATTTCCGCTGTTTGCAAGAAAAATTTACTTTTCATTTTCAGTGTCTGCTTTCACAGAATACTAAACATCCTGACAGTTTGCTTAAAAGAACTCAGTACTAAAACATTGCAAAGCAGTTTTCTCTCCTGTATGTTGGTTTGTGTCTTTACCTTCACCATGACAATCAGCTATGATACCACACCATAAAAAGTACAGTCCTGTGCACCCAAAAGTCAGAAACATTCTAACACAATAAAGTGCTAAGGAATGTTGATTATATGGTTTACTGTTGCAATGTTCGACATGTTTTGAACTTCTGTCACAGAAAGCCCGACATCCTGAGCTTGGTAACACTTTTCTTCATCTAGACTGAGCAGACACCCTCCCACCTGGATGTCAGGAGATCTGTGATATCAGAAGACATCTGCCCATGCCATCTTTAGTTCTTTATTGGTGCAGTTGATGCAAAGATTAATGATTGTCACTCAGAACATGATCAGTCCTGCTCCTCAGTCTTCTAGAATTAGTAGGTGAATACCCTGTTGGGGAAAATCTCATTGTATGCGTAATAGGCAGAAACACAATGCATGGATAATGCAGAATTACCGTGGGGTAATTTGTTTTATTTGTTAAAATCGCATTGTAACTTTTGTGTGTTTTATGTGTAGAGTTTTTAGGTATCTAGAGCACTAGATATCAATGATGACTAAGCAGAATAATTACATAACCTACACAAAGGAAATTCCATAGACTTTCCCAGTCATTTTATGTTCTTCCTGGGAAGGATGTACAGTATTACTTCTTGTCCCTACTGTGCCCTATTTATTGTGAAGACCATAAAACTGAGAGGTAAATCTCACTAAGGCTATACCAAACAGAAAAACCTAGCCCAAGACCACCACTGCATCAGTCTGATCTTCCTTTGGTACCCTGCCAAAAAAAAAAAAAAAAAAAAAAACGAAACTTTTATTCAGAGTCCAATGGCTACCCTAATCTTGAAGGCATCAGCTCCTTTGAAGCATTTTCATGGTCCCTGACTCTAATGGCTATTTCTATCAAGACCTCTGGCATTGCCCCTGTGGTGATTGCCGTACCCACAACCAGCATCATTTCCTCCCAAGCCTAAACCATTCCATTATTGGTCAGTCAGGACACCTATTTGCGGACTTCTGGTTCCAGTGTCTGCATAGTGATCATCCAAAATGGGGGCGGTATTCCCTCTGTCTGTCTGTAAAGATGTCCAGAACCACAGTAGAGGCCCAGGTTGCCTACAGATCTCCTGAGCCTTCCAAGCTAGTTGCCCCTGGGGTAGAGCAAAGTAATTTAAATCTTGGACGGACATCTACCATTTTATCATAGCTGGGCAGGTCTTCCACCCTTCCCCCATCCCAGGCCTCCGTTCAGAAACTGCTGAACCTGGCCCAGGATTTTGTGTTCTTTATAAACCTGTAGCCTTCATTAGAGCAGTGTTTGTCAGGAATCCATGTTAAAAAATGAAGAGAGCCTTCTCCCTCTGAGGACTCTTGATTCCTTTGGCTCTGAGGTGGGTGATTTGGCATATTTCTCCCAGATCTTTACGTCCTCAACTATAACTCAGACACTCAGAACCTCCTATCCCTTGCTTCACAACCAGTGTCTCATTTGGTGATACCCTCAATAAGATGAAGGATCACTTTAAATGTTTTCTGATTCCTGGAAAACATAATAAGGTCTACTAGAGTCAAGACCTTTAGCCATGTCTCCAATTATAGAGGCTTTTGAGCATACTTGGAAATTGATTACTGACTTCCATAGGGATGCGGAGTATTGTAAGTACCTGCATAGAAAATCCTATTCCTGATCTAGCCTGTTGATTTCAGAAAGGGTTCTAATGATGTTATAGCCAAATAACTCTTCCCAGTGACAGGTAAAGCAAGTTAGCAGACTGCTTTGGAAAGAATTTTTACAATTCTGCTACACTGGCCTTAAAGGCCTTAAACTGTGAAACACTTATGTTAAAGTACTAAACAATTCTTCTGCCTCAGGTGAAGGAAAAGGCTGAAGAGCTTAAGTATAAGGCCCTGAGAGATAAGTTGCCAGAATTATGCCACTTTACCACTCAAATCATCAGATATTCTATCGGGTGTGGCTGTGGTGCAGTGGCTGCATCATGCAGGGTATCAGCCACTAGGTCTGTCTTTCTGAAATGTGCCTGTCTGAGGATTTGGCCACTGCCAGTTCATGACAAAATGCAGTTCATTACTGTACCGCTTGAGAAGATGTTACTGTTTGACTCTCTTGCAGAACAAATGTTTAAGAGAATGAGGGAAGGGGGAAGGCCATGGAATCTGTGAAACAGTTGATCTGAAGTTGTTACTTTCATTTGATCTTCAACCTGTGGAACTCGGATCTGTCACAGATCCGACTCAGCCATCTACTCCAGCATTGGAGCTGAAGTCCAAGCTCCTCTCCTACCCATAATGTTCCACTCTCTCTCCTCCCCTCAGATCTCATTTGCTGCTTATTGTGAATAGCATGGATTGCCATTGGTCTGAGTTCCTTCAGAGGTTTTGGAGTTGCTTTGTAAGTCATTTTCTGATTTTTTTCATCTGTCTACCAACCCTGTCCAATTTCTTATTTCCATGTGAGTGAGAATTCAGCCTCCATGGCTTCTTCTAAGCTGTGCAAGGCCTTTTTGAAGGGTACTTTTCTTCTTCGGCCTCCTATCAAGGACCCCACGACTCCTTGGGATCTAACTCTGGTCTTATAGGCCTTAGTATCTCCGCCTTTTGAGCCAGCTGCTACTGCCAATTTACAATTCTTATCTTGGAAGCCGGCATTCTTGGTGGCTGTTAACTTGGCTAAGAGGGTTTCTGAGCTACAGGCATTATCTATCAAACCCGCTTATCTCATCTTCCATAAAGACAGGGGGACCCTTCATACCAACCCATCTTTCCTACCAAAGGTGGCTTCTGAAGATAACATTAATCAGGTGATTAATTTGCCAGTTTTCTTCCAAATTACCAGAACAAAGGGGAATACAAATTACACTTACTTGACGTACATCGGTAGTTGCGATTTTATTTGCGTAGAACCAAAAGTTCTCGACAGTCGGATCAACTTTTTGTGACTTTTTCTAAGCCACGCCTGGGAAAGCCTATTTCTAAGGTTACTCTTGCTCATTGGATTTCTAGTTGTATTTCCACAGTGTATCGTTCCAAAGGTTTGTCTCTACCAGGTTATGTCTGGGCTCATTCTGCCAGATCAGTATCTACTTCTGTGGCCTTTTGGTCCAGGGTTCCTGTTTGATGATATCTGTTCAGCTGCTACCTGGTCCTCCTCAAATACTTTTATCTCCCATTACAAATTAGATATTCTTTCCAGGAGCAGGGCTTCCTTTGGTTCACCTGTGCTCCGGAACAGCCTTTATGAGGGCCTCCCAAGGTTATTGTAGCTAGGGACTCTGCCCCACAGGTTGAAGATCAAATGAAAACAACTTCAGATAAAGAAGTTATGTACTTACTATAACATTCCATCTGAGTTGTTGCTTTTCATTTGTTTTCAACCATCCTTCCCTCCTTCCCCCCCTGCCTTTTTGGCTGTGTAGTGGACTGGACAGAGGCAGCCATAGGCTTTTTCTTGGCTAGTGATGAATTTTTATGGATAATGTCCCTTTTGGTCAGGGATGAACTTTGTTTCTGCTGTGAGGGGTTGATACTGTTCTGCAGCTAACTCGATTTGAGGGTAGGAGGGAGACTGGGGCATTATGGGTAGGAGAGGAACTTGGATTTCAGTTCTGATGTTGGAGTAGACAGCCGAGTTGGATCCGTGCCAGATCCGGGTCCCACTGGTTGAAGACAAATGAAAAGCAACAACTCAGATGGATCGTTATGGTAAGTACATAACTACTTTTTTTCATTCCCCTGTTCCTGGGTACAGCTGTAATTAACCCACTAAGAGTCAGCCTTACTAGCAGAGGTGGGAATAAGGAAAATTTCCAAAAGGAAAGAAAGACCCATAAAGAGAATATGTCAAGGCAGCTGTAAGGGGAGGACTGTGGTCCTCATGGCTGAGATCCTGAGAGACAGCAGTTTGAATCACCTTTTATTCTCCCTCCCCCAAGCCCAGAAATCCTATTTCACCCCACCCTGTCTGAACCCATTTCCTCTTTCTACCGAGTGCCCTCTTTGCAGAACCATGTGTGTGTGTGTGTGTGTGTGGGGGGCACATTACACAGGATAAATGGGTCTGAAAGTCTTGGCTCATGGGTAAAGGGCTCAGTACCTTAAAAAAAAACAAAAGGAAAAAAGCCAACAAAGTTTACAAGGTTCCAACCAGTTCCCAAGGAAAAAAAAACATGTATTACAACCTGTGCTACTAGATCTTTTGTTGCAAAGTTCAATAGAGAAGAGAGAGAGAGTGCCAGTAGAGCAAGGCACAAGCTTCAACTAAAGACTTTCTTTAGTCCCAAAAAAGAGGTGGCATAGAGGCCATATTAGACTTGTCAAATTTTAAAGTTTCTAAAAATGCTAGAGTTTAAGATACTAACCTTGCAAGTTCCTTTGTTTCTCTTTTTGCCTCAAATCTTTCATTGTCGTCATGTACCTGAAAGATGCTTACTTTAATATAACACCAGGGAGGACTGCCATTTCCTCAGATGAGAAGCAAGTGGCCTGACGTCTAGTTTACTTCCTTACCATTTGATTTATCTGTTGCACCCAAGGTATGTCCATAGTGCCTGGTTGCCGTCAGCAGGATTAAGGGCATTCACATTTACCCATATCTGGATGGAAAACTGCCTGATCAGTACTCAGACCCCAGGTGAGGTGATGCAGATGGCATGCTTCCAGAGTTTAAGATAGTCTGTAAATTTGCCATAATTGTACCTGCTGCACTCGTGTCAAGGCTTGATGTCCATCCGTATCACTGTTCTAGTATTCTTTACATCTGTGATATCCTGCCACAGATAGCCGAACATATGGCTAGCATACCAAAGCCTGTACAACTTCTGGGTGCCATATATCAGACATATGTATTATGTCTAAGGCATAAGATACATATGCGACGGATTTATGCCAAATACTCACAACTTCTTTGCCTCCTGCCCAAACGCTATGTTGAATTCGGTCTGCAAGACACTCTCCAAGTTAGTTCAGCTTCTGAGCATTCTAAATACAAGTGTCTTGTGTAGGTCTATTCCTTTTTTTTTTCCTTTGGGTTGTGTCCTTTTGCATATCATCAAGGAAGGGAAAATGTGAGTGTGAGGAGCAGATTCCCTATAAAGATATACGAGCAGTGCCTTTTTTCTTTGGGTGCTATGCATGGCCATAGCTTGTGTGAGATCTGTCAGGCATTTAACTCCAAGACTCTCACAGTTTTTCCTTTTCATTTATTTGAAGAACCATAGTCTAAAATTATTAGCTGTTTATCCACATGCAACCTAGACAGCATTCTGGAGGTAAAAGGGCTTCCAAGAGAGTTTTTCATGACAAGCTTTCTCCATGTACTAAAGGTCAGAAACCCATTTTCTCTGACAAATCTGCTTCTGATTATTGTTCCAAAATGAACTCAGTTTTCTTTTAAGCCTGCAGCTTCCTCTTCCTTGTTGCATTGTACCTGTAAAACTGTGCTGTTGGTGGCTCTTACTTCTACCAGGAGGGTCACTGAACTTCAGGCACTCATGGCAGTGCTACCTTTTTTTGTTGTTTTCACAAAGACAGGGTCGGTCTTCATACTAATCCTTCTTTTATGTCCAAGGTGATCAGATTTGTCTTTGAATCAACCAATTCATCTGCCTTGTTTTTTCCCCTCTCCACAGAGTGTTACTGAGAGAATTCTTCACATATTGGATTTATGTAGACAGCTCAGGTATTACATAGATAAGAGGAAAGCTAGCAGGAGATTTGAGCAATTTTTCATTTCTTTTCATTCTAGGACATTTAGGTTTGGCTGTTTCTAAGCAAACCATCTCTTCCTGCATTTCTAAAGCCATTTCTTTTTGCTATTCCTTTATGGCAAGTAGCTTAATTCTTCTTTTCATGTTCACTGTACCAGGGTGGTTGCCTCTTCTGTACATACCTTGTTGGATATGATTTCTAGGGTCTATATTATTTCAGCAAATGCTTAAAATAGTGAACACTGTTTAATTGACCCAATAAAGTCGAAATCCCTAAATCCCAAACACATGGAACAGCGATTTTTTTCCCGGGGGAAAAAAAATCACTAGGCTGTGTTAGGGACTTTGCCATTTCCTCCACTGTAGTGCGATCCCTGGAGTTGGTATATTTAAGTAGGGGTGGGGGGGGGCACAGCCTCCCACATTGGGGGGTGTGGTGGTAACCCCCCCCCCCCTTATTTTGTGTTTGGATTTTTTTTTTTTTTTTTTTTTTTTTTACAAATAAGTGATTTGTTTTTCCCTGGGAAAAAAATTGCTGTTCTGTATGTTCGAGATTTAGGGATTTTGACTTTATTTGGTTGATTAAACAGTGTTCGCTGAAATAATATAGACCCAGTTTCTAGGAGCAGGGTGGGTTTTGCCAGGGCCATCTTTCTTGGTTCTAGGAGAGCTCCTCTGTGGCTTCTTCCTCTCATCTTCTCTAATAGTTTTTGTATTCTCCCAGGTGTAAAGAATACTGCAACAGTGATAAGGATGGACATATTACAGTTCTGTAAGCGCTTATCAAAACAGTAGATGTTCTACGTTTCCCTTTTGTAGCATTTTGTCCCTCCCTCCTTCTCCTTGTTATTCTCTGCTGCCTTCCTTCTGGCCGGGAGGGTCGGTCTTTCTTACTTTTTTTCCTTCCTGGAATCTACTTGGTTTTGCTTTTCCTCCTCTGAGGCAATTCAGTTCTGAGGATTTTGCACTTGTGCGTTACACCTTGGACATAGGACAAATGTCTGTCAGATGCATGGCAAGTGTAAAAGGGTTATTATGTTAGCCAGATGTTTGGGTGTCCTTGGAAGGATATCCCAGATGTAAAAAATACTGCAACAGTGAAAAGTAGGGCATGTAATTTTATGGTAAGTTCTTAAACAGCTGTACTTTCCACAGAGTTCTTCTGGATATCATATAAAAAGAAGGCCTTCCTCCACCAAGCAAGATCCCTGTTCAGTGTGCCTTGACAAGTTATTTTATAGTCATATCACAGCAGAAACAGGTCACTGCAGGAGAGTTCCTGGGGGCACTGTGTTAAATGTCATCTTCATTATTGATGGTCCTCCTGGCAAGACTGCACATGGAAGACAGTGATACCTGAAAAACAGATGGTGCCAGCATAGCTAGTCCTTGCAACATTCCATCCCTTTCCTGCCTGAGTAATGAAATAGCTCTCATAGTAGATACAACTGGTGAACTTCAGTCCAGAATGTCTTTGTAACTAGTCCCAGGCATCCAGATGCCCATAACAGAATCCTGTGTTAGTGCTTGATGATCCCACTCAGGGGATATGAAGATCCTGTGAATCTGGAACAAAAGTCAGAGAAAAAAGTCCATCAGCATAAAGGAAATGATGGTTTCTTATTACCTGTGAAGCTTTTCTCCCTGGGTCTCCACTGAAAATGGGCCCTTTGGCCCAGTGGACTATCCGGTAAACAAATGCAAATAAATAAAAATAAAATAAATTATGGCAATAATTACTAGCCATCAGGGTCCTGAAGTGAATGTGAAAACTGTGGATCCAGTGTTGTGTATTTTCATTTGATTCAACATTTGGGTTGTCAGATTCAATCAGATGCAACCTTGGTACTTTCTTCCAAAGCTTTGGATCCAAGGCTCTGGCTTCTGCCCTATCCACAATTCCCTCCTTATACCAAAATTACCTCAGATTTTGTTGCTTCCCGTTCTACTCAGACGTGTTATTTGAGTGTACTTGCAGCCTATTCACGTGCAACATGTAAATGTTTTATTAATATTTTCCTGCTCAACTTCTCCCTTTAGTGTTTATGTAGAATTATTATATCATGCCATAGTGTTAGGTTTAGGTTCCAGTAGTTTAAGGATGTATTCTGTAATATATTTTTCTTATCTATAGTTTCATAGTTAGATTATAAACTAGGTTAGGATAATATACTACTTGCAAGTGTGCATTTATTAGCAACAGGATAACTGGATAGTTTTTTTCCTAGATGTGGTTTAACTTGTAGCGGAATTAATTTCTGATAGTATTCTGATGTCAGACAAAACTTCAGGATTTAAAAAGTGTTTAGCCTGTGAACACAAGCTCCTTCTTTAAGATCCTCATTCCCTTTGTGTACTGTTTAGGTGCTGCTCATCGACAGACAGGCAAATTGTGATATTTGTGCTGCCTCTAGCTGTAGAGCTTATAGAAGGTAGGAGGGAAAAAGTGATTATTAAAGGCTTGCTTTCCCCACAGACAGGGTCTTCTACTCCCAAGTATGTCCTTTTGCCTCTTTAGATCAACAGAGACAGTCAAACACATAGGCTTTGAAACTACTCAACATCTGAGTTCCCAGTCTGATTCTGATTTGTCTCCACCAGAACCACAGAGATATGTTCCAAGGAAACTGACATGCAAACGTAAGCACATAGACTCCTCTCCTGAGTCAGTCACTGAAGACAAGGATTTGGATGAGGGAGAATGATCCCCCAGATCCCCCCGGAATATGAACTCTCTCTCCAGATGAGTCTCTGTTTCTCAAAGTTTTTTGTGTGCATCCTGGCTGGCTTCCCCTACAGATGCCTTCATAGATCTCATGGCACAAAGGGCATGGAAGGACCTTATATTACAGAGCCAATTCCCAAACACTTGACAGAATTTTGGCAGCCCAAAAGATGTGAAGCATTTGTCAAAATAACTCCCAGTAGATGCCGTGGTAGTAGTAGCAGCAGTAACAAAGAAAGAGCTGTCTGAGGAGCTTTCTTCTGTCCATCTCCATATCAAAGTGTCAAGGGCATTGGACAGATGGGAAACAGGCGTACTCCTCAGTGACCTGTGCTCTCAGAGTGCTGAACTACCTTGTACACTTGACACGTTTTCAGAGGGACTTGATCAATGAGATTTCAACGTCTCTCTTAAGCAGCTTGCCTTCGGATGTCCAAAAAACAGTGGACACCCAAATGTCTACCCTGCAGTCTACCTGTAATGTAGCCATGTGCCTGCTTTTAATGCAGTAGATGCCAGAACAAGAGTAGTTGGTACGGGCATTACCATGCTTCTCCATGCCTGGATGTGAATACGCAATTTTGTAGAAAGCTTTAAAGTGTCTTTTATTAATGCCCATTTTGATAGTTCCACTCTTTTTAGACCCAAAGTTAGAGACTGTTACCTGGAGTAAGCAAAATGGTAAGACCCTGTCAGCCATAGGAATTTGTTTTTCCACCCCACAGAGATCCTGTTCCAGGAATCAAAGAGGAAGTAAGAAAATGTGGTTCAGGCATGGCATTCCTGAGTATGGACCCCCCCCCCCCCCCCTCCAAGGAAGAGGAGGAGGCATCTCTAATGGACATCATCCCAGATGGAGAGGTAGACCACAGAATCAGGGTTTCCATGGTCCCTTTACTGAGAAACACTATCAGCACCCCTAAAAGGTTACCTGGCTGCCACATGTTGGAGGCAGTGGGGGTTGTTTAACATTGCACCTACAAGCATGGCAAAACATTACTTCAGATTCCTGGGTGTTAAGGATAATTACCAGAGACTATACCTTTTCATTTTTGTATCCTCCAAAGAAAATATTAAAGATTCCTGATATTCCACCTGATCATTTGGAATCTGCAGTAACAGTCAAAGTTGCTAGAAAAAAAGAGTCATCTAACAGGTCCCCTCAGACCAGTTAGAATCTGGTGTTTATTCCAGACTACTTCAATCCAATAACCAACTGCTCTTAAATCTAGTGAAACCAACCCGTGCTGCAGGACAAATGCACTACTCCTTTACTGTAGCTAAATTATGGAATAATCTCCCACCAGCAATCAGGTCTATCAGCAGTGCTCCTCTCTAAGAAATCCCTAAAACAACACCTCACCTCTCTATGGCAGTACAGCTGTCCTAAGGATGTAGTTCCTATAACTTGAACCCTTATCTTCCTCTTCCTACCCCAGACTCTTCCCTTCTTGCACTATAAATAACAACCCATGTTCTCTTCTGTTCTGAAAGACTTTCCTTCTGTATGTACTCTCAAAGTAATGCTATACCTTTAGCTGCTGTTACCTCCAGACTGTGTTTCTTTATTCCTAACCTAATGTTAAAGCTCAACCTTCTGACATCTGGCCTATACAAACTACCTAGATAGTACTGTCTTACATCTTGTGTTGATTTCACACCAAACTCTTCCTATCACCAACTGGACCTGCTGTTGAAAGCATTGTTATGAGCCATGATATGGTCTTGTATTGACCTATTGTATGTTGTTTTTATAGGACTGTTTATTACTTTCCACTCTTTGTTGCTTTATTGAATTTGTACTATGCTGATCTTATGTAATGTATTGCTTATAGTATATGTATAATGTTGTACCATATGATTCGTTATGTGTACTGAGTCTGGAGCTTTTCTCCCCAGGCCTCCACTGAAAATGGGCCCATCTTGGCCAGTGGACTATCCCAGTAAACAAATGCAAATAAATAAATAAATTAAAATAAATAATTCCAGAATCTTTTAGTTCCAAATAAGACAGGGGACCTCAGGCCAGTATTGGACCTCAGCCACCTCAATCAGTTTGTCAAACAGGTAAAGTTCTGGATAATCACTGTACATTCCATACTACCTCTGTTGAGGAAGAATGATTGGATAAGCTCCATAGGTCTCCAAGATGCTTACTACCATATAAAAATTCAAAGTCAGTCAAAGAGATTTCTCCATTTCTGGCTGGGAGCCAGTCGTTACCAGCTCAGAACACTGCCATTCAGTCTCACCACAACCCCCTGTGTGTTCACCAAGATTATGGAATTGATAGCAGTTCATCTATGACTGCAAATGATCCAAGTCTTTCCATATTTATATGACTGACTCCTAACTGTTACTTCCAGGGATCTCCTGTGACAACATCAAGCAACTCCCAAAAGCAAGAGTGCCTTCCTAAAGATTGATGACTTCTCAGGTAATGCAGCATCCCCATCCATAAACAATGAGTCTTCATTTACTAGGTCCAGTGGCAACTACCATAACTTTAGTTCCACTGGTGCGATATCACATGAGAGTATTACAGTGGACTCTCTTAGTCAGGTGGTCACAGAGTCTTCATTCCCTCCATACCAGACTTCTCACTTAAGTATGCAGAAACCATAAAAGGTGGTGGATGACCTTGCCATCATTTACACAAGGGAGACCCTTTTGTCCACCAACATCCCAGGGCACAGTAACCATGGCTGCTTCCCTTTCATGGTGGTGGTGGTGGGGTGGGGGCCATTTTGAGGGAAAGACATTCAAGGCACTTGGTCACCTGCAGATGCCAAGCTTCACATCAATATATTGAAGATGAGTGGTCCTCCTGCAATACTAGGAGGACTACTGTTGGAGATGAGTGGTCCTCCTAGCATTGCAGACTTTCTAGAACCATCTACCTAAGGGTTTGTGATCCTTTCAGGTGGAAAATATGTTAGTGGTATGGTACCTCAACAGTCAAGGGAGAACAAGATCATATCCACTTTGCAGGGAGTCCATGAGACTCTGACACCCTCAGACATTAGCAGTGGACATTTTCAGCTGCTGTGGTCACCCTTGCTGCATCCTCTTTGCGTCTGCCTAAATAACAAATGGAGTAGTTACATTGTCCTTATCCTTCCACAGGAACACTCACCAAGAGATGCTGTAGTCCACACTTGGCACCTGGGCCTCCTCTATGCATTCGTACCAGTACCTCGCTTGAAAAAATTTATACAGAATGCCACAGGGTACAAGCTCAAGATGATCCTTATTGCCCATTTCTGCCCTGGACAGGTTTGGTTCCCCATCCTTTGACCTCATTTGCAACACCCACCCTGGGTACTGAATCCCACTCGGGATCTTTGCGGTCACCAATCTAGGATGCCTCTACTAGACCTACAAGCCCTAAAGTTAACCACTTGTTTTTTTCAGTTTTAACAAAAGCCAGAGATGCCAGGCTGTCTTCTCCAGTAGGAGGATAATTGCTCTTGTTCTAATACAAGAAAAGTCATCCACCTACCTAATTAACTAAATAAACTACTTGAAATTTCAACAAGGCATCTTTATTCCTCCCACATGGATGTCATCAGAGAGAGAGTCTCCTAGATCTGCTAGCTAAAGTGATTTTATGTGGACTAATCCTTTGTACTCTGTCTTTTGTTATTCCTATCATCCTCTGGGTCACAGGTGGGATACCAGACCAGACTTGAACTTTCTGGGTTACTTTTTTTTTTTGACATCTTAGAATAGTGGGGAAGAGTATTCTACAGTCCCCTGATGTTCATGCATATGCAGTTGAGAATCTACCTGGGCAGATCAAAAGACAGTAGAACAGAACAGCTATTCTTATTTGCAAAGATTAAAGAATGAAAGCCTATGTGTAAGCAGATCATATTTCAATGGTTATGTCATAGTATTTCTGTCTGTTACTCATTTCACAGCAAGTGCACGTTCCATTAGAGGTGCATTACCTACTACTGCTCCCTTCCTTGGAGGGGGGAAGACAGCACTCAGTCTGTGTAGAAGCAGCTATCTGGTCCTCAGTCCACACCTTCACTAAGAATTGCAACCTAAAAATTGCTTCTAGAGCCAGGACAGGATTTGCCGTGGCTTATCTGCAAGGGTTACTTCAGCCAACTTATTCTAAGTGTCAGCCACTGTGAAGTTTGGGAATTTTC
This sequence comes from Protopterus annectens, assembly GCF_019279795.1. Classification (NCBI taxonomy): domain Eukaryota; kingdom Metazoa; phylum Chordata; order Ceratodontiformes; family Protopteridae; genus Protopterus; species Protopterus annectens. The sequence goes on along the minus strand of NC_056746.1, from coordinate 992,591,394 downwards.
CCAAATTTGAAGACGAATGCAGTAGTAAACCATATGATAAACAGCTGCATTAAGAACTTACCATAAGTGTAGATATTCAAGTATGTTCACTGTTTTGCAGTACTGTCTCCCTCTCTCTGTCACCTGTGTTCCTATCTTCTGGGTATCCGGGAGCTGGGGTTGGTAAGTAGTTACCCTTCCTCCTCTTTCTTCCTTCTCTTTTGTACTTACAAGGTATCCTCCCTCCATATGATGACCCAGATTCTAAAAGGCAGCTTTGGGTGGTCTTACTGCACTACCCTCTTTTTTTCTTTTTTTTTTTTGATTTTGCCCCCACTGTATGATCTAGCATGATGGCTGCAGTATTGACAAGCAATCAACCCCTTCATTCTGAGAGCAAGGCCACAGATGCCAGACATTCCTGGGCTAGGTGACAGATCTACAGCTCATTTATTCCTGCTTGGGAATCCCCGTTATCTTTGCATTCCCCAGTGGGAGTTGGGTGGTAGGAAAAGGGCTAGCTTGCTGGTTCTAAGGAACAGCTTACTATCGCAATCTGGCAGTACACCTCACCTGCCTCAGTGGCTGCTGTAAGTTCTGCTGTTGCTGTCTCTAAAAGGGAAGCACGCCTCCAGAGTATGAGTTCTTCTTGGTTGTCAGTACAAGATGCACTATGATGGCACTGGCTCAGTAGGGTGAACTCCACTGCATAACACATAGTGATCCCGTTGGCTTTTATTCTTATGGTGAGCCACAGCAGCTGCTCCACCCAAGATTGTTGAACTAGCAGTGGCTGTTCACTCTCATCCTCCCTGGCTGGCTCATGCAGGCACCTGAACTACTAATCAAACTTGGGACATATGCAGTGTAGTCAAGGATTTATCCTTCTATGCTGTGGAGCTGTGCATCAGCTCAGGGTTCCTGGAGGTAGATGGGGCAAGAAAGAGATAAAGATGGCACAGGCAGATGTCCTCCTTATGCCACAGATCTGCTGATGTCCTGGTGGGAAGACATCTGCCCAACCTAGAAGGGGAAATCCATTGAGATCTGGAGGAGTAAAGTTAGACAACAGGCCTTCTGTGGTATAAGTCTCAGCCATGAAGACTGCAGCAGTAGTGACCATATTTGAACATATACGGTTTTGGTAAGTTTTTTTTGTCTCCCCTCCCCCATTGCTTCATATCTTGTAGTCCTAATTCAGTGCCTCTGTCCATTGCTAGGTCTTCTAGTTCATTCTTCTGTCTCAGGTCTAACTCCAATTATGGTCTGAGGTCAGACAAGAACTTGTGTCCTGGAGGGAATAGCCAGCAACTACTTCTATAGGGGGATGTTTTTGTTTTAACATACCATCATTTATCCCTTCCCCTATGCTCAACTTGTAATGCTGCCTGAGATCTTCTCCTCTCTTTGGACCATGCCTCCCCTCAGACAGCTCTGAAATGAATGTCCCTCCCCCCAGGATAGGAATGCCCATTTCTCCTTTCTAGCACCTCAGATTCATGAGCCAGTAATGGAATCGGGAACATGCGGGCCTTAGTTAGACCCATGGTGCTGGAAGCTATGGTAAGTTCTTAACACCAATGTATTTTATCTACAAGCTGTAAGAAGAAAATACAGTGATGCACTAAACATGAAGTGCTTCTTGGGACTCTAGTGCTTATAAGCTTCACATTGTAATACAGATTTGTTTCTTGTCAACTTCATTGCATATATTATGGCACACTAAAACCACTTTTATTTACATCATTAATCCAAGAAAGCTGAAAACCAGTAGTAAACAAAGCACAGCTCTGATAAAAGGCAGGAGTAGACTTGTATTTTTAAAGACTAGACTGTTTAATGGGGTGGTGTACTTAATAAAAGTTTTGGAAATATCTTGAGATATCTCATGTCAAACAACCGTGGTTGTTAGCTACATGTGAGAGACCAGAGACTGCAAGTTTAAAATTATTTTGATGCAGTACTTCATGTTATGTATTATATATGGCATTGGGAAAATGTTGTTATTACACTGACATTATAAAATAAAATAAAAACTTAAATTAAATCATTGTGTTTTAGCTACTGAAAGCTATATTTCCCTGTGGTGATTTGCAACAGAACAGTGACACAATGTATTTAAAATAATATTTTCATATAGTGCCATTTTTAGAGGGAGGGTACATATATTCTGATGTATGTAGTAGGAAGAATACCTTCATGGATGCACCAAATTATGTAAACCAAGCATGTGCCTCTGGTGTAACCTGCAATTTATACTTTTGAATAATAAAACAATTCTGCTGCTCTAGTTGCCATGTTTTACAGTAAGTAATATACTTCAGGCCAAGTTCCATATGCGTGAAGTTTTGCAAATGATGCTGTAACTTGCAGGGTATTACACTTGATTGTAATCTCATTTTAGCTGCATGAGAATCATTCTTCACACTTAGTATATGTATATAATATGGAGGACAGTATTTTATTTGAAAACATTTCTGTATTTTGCTTTGCTTATTTTATAGCATACTTGTAGGTAAACTAATCAGAAATTTCACCGAGGAGATGAACTCTCTTGAGAATTACATTGGATACTTTTTGTTTGTTCATATGTTTAGGTTGGATTGTTTTGCATCCTACAACCCTGCTGCTATTGTAATCAACTCCTGATTTGCCCAAAATTGGGAGTAAGGAGAAATCCTGTTTGGAAGAATCAACATTTTCAGTGACCTGTCAGAAAATACTGACTCACTGAACTGCCTTTCATGGAACTGACTTATCATTAGCACAAGTAGTTTGTCACAGGCCAGCTCAAGCCAGTTGTTATTACAGGCTAGAAGCCTCCAGTATAAGTGCACAATAAATGCAACTTGGTAGTAGTAGAACTGCAAAAGTGCATCAGTGCTCACGCATGTTGCTGCCATTTCAAAAACAAATCTGGTTTATTTGGGTGTTGCTTTTGCTTTCTGCACATCTTACAATTTTTGCTGTGTGAAGTTTTTTTTTTTTTTTTTGGTAGTGGAAAGGTGTAATGCTGGGCATTGCTGCCACCTTCATGTAATAACCTGTTTTGTATGCTTTGATGTGCTTGTAGTGTGGTTATGGAAGCAGTTTTGCTTACATTCATTTCTCAGCATTATTTCTGACTTTTTTTTTTACTTTGCATAATAATAATTTACATAAAGGCCAGAACTATGTCAGTCTTTAAGTAATACATTTCTTAAATGTACTAGACAATATTGTCAGTGACTGAATTGTAATAAAAGCAAAAAAGAAAAAAACAAAAACTCTACAATCAATAATACTTGACAGGAAGGATGTTGTATAAGAAATAAAAGGACTTTCAGGAGTGTACAAGCCCTCTAGCTGCCACAGGAGGAGGGCCCCTACACCCCTGGAAGTTCCGTTATTTCTGATATCACATCTAATCTGGAGGGCATTACCATGTTTAGAAATGAGCTGTTAACTTTTTTTATGTTTGGTTTTATAAGTATGTACATTTTTGTATATTTTTGATGTAAAATAAGTCCTCAGCCTAATGTTGCAAAGTTGCTGTAACGTATGTAATTGTTTGAGAAAGTATTTTGTGTCCAAAATATAAATTGTTTAATGTCAGCACTTGCGTATACACACACACACACACACACACACACACACACACACACACACACACACACACACACACCAAGTGCAGTCACTTTTCTTGACAGAAAGCACCTCAGATTCATATTGTAATCTAATGAATAAAAAAAAATAACATTCAGTAAAATAACATTCAGTAAAATAACATTCAGTTCAGGGTACTGCAACCCCCCCCCCTTTCCCTTAGATTTTCCTTCATGTTCTTCCTCTTTCCCTTTATTTCATGGTAAGTCACTAAGGAATATAGTCAATCAGTAAAACCAGACATTGTTGTTTCATACTCATAATTGTTCAGCTAGAGCCCTGAATTCTTTTTTTTAAAAAAGAAACATCTGTATTAAATTATCACATATGACATAGCCATGAAAATAAACCATACTGAAACAATTTTAGATGCAAACATTATACATCACAAACCATATTGACATATTTTTAGTTATATACATCACATATAATCTATCCAGTTATTGTCAGTCAGACATTACATGGGTCATTCAAAGCCTGCCTTCTTTTAAACTTCATTGCTCCTCTGCATATGTTGTTCCTACAATTCCCGTTGTTTTCTATGCAATTTGCTCATACCTTTGTATTTTTTCTCTGTTACTTTATTTACTGCTTCTTGTATAGTTGGTTTATACTTTGATTTCCATTTTCTAGTAATTGCTTTTTTGGCAGTAACCATAATTCGAATCAGCAAGACCTTACTATGTCTATACAGTTCCGATTCTTTTTCATAGCTCAAAAAGATAATTTCCTTAGTTATGCCAATTTGCTCACCCAGAATCCCTGACAGAAAAGTCTGCAGGGCATTTTTAAAGTCTGCTAATGTATTATACTCCCAAAAAATATGTTTCCAATTACCTCTTTCTTCCCGATCTCACCTCCAACATTTGTAATCTGCCTGAGAAAAAAATTTTTGGAGTCTGCTTGGGGTATAAAAATACCTGTGCAAACACTTCCAAGCAAAAATCCTAAGCATTCTAAAATATGTTGCATAGTTGGGAGCCATGTATATATCCTGTCATTGTTTCTTTGTGAATTGCTTATCCAGTCACTCTTCCCAATCGTTTATAACCTTCTCTGATTGATTCCTATAGTTATCATGCAGTGTTTTATACTCCATACTAATTATCCCTTTTTAACACCAGCTTCTGTTCTAGATTCTACAGATAACTCTACCAGTGCTGGTCTTTCACTTAGGACCCTCCTATTCCTTTTTCTTTGTCTATACTCTGAGATCAATACTTGATGCAGAAGGCAATCTCTAGCCTGCACTCCAAATGTATTCTTGGCCTCTTCCCATTCTATTACATTTCCCTGTCTAATTATTTGCTGTCAATACCTTGGTTCCTTTGCCATTTTTTTCAGTAAATTCCAGCCTACTCTTACCTAGTCTCTGTACCCCTAATTGTAGTCATCCCTATCAGCAGAATGTCCTTTCTCCTTTCCCATGTTGGTTTAGACTTAGAATGCTTTCAACTACTTTATGAATTTAATATTCTGCACGGTTATTGTTATTCTCTAAAAGGATCTGCATCCAAAATCACAGTTTTTCCTTATTTCTTGAGCTTTCCCCAAGTCCTCATCATCCCTTTCCACTTTGAATTATAGCTTTCCATTTATGCCATGTATAGGTGCCTTAACTGTGTAGCTCATTTATTCTAAATCACCTTGTATTAGAAGGATCAACTTCTCCCACTTGACTCTGGCCCTCTTCCCCTCCCAGATAAAATCCTTCAACTCTTTATTAATTGCTATCTACAACTTCTTGTCTGGTTGATAAAATATGCTTGACCTGTGTATAGAACTAAAGGGACTAAATACATATTCACTGCTTGTATCTTGCTATCTGTATCTATAAAACAAAGCTAATTTCTCATTTTTTGTATTATCTTTTGTTAAGTCTCTTCCCACATATGCCTAGCTGCTATAACCAAATCCTTTTTAACCTATACTCCTAGAAACTTCATTTTATCATGTCCCTGTAAATATGGGTATTGCTGAACCAATTTGTTTTTGTTTTATCGTCATTGATTTTGTATCTTGAAAATACTTGAAATTTTCACAGAATGTTCCACAACACTGAAATATCCTTTTCAGGTTTTATCAAGTACAAAATAATATCATCTGCAAATAAAGCCAACTTTTCTTGATTACCATAGCAGTTAAATCCGTGAATTTCTGAGTCCCTTATATGCAGAAAAATGTTTTGGAGGAGGAATGAGGTTTAGAGAAGGCAGCAACTGAATACTTTAATTTAATAATAATCACAAGTGTTGTTCTATATCCTATTATGTTTGTAAGTGTGAAATTTTTAATATGATTTAATTACTTTTATATAAATATAAGTTTCATAGGTGTGTACTAGGCTAATGGCCCTGGAGCCTTTACAAGCCTAGACCATAGGATTACTCTGGCATTGTGCCACCAGACCTTAGTTCCTAGTGCCTCTGTTGAGTAAAGCCACTGCAGTGATCCCTGGGGTGAATTTTCTATTTCCCATCCACTCATCAAGATTTCTCTTGAAGAGGGCCAGTGAGGTGCTCTGCTTGACATGTATGGGAAGTCCATTCCATTGCATGGGCAGTCTCTGGGTTATGAACCTGTCCCTCCAGCATGTTTTGTTGATTGTGTTTATGAGGTTGATGTCTCTAGAGCGTGTGGTGCGGAGGGATTGGGATTTCTTTAGATGCAACATTTCTAACAGAGCTGGGTCAGACATGGCTTTATAAGTCAAGCAGAGATCTCCTCTAAGTTGGCGATATGAGACAGAGAATAGCTGGAGTTTTTTTAAGTCTGTCTATATAGGACAAATATTTAAAGCCTAGAATCCTCTTTATGAGGTACTTTTATGGCCTCTCCAGTTGTTGCAGGTGTTTAGTGAGGTACATGCCAAATGGGGCATTGTACACAATGACTGGCCTAACGAGGGAAGAGTAGAGGGAGACAATGACCTCTTTCTTCCTGGATGCAAAACCCTTAGTAATGAGATGTGCCACATAGAAGGACTTTCTGACCACAGTGGCAATGTGGTGGTCAAAAGAGTGGTTGCTGTCAACCTGTTTTCCCAGATGTCTTATAACACCTTCTGTGTTCAGCGGACTACCATTGATGTGGTAATTCATGGGAACTGGGTTTTTCCCAAAGGGGATGATGACACATTTTTTGGCATTGAGCTTAAGGCCATGGTTCTGACACCAGTCGTTGGTGTCAGTGAGGCCTTTCTGTAGGATGTCAACATCACTCGGGGAGTTAATAATAGCTCCCAACTTGTAATCGTTGCAAACTTTGTCAGCCAGAGTCCCTTCGTGTTGGCTTGGACTTCAGAGATGTAGATACCAAACAGGAGAGGACCAAGGACCAAACCCTGTGGGACTCCACTCATGACTGGTTGGCAGTCTGACTTGGGGTCAGATACTTTTACACTGTGGATTCTACCCATGAGCCAGTTTGCAACCCACTTAGTGATATAGGGGTTGATACCTTACTTAGTGAGTTTTTCTATGATTGCTGAGTGGGGAATAGTATCAAAGGCCTTGGCCAGATCAGGGTAGGCTGTATGAACACTTTGCCTTCATCCACAGCTCTGGTGACTGACTCAAAAAGTTGACCAAGTTGAGCAGGCATGATCTACCCTTCACAAAACCAAACTGTGTGGGATCCAGAGTTTGGAGATTCCCTATATCCTTGTTTATTAAGTCCATGATGATGCATTCCACAGTCTTGCATATCAGACTCATCAGGCTAATGGGGTGCTAGTTCTCAGGGTCTGTAGTCGCTCCTCCTGTGTGGAGAGGGATGACTGTAGCAGTCCACCATTCGGTAGGAACAAAGCCTGAGGTGAGGCTGTGATTGAACGTGGCACACAGGTGAGGTGCCAGTTCACTCTGCAGTTCATGTAGAACACAGCCAGGGATATTGTCAGGCCCCACAGAATCTGTATTTTTGGCCTTGGACAGTTCTGTTTTAACCTGTGCAGCAGTAGTACTGGGTACCTGGCAATCTACTGGCATTGTGGCTGGTCTTTTGGGGGGGGGGTAAAGTTGGCACTGAATCTGTCGGCCAGTATATTGACAATATCTCTTGGCTCGGTATAGGAGGTATCATTGTGCAGTAGCTCAGAGCAAATCTGGGTATTGCCATGGAGATTCTTTACATAACTATAGAAGGCCTTGTGGTTGTCTTTACTATCTGCTGCAGTTCTGTTTTCATAGCTAGCTATAGAGGATTTGATGAGGGATCTCAACTTTTTGTTGAGGCTGATAAGGGAGTTTTTCCATTCTTGGGTTTTCACCTTATTCCGCATCAGTTTCCTCCTTCTGTTGTAGAGTTTGTTTATGGCAGGGGACCACCAGATTGGCTTCCTTTTTTTGGAGGAGAGCGTCTTGGTTATACTGGTTTTGGCGAGATCCATGCATTTCTATACGTGTTCATACAGTGCATTGGTGTATGATTTGGCAGTGCTGTGAAGTTAGCCACCTCTGTTTTTAGGAGCCCAAAGTTAGCTTTGAAAAAGTTTTTTTTATGGTGGTTACCTTTGCAGGGGGATGGGAGGAATGTGGATTTCCAAGTTGATTAGTTTGTGGTTGGCTCTAACTAGGGAGGAGTTGACTACTGGTGTAGAGCAATGGTCGCCAGTGTTATTAATGACCAGGTCAGGGATGTTGCTACCTCTAGTGGGGGTAAGATTGAGCTGGTCCAGGGCATTGGAATTAATGAATTCCAGGAAATGTTGGGCAAGTGTATTGGTACATGAGTAGTTTTCCCAGTTAATGGAGGGGTAGTTGAAGTCACCCAGTATGAGAGTGTTAGGGTGGACCCTAATATTTTCCAGGTTGCTTAGGAACATGGAGTGTGAGTCTTGGGACATGGTTGGGGGCCTGTAGCAGGCTATGACCTGAATTGCTGTCTTACCCAATGTTAGCTGCACCTGCAGTATTTCAGATGCGTTATGTTGGGCTGCCAGTCTGGAGGTGTGCGCATCCTTTATGAACTTGGAAACACCACCGCCTTTGGAACTTCGGTCCAAGTTCTGGGGCCAAAAGGTGTGGAATGAGTTATAGCCTGGTAGTGCAGGGGTGCTTTCTGCTGCCTTGAACCAGGTCTCTGTTAAGGCACAAATGTCAATGTTCTCCATTTTAAGGAGTGCTTCGAGCGAGTGTATTTTGAGATTTAGACTTCTAGTGTTTAGCAGCATGACCCTCAGATTGCATTTGTTTGTAGCTGTTACGGTGGTAATTTGGTCTTTGGAACACCGCCTAAAAAGGCACTATAGGGATGGCAAGAGCCTTGGCCAGTATCCAGAAGCCAAAAGGTGACAGATGCAGGCCATCTCTAGCAAAGCATCGAAGTCTGTCAGTCGTGTCATCCCAGGCAGACAGATACTGGATCCCCTTAGAATGACACCAGAAACTTAGCCAATTGTTGAAATTAATCATTTTCTGCTTGTACTGTGGTATCATTCTGGGTGATGGCAGGATGCTTCTCAGGGCTAGGGTCATATCAGCCTACGCTACATAATCTGAGAGCTCCTCCATGTCTCTTTTCATGTAGTCAAGGGAGGTACGTCTTAGGTCATTCACACCCACATGTGCAATGACAGAGTCATATTTGTACCTGTTGTTGAGGGACCTGAGTGCGTGCGTTATGTGGTGGATCCTGGCGCCTGATAGGCAGCTGACTGTTGCATTCTCTTTATTCAACCTAGTGAGTGGGACATCAGTGGGCCTCACTATCGAGTCACCTATGACCAGTGTGTTGGGCATGCTGTTTTGCCTTAGGGGCTTTGGTTGAGTGGCACACTGTTTAGGAGAGTTGTGTGTCTTGTGATTAGTGCTGTGTTGTGGTGGTCGAGTGCATTTCTGCCTTTGAGGTCTCTGCTGTTTGGGTAGATTTTTATTGAAAGCCTCCGCAAAGGTGGGTGTGTGATTTGTGTTTTTATGTGAAGGCAGTGCTGTTGTGTGTTTTGGAAGGCTATGTGTTCCATGTGGTGTGGTGCAAGTGCTGACATTCTCCTCTTGACTAGCTATTCCAGTCTTGACTGGAAAGTGCGTGGCTTTCAATTTGGATATATAAGTGCATATCTCACAAGTCTGAGTGTTGGGAGGTAAGAGGAGAGGGTTGTCAGTGTACATGAGGCAGTTGCTACATTGCCTCAGGAGGCCCAAGTTCACCAGGTTATTAGGAGAAAGCACAGGGAACTGACCTTTAGACATGCCTGGGGGGGGGGGCATTAATAAGTACTGGAGCTGTTTCCTTGTAGAACATTTAGTGCTGGTAGCACTTTTGTGCTACAATAATTACTACAAGAAGTCTGGTAAAGTGCTAAACTAATACGCTAGTAAAAGTGCAGGAGAGGAGAGAACTAGCAGATCTAAGGGAAAAATTGAAGAGCAGACTTTGGCACTGCTCAGTAGCTTACAAACAGTCCTAGATAGAGCATATCTGTATCTGGACTAGACTAGTTACAGGAAAGGCGGGAAGTAAGCGCAAACATGGGCTTTTAAACCAGAAAGCTGAAAGAGAACTGCCCAAACAGCCAATAAACTACAATTTCTGGGCCAGAAATCACTCCTCTTGTGGTAGAAAGGCTACCTAATGCTTACCACTCTTACTGATAACTAGAAGGCTTCCCTCCAACACAGAAAGGCTTGGGGGGGCTCAGAAGCTTACTTACAGTCCTTGATACCAGCACATCTGTATCTGGACTAGACTAGTTACAGGAAAGGCAGGAAAAACGCAAACACTGGCTTTTAACCCAGAAAGTTGAAAGAGATGGAAAAACTGCCCAAACGGCCAATAAACTACAATTTCTGGGCCAGAAACCACTCCTCTTGTGGTAGACTGACTACCTAGTGCTTACCACTCCCACTGATAAGCTAGGTCACAAGTGATAATTCAATAAACGTGTTTATAAAAAAAACATAGCAGTGCATAGCTTAACATATTTAGGCAAATATTTCAGAACAGTCCATCACATTTTTCCCAATTTGCTTTAGTTGGAATAATTTCAATTTTACCCAATAAGTAAGGTTATCTTATGGAATAATATACATGGATAAAATTAAGAAATAAGTTCAGATTTCCAAGTGTCATTATATTCTAACCATAAAAAATGATCTGTCTTAATTTTTTGGCATGATTTAGATTTATCCCTAATGCCCTTAATTTAAAACAGAGCCTTGACAATAGTATATGCAACCTTAAAAGTAATACTGCAATATAACCACTCCTCTCAACCTCCATGCAATAAAATTACAACACTGGCCTTTACAAATCATAGCAAAAGGTCAGAAAGAGGAGTACTTTCTTACTTTTCCCAGTAAAAGGCCTTTATACATCAGACCCTTTACAGTTAGTGAATCTTTTTTATTGATTTAGTTTATGTTTAATAAAGTATGTACTGCTAAGTAGGTGAGACTTTATGGGGAACATAATAAATTTAGAAGAGGGGAAGCTAAATTTGAGGTCCTAAATCATAGCAGCTGAGTGGTGTGTCCATAACAGAATGCCCTGGAAGAATACACTGCAGAAATATAATTAAGATTACTTTTTCATTGGTGAAGTGGTTAGGGTCTTTAAGGATATTTTTAAATAATTTATCTCGACATAATGTATATTTACAGTTGAAAATATTTTTGTTATGCGGCTACGTCCACATTAATTTTGATCAATGAAATATAAAAATAATGATCAAGCTAATGTTTTTTTCAGAAGTGCACAGTTGATGGCAATGGGTGGGAATTTATAGTAAAATTCATTCATTCATTCATGTTGTGACATAATGTTTCAAATCTCTCCTTCATATTCTTATTGGATTTAAGTGATGGTATTGATGATGATAAAACAGAAAATGTGTATACTAAATGTTGTATTCTTTTGTCATTAGAGGAATTGTCCACCTCCTCCATTTCCAGTTCAGGAGTGGAAGGGGTATTGTATGGAGCTTTTGATTGCTTTAGTAGATAATGATGAAGGATAGTGCTTGTTAATGTGGTCAGAGGAATAATATGGTGTTTTGTTTTATTTTCTATGCTAGGTTCTCTCTCTTTTTTTTAATTTGATTTTACTAGTATCCCCTCCCCCCATTTTCTCATTTTTGCTACAATTCTTCCTCTTCCCATTCTTACTGACCATCATATCCACTGCTATGAACAGCCACTGGCCTACCACCATTTAGACAGTCATCCATTTTTTTGCTTAAACCCTACCAGTTCTCTCAAACATGCCCCTGTGTGCATTTGGCACAGTATGATAACATCGCTCATGTTAAATAGATTTTTATTGGTGCTGATTTAGTGGCAAACAGTATTTCTGGATAATATAAATCTATTCAATAAAAAATTATATAGTTACCATGGAAAAGGGTATTTGCCCTGTTTTGTGTTCATATATTTATCTTCAATTAACCACCTTTTCTGGCAGAGTTGCATGCCTGTTTTAGAATTGCAGTTACCTGACAGTGTGAACTACACAGAGGTCACCCTTCAAAATAATATTGAGCACAGTCCTGATCCACAGCCTCTTTCCTGTTACATTTTCAGTACCTAAGGTATTGCAAACAAAATGTTTCAAATGAATGCTTTAATAACCCAAAACTATAAGTTACTGAAACTTGGCTGAGACCAGATAATCCATTTGTCCACCACCTTCTTTCAGGAAATTGCTATTTTTTTACTGCAGATCAGGCAGTTCTATAGGAGATTGTACCATACTGCTACATAAATCTTACTTAAAAGTAAAATTTATAAAACACACTTCACCCATATCAAAATCTCAATCAAATCGGCTTCTAGCAGGAAATGCCTTACATAATGCTACACATATCCATTTAGCTGTTACCTACCTACCTCCCCTTACCTCTCTACATACATTTAAAGATGTGCACAGTGCACAGTGCACAGTTGATGGCAATGGGTGGGAATTTATAGTAAAATTCATTCATTCATTCATGTTGTGACATAATGTTTCAAATCTCTCCTTCATATTCTTATTGGATTTAAGTGATGGTATTGATGATGATAAAACAGAAAATGTGAATACTAAATGTTGTATTCTTTTGTCATTAGAGGAATTGTCCACCTCCTCCATTTCCAGTTCAGGAGTGGAAGGGGTATTGTATGGAGCTTTTGATTGCTTTAGTAGATAATGATGAAGGATAGTGCTTGTTAATGTGGTCAGAGGAATAATATGGTGTTTTGTTTTATTTTCTATGCTAGGTTCTCTCTCTTTTTTTTAATTTGATTTTACTAGTATCCCCTCCCCCCATTTTCTCATTTTTGCTACAATTCTTCCTCTTCCCATTCTTACTGACCATCATATCCACTGCTATGAACAGCCACTGGCCTACCACCATTTAGACAGTCATCCATTTTTTTGCTTAAACCCTACCAGTTCTCTCAAACATGCCCCTGTGTGCATTTGGCACAGTATAATAACATCGCTCATGTTAAATAGATTTTTATTGGTGCTGATTTAGTGGCAAACAGTATTTCTGGATAATATAAATCTATTCAATAAAAAATTATATAGTTACCATGGAAAAGGGTATTTGCCCTGTTTTGTGTTCATATATTTATCTTCAATTAACCACCTTTTCTGGCAGAGTTGCATGCCTGTTTTAGAATTGCAGTTACCTGACAGTGTGAACTACACAGAGGTCACCCTTCAAAATAATATTGAGCACAGTCCTGATCCACAGCCTCTTTCCTGTTACATTTTCAGTACCTAAGGTATTGCAAACAAAATGTTTCAAATGAATGCTTTAATAACTCTTCATAACCCAAAACTATAAGTTACTGAAACTTGGCTGAGACCAGATAATCCATTTGTCCACCACCTTCTTTCAGGAAATTGCTATTTTTTTTACTGCAGATCAGGCAGTTCTATAGGAGATTGTACCATACTGCTACATAAATCTTACTTAAAAGTAAAATTTATAAAACACACTTCACCCATATCAAAATCTCAATCAAATCGGCTTCTAGCAGGAAATGCCTTACATAATGCTACACATATCCATTTAGCTGTTACCTACCTACCTCCCCTTACCTCTCTACATACATTTAAAGATGTGATTCAATCAATTTTTTGTGCATTACAAACAATAAGAAAAATATAATTATTCTAGATGACTTTAATGTCAACATGATAAAGCCCATTAATTTAAAGTCTTAGACTACCTCACTGAACAGCAACTGACACAGTCAAGCAACCTACTAGATGCAACCTTTTGACCAAAAAACACTCCTTTATTAATCTCATCATCTCTAACAGCCTGAACCCCCCTCCAGCTTTACAAATCACTCACTGTTGTTTGGCACCCATTGCCCCATTAGTTTCTTCATTTTATGCCCAGCTTCCTAAGCAATATCAAAATTAATTAAACTCACTGCCAGTGTTGCAAAACTATCTTCAAGTTTTTGTCTTGCTATGACTGGTCCCCTATTCTAGACACCAGACATCCTGACACAGCAGCTGAAACTCCTTACACACATTCTGTCCAGTCTACAAGATATACTTTTCCCCGTAATCTTTAGTCTTTCTAATGCTAAATTAAGAAAGTTTCTAACCCATGAGTTAAAATTCTTCCTCACGCTCCGGGATGAATCCTATTACTAGTGGGAATCTAATCCCACTCCGTTAAAACAAGAAGCAGTATACAATTCTAAAGAACCTTGCCAAAAAAAAAACATAATAAGGTATAGTAATCTCACAAGATGTAAACTTACCTCACCCTTCTACATGTATTTCCTTCAAGTCCAAAAACAGAGGAAGCTCAACACAGCCAAATGAAGTTTAAAACTTTAATGCTGCAGCAAGTAAGCGCTTTCACGTTTCAAGAACGCTTCATCAGACTTATACAACTGCCATAAATTCAAATAATTTAAATACTGAGTTCAAAGCATATTCAACCAATCAGAAGTCTGTGCTAATTAATACTAAATTTTTGCTAAAAGTCACATAACTATAAACCTATTATGTATAAAAAATATATAACAAAAGAAATATATCATTTAGATGCATTCAAAAATATGTATATACATATATGTATAAAAAACACAAAATTGCATTCAAAAAATAAAGTTGTATCTACCTGTCATCTAGTGTTCAACATATTGTATGGAACACAACATAAACCACAATCAAAATTATGAATTGATTAATATAAACATTCACATACACTAAAAACACAGACTACAAAACTTCATCCATACTAATATTCAAAAATACATATATAAAAACACTTGGAAATAACTATGTTCATGTTTTATCATTTCATGTCCTATATGTACTATATTGGATTGGAGTTCAATGTCTATATGGACGTGCTGCCAAGAATGGTTTCAATGTTATGCGTTCATTCAAGCCATGTCCTTTGTGTCCCTGTAATCTTAGAATCCATTTATTTTCTCTTTCCTCTGTATAGTTTCTAATATTTCCTAACCTGTTTGATTTTTTTATTAATTCTAACACCGTAAACTTAAATTTATGTGATGTACCTTGTTGTAATACATGGCTAGCTAACGCATTAGACTCATTTTCTTTATGTATTGCATATACATGTTCTCTTATGCGTTCTCTTAAACTTCTATTCGTCATGCCCACATAAAAGCATGAACAAGTCTGGCATATAGCAATATATATAATGTCTCTTGACTTGCAATCAGCATAGAAATTCATATTGTAGATTTTACCAGTATCAGGATGTTGAAAATCCTTTTTACCCGATATGAATGAACATTGGTTGCAACCCCTACAAGGAAAAGTTCCTATTCTTACAGAATTAATCCGTCTTTGGCCCTCACTTTCATAACATAGAAGCCTTTTTAGTGACTTCATATTCTTATGTGCGAAACTGGGTCTTTCGCCCACTATTTCTGCTATTTTATCATCTATTATTAAGATGTTCCAATTCCTTCTAATTATTTCTTTTATCTTCATATCTAAGTTACTATAAGGAGTAGTTATTCTCTTGTGACTTTTCCTACCTTCAATGATGTTGCTTTTCTTGTCATGATTCTTTTCCTGTCTGTGTAAATAAGGTTTCCCTCTATTATTTCTATTTGATTCAACTGATAGTAGAGCTTCATTTATCTCTAATGTGTTATAACCTCTTGTTTTAAAGTTTTCCCTTAATACTTCTTGTGTTTTATTAAACCTTTCCTCATTAGTAGTAAGTCGGGAGACTCTCAGACTCTGTCCCTTCACTATGTTGGAAAAAATATGTTTTGGATGCATGCTGGTACGATGTAAAATACTATTTCTCCAGCATGACTTCCTAAACATCTCTGAATGCACATCGCCTTCATTTTTGCATATTTGTACATCTAGGAATTCCATATTTGATTTGGAGCATTTACATTCAAAACTTAAAAATGTTGTGGTTCCATTTATGTACTGAATGAATTCATTGAGTTCACTTTCAGTACCTGCCCAAATCAAAAACACATCATCTACAAAACGTTTATAATATTTTATATACCTATAAAAATATTCATTCCCTAGTATGTATGTATCTTCCCAATAAGCCAACACTAAGTTGGCATAGGAATTTGCACAAGGGGTGCCCATGGCCACCCCTTTTGTTTGCAGATAATAACTATCCTTGTATACAAAAGCATTATTATTCAATATTAAATCAAGAAGTGCTAGAATCTTAAAAATCACATTCCTATGTACTTCTTTTTTAATCAAGAATAACCTTAGATATTCCAACCCAACTCTGTTGGGAATCGATGTGAATAAAGAGACCACATCTAGAGTTACTAATAACTCATCTTCCATGTTGTCACTATTCTTTTGTACAGTCAAGTAATCACCGTAACTCTCAAGAAAATCTTTTGTGTCTCTCAATATTGTTTTAGTACTATCTACAATGGGTCTCAATTTTTGTTCAACAAAAATAGAGGCTGGTTCCAGTATCCAGCCTCTACCTGAGACTATTGGTCTCATTGGGGGATTGGTTAAAACTTTGTGTATTTTGGGTAACCCCCTGAGTATGGGTATAGTAGGTTGTTCTACCAATAGAAACTTATACAAATCAGGATCAATGGTACCACAGAGCAGCATGTCATAAAATTCAGCATGTACTTTTTTTATCAACTCATTCAGAGTAAAAACATTCAGAGCACCATAGGTTTCATTATCACTCAACATTAAATTCATGCTATTGTCATACATTGTTGCATCTAGTATAACAATTGCACCTCCTTTATCCGCTTGTCTTATAACTATTTCAGAATTATTCTGTATTTCCCTTATACTTAGAAACTCTTCATAACTTAAATTATAGAATTGTGGTTTATTACCATTTCTATATAGTTCAAATAAATCTCTTTCACACGCCTTTTCAAAGGCTTCTAGAATAGGATGATTTACAGGAATAAATGTAGAAGGTTTTGAAAAAACATTTCTATTCCCTTCTATAGTATTACCAAACATTAGACTTAATCCTATTTGTCTTATGAACATTTTTAAATCCACTACTACATCAGTCATGTCTGCAGTCTTTGATGGTATAAATGTTAGGCCACGGTTCAACAATGACCTTTCTTGCCTATTCAAAACATACCCAGAAATGTTAACTATTAAGTCTTCATTGTTGATTTCAATACCTTCTTCTGAAACTCGTGTTTCTCCTCGGATATCTTCCGTTTCCTCGCCATGCCATGTGGGGACCAGTTCGATTGCATTGGTTTCCGTATGGGTAACGGAAAAGAAAAAGAGCTACTTTCAATAGGTAAGTTGACTCCTGTACAAGCCATCTTGCTCCTAGCTCCTAAATCCTTATTCGCATAGCTGCTGGTTTGTGGCGCTTCAGTTGAAGTTAACATAGTGGCACTAACAGAGGTGTAACCACTTGCAGAGGCTGAGACGCCATGGTCAGGCTCCGTATGTGTATCAGCATCCTCCTGAACTGCTGAACGTTCCAACGTCACAATTGTGGGTGTGTCCTTCATTCCGAAATTTGTAGAGTTCGTTTTTAAAGCTGTATTAACATTTTCCTGACAGAATGGAGTCTTCGTAACATTGGCATAACTGTTTCTATTATTTCTACTGTCGATTTTCGGCCATGAGAACACCTGGCCTCTCTGAAAATCGATTAGATCTCTCTCCAGTTTTTTCTTCTTCTCAAGTAGTAGCTTGTTATCCAACAAGGCAATCCTAGATGAGACATCAACAGAAAGCCGTTCACTTTCAGTTGTGCTAACTAATTTCATTAGCTCTTTCTCAATGGATATTATCTCTTGTCTATGTGATAACTCTATTTCCTTATATTTCTCAATCAATAGTCTAATATAGGCAAAACTCGTCTCCAAGTTCAATTTTTGCCACTTGGTAAGTAAGTCAGGATATACAGTACCAAAGGTAGGCATCTTGAGTATTCTTGGCAGCACGTCCATATATACATTGAACTCCAATCCAATATAGTACATATAGGACATGAAATGATAAAACATGAACATAGTTATTTCCAAGTGTTTTTATATATGTATTTTTGAATATTAGTATGGATGAAGTTTTGTAGTCTGTGTTTTTAGTGTATGTGAATGTTTATATTAATCAATTCATAATTTTGATTGTGGTTTATGTTGTGTTCCATACAATATGTTGAACACTAGATGACAGGTAGATACAACTTTATTTTTTGAATGCAATTTTGTGTTTTTTATACATATATGTATATACATATTTTTGAATGCATCTAAATGATATATTTCTTTTGTTATATATTTTTTATACATAATAGGTTTATAGTTATGTGACTTTTAGCAAAAATTTAGTATTAATTAGCACAGACTTCTGATTGGTTGAATATGCTTTGAACTCAGTATTTAAATGATTTGAATTTATGGCAGTTGTATAAGTCTGATGAAGCGTTCTTGAAACGTGAAAGCGCTTACTTGCTGCAGCATTAAAGTTTTAAACTTCATTTGGCTGTGTTGAGCTTCCTCTGTTTTTGGACTTGGATTTTTGGAATTTCGGTGGAAGGCTCTTTACTCAGCGCCACTTTGTTGTTTTATACAATGTATTTCCTTCAGTTTGTCTGCAGATGATTTCCACAGACATTTTAATGACCTCTCCCTTATGTGTTGCAAACACTTCCACAACTGCTCTCTCATCCCACCCACAATATCTTCCTCTCTCCTATTTCTGGCAGATGTCATCCAAAGACATTATCCCTTTACTGGTGCAAATACAGCCTGAAGGTCCCCCAAGTATGTACAACCTAACCTACATCCATGGTTTATACACCATGCTTGTGACTTCTTTGTTGAACCCCTAAAATACCTCTTTAATCTTTGTCTTACTACTAACACCATGCTTAACCACTACTCAAACAAAAACAACCACTGTCCCCCCATTTCCATCCACCCAACCCTATGCAAAATAGTGGATGAAATAGCTATGTGGTAATATAAAACAGTATATCACCCCAGGTTTGTAACATTCTACATAGCACAAATTTCTCTTCTTTGAATCCCAGTGTATTTTTTTCTAAGTTTGTCTGTTTTTTTTTTTTTTTTTTACTGTTAGTGTCTTCACTTGAAACAGTGTTTTTTCTTCACCCTCTACTCGATTTAAATCCCCCTAGTTGCCCTTCTACATATTTGTCCTCTATCCTTTTCATATCAAAGGAGTACAAACTTCTGTAGCCCTGTCAGAATACTGGTCTCCCTATCTATGCTACCCCCCCATCTTCTAACATATGAATGCTTAGAGGAGCATAGTCTTTCCTTGTCTTTTATGTCCTGCAGTTCTTGTGCGCAGTAACTGCAACATATTGCCATCTCTAATTTGTAGTTACATTTCTCTGAACTAAATGTTAGTTTAATGTTAGGATTTGAGGGAAATAATTGTACTATAATATATGGTTACGAATGCTGTAAAGGTTCTTTTTTAGTCAATAATGAAATGGTGTAACTTCTTCATGTAAGATTATGGTTAGGAGTGCATTTCATTTACATCAAGTTGAGCTTACAGTTTGATTGCCATAACAACATATTCTCATTAGTGTCGCTATCTAAGTTTTTTTTTTTAAATATAGCATCTTATTTTTTCTAATCAGCAGATTTATATTCTTTGCTTTGAAGCATGTAGCATATTTTCTAAATAGATGAGGAAAATGTATTAATGCTTTAAGGAATGCTGTACTTGACTTTGTAGTTGTATTTAGTTGTCTCAGGTTAAAGTTTAGTCCTCAGGCTGTACAGTTATTTAGTTAGTTCGATAACTTCATTTTTTATTTTCTTATTTTAATGCCGCAGGCCTTTTGCCATTGCTTGAAGAAAGCTTGCATACTGTAGTAGCATGCAGGTGAATTTCCTCTTGCTTCTAATCATGTCAATTATTTTCCGACATTCGTTCATTTTTTAGTACCCACTTTACTCTGTTTAGGGTTGCATGGGAGACAGAGCCCATCCTTCCAAGCAATGAGTGTACGTCAGGGAACTTCTTTGTTGCAGAGAGCACATATGCATATACACACACCCACAAAAACCACAAGGGAGTTTTTACAAAATCCTGTGAATCAGTTTCATCTGTTGGCATGTCTTTTGGATGAAGGAGTCAACTTGAGGCCCTGACAAAAACCCACAGAGACATATTGCATGCATATGCCATGTAAAAGGCACCCCAGCCAGGAAATAAACTGGATAAATAATTGCAGTTAAGGCAGCAGTGGCAACCTCAGAGAGAATATAAAACTGCTGGTAAAATCTGAATGGGGGGAAGGTAGGGTAGGGTAGATGGCATATAACCTAGTTGTTATGATTTACTGTTTTAGTGACCACTCCTCAAGTTTATACTATCGAGCTAAGTATACTGTAACATGTGGGAGCTGGAAGATGGGTAATGTGCCTTTAAATATGTGTTGCAGTTCCTTGCAGCTAACTTATGTTTCCTGCTAAGGGTTGTTGTCAGAATTATTTTTAAATTAGTCTGTTCATGTCATTGTTTTTTTTTTCCCCTATGGGCAGAAATCAAGGGAGAATGCCCCATATATCCTAGACATTCTTGTCAACTTTTACCTGAAGATGGTGCAAAGCAGCTGCACAGCTCCTTCACTCAGACGGGAGATGGGGCTTGAAGCAGCTATGCAGATCCTTTCTAGGTGGATTTCTAATCACATTGTGTTTTTCAGTCACGTGATTAAGTGCCTGTTGAAAAAAAGCTGTAAAATGCCACTCCACCAGAAATGTTACTGCTTCAAGAATGTCTCCACTTGTGAACACTTGCTCCAGATCAACTTGCTCATCAGCACCCCCCCCACCCCCCCGTTATCAAAAGCTGTTGCATTAACTTTTCTTGCAGGCATTTTGGCCACCTTTGTCACATTTATATTAAAGGATTTGCCCTTCTAAACGGACACATTTTGGTTGCTCTCTGACTCCATTCTCCTAAGTTGTTTAATTTTTACAGCTTGAGACTCTTCTGTAGAGTTACTTACTGTAGATCACCCCTGAATTCAGACGCAACAGTTCTGTACCAACCATATCAATGATCTACAAAGGGTCTTTTACTCTGAATGCATTTTATGCCATCTCCTCCTGGCAGCTATGGATATATATATGTTTTATTTTTACATATCCTTGTGAGTTCTGTTTTTGTTTGAGTTTGATTAGTGGGTGAGGGATCTAACTGTGTAACTCAGGGGCTAGATGCACATTGTTAAACCTGTGCATGACATCATGTAGTGCACATCAGGATGCAGAATGAGAAAAGAAAAAGCCAAACTGAGGATCGCAATGGTCCTCCAATAATTACCCACTGAAGAAAGCAGGTAAGTTTGTCATATACATGTAGAATACAAAAGGAGAACACCAACTCCTTTTGTATTCTACATGTTTCTTGGGTGAAGAAGTGGAGGATTTGTATATAAGTTTGTCATATACCCAGTGATCTGAAATCTCTGTTTCAGGCTTTATACCACTAAAGTAAGTCTTCCCTCTTCCATTGCAATGTAAATACATGGAAACGAGCTTCAAACCCGATGGATAGGTATGGTTGTTTGATTTACATACTGAAATGATGTGGGTCCATTTCCATTGCTCAGAAAAGATTGACAAGTGCAGAAGTTAGCTGTAGGCGTGTACCAATGTTGCTTCTGTAAAGTCTCTGTAGGCCTTGTTAAGCTTTTGACACAGACCATCACTGCTGTAACTTTTGTTTTTTGCTTATTGCTGTGACACACTGGGGATTGTAGATTGAGGAATACTGAATGTTCATCATTAGAGCATGTCTGCAGTAGCCTTAGAATATTAGTAATATCCTACCCTGGGATATAACAGCCGCCCAGCTTCCAATGTCTAAGGACAGCTTCCAGATGCCTAGACCATTGGCAGTAGTCTGCACCAAACCCTTCAGAGTTTTCCTACTTAAGAAGAGCACTCTTCTTCTGGGTTTCAAGGATCAGTGGTGGGCTAGCTTTTCCCCATTGCCAGGCAGATAAGTTCCCCTTGGGGGAAAACATTACATTATTAATTTTCTGAGGAAATTTTTCTTTTTTTTTTTTTTTTTTTTTTCTTTTTTTTTTGCTAGGAAGCTGCTCTTTTTTGGACTGCTATGTGACATTTATGTATGTTAAAAAAGTGTGATTCTTTTATTAATTTGATTATAAAGTTTTCTTTTTTCCAAGGATTGCTCTAATTTTTCTTAGCAACAGTTTTCTAAATTGTTTTTAGGGGCTATGCAAGTGCATGCTGAGTTTGTTTGTGTTTTTTTATTATGCTGTTTTTATACTTACCATTTACTGACATCTTCTTTCGGCTGTGTTTAATTATTGCATGGATTTAAAGCTTTTTTCTCAGTTTTACTGTAGAACAGCTTACCAGTTGCTAAGTTCTTCCTTCATTCCTCCATTCACAAAAAGAAAATTACCAGACAGCCTTTGTCTCTTCAGTCGGCTTTTTCTTTGCATCAGTCGCAGATGGGGAGATCCTACAGTGGCCCTTTCTGGTTCCAGAAACCACTCATAATCTTCCCTGGGTTCCTCTGGTGGAATTCCTTAAACTACCATTGACCTGAGGATGGACATGTCATCTGTAGCTGATGAAGTGTCCTTGGCTGGCATGGGAGAACCACTTTTGTTGGTCTCAGAGGAGGAATGGAGAAGGCCAGACTAAGTTGCCTGTTCCTTGGGGGAGGGGTGGTCGCTGACATGAATCAATGTTCCAGGTAAAAAGAAGCAGAAAGTTAAACACTTATCTTCTCCTTCTGTTACTTTAGACAGGGAAGATTTATTGGTCCATGTTCAGGTTCTTAACCATTCTCATTCTTGTATCTACTGATAGGATAAAAAGGACTTCCTCAGTTCTGAAGATTCAGAGTTTTGATGAACAGGGAAATTGATTGTGAGGGAACAAATCCTGTTATCTCTCCTCAGGCAACCCATTCTGACTCTGATGAGAATATTTCGTCTGAGTTACCCTTGGAAGAATTATCTTTTTCTATATCTAGGGCAAATCATTTTGTTTTAAGTGGGAACAAAATGATATTCCAGTTTCTTTGAGAAATTATTATGGTTTATTACAACTTGAACTTCCTCGGCCTACTGCTCTCTTTCCTGTTCTTCCAGCCCTGGAGAATGTTTTATTATAGCCTGCAGCATGGCTGACTGCTAACCTGCAGACCCTAAGAAGGCATATAGATTGTATAACATTTCTCTTATAAGTAATTATTTTCTAATTCCAGATCTGACCCTGCACTGATTTCCTTGTCTAATCCTTCTGCAGCTAAATATTTGATAAATGCTACTCATTTCCTTTATGACAGTGATAGAAATGTTTTTGTGAAATTTGGGAAAAGTGTTTCCTTCTACCATCCTAATTTTAAGGATTTTTTATTGTCGAGTTCATGTGTTAAAGTTTTTGCTTATCATTTTTCCTTCCTCTGAGGGCAAATCTTCTAAACACTCTTATTGCTTCTGTTTCTCAAGTAACCAAACAATGCTCAACATGTCATCTCTGCTGCAGTAACTTAGCTGTTAAGGATATAATAGCTGACCAGGTTCCAAAGCTTAAGGGCAGCTTCCATGTGCCCCAAATGTTACAAGCTTAAACAGAGCTGAAGAAATAGCAGTTTTGGTGCCAAGCCCTTCAGAGCTTTCCTTCTTCCAAAGAAACCTCATCTTGTGAGCTTTTAATGATAGACGATTGGATAATGCTTCTCCATAGCTGGGCATATAAATTCCCTTTGAGAAGAAAACTTCCCACTTCCTATTTTATGACAGGAAGTTAACTGTTTCTGTAAAAATATTACTTTCAAGTTGGGGGAGGGGTGTTTTATAGACTGTCATGGGACTTTGTCACTTTTTACTGAGTGTTACTTTCTACTTTTGAGGAAAAAGTTGCTAAAACAGTTACTAATTGTTTTGTCTTTCTAAAACGTATGATGTTCTTCATAGTTAATGTTGCAGTACTGATTCCTGGTTCTTTCTACCATGCAGAAACATGCATATGGCTTGATTTCCAATGTCTTTGCTGCCAGACATTCCAAGAGCGACATCTAGACATCAGGGTATAAGAAGGATATCTGGTGCCACCCTCAGCTCTTTTTATCTTTGTAGTCTGATGCAATTCATGTGTGTTTAAAATGCTCGCAGTCTGTCCATTGGTTCATGTTACCAGAGTGTCTCTTTCTTCCAGTCAGATAATTACCCCATTGAGAATTTTCCCCTATTAGTTTAATGTTTAAAAACATCAACAACTGCTTGAAATGTGGGAACCAAATCCCTATTAAGATATTTCTTTCATTTGGTCTGTTCTGCTTGGGGTCTCAGCGCAATGACTCTAATTGTCCTGACTGTGCAAAATTTTGTGCAAAAACCTTCAACCTTCGGACTGAGGTATTAGCCTCACATATGGCATCCTTATCCTTGGTTTCCGCAGTAGCATAGCAACCCACTGACACCACAGGGCCTTCACAAACATGAGCTTCAGCTAGCATCATTTTGAAGAACTGGAAAGACAGAAAGATGAAGGATTCTGATGTTCTTTATAGAGCTGCGGCTCTTGTTGACTAACCCAGGTAAGAGGTGCCTTTGCAGTCCCTGTTCCTGTGATTCCTAGGCCTGAACCCTCTGGTGTGACACCATGGAAAGACACCATGGTTTCCAGCCTAGCTACTACTGTTACCACAACACAGGTGTCGGTCTGGTATAAGAACGCTCAGCAGGCCTCGGGTTCTGAGTGAGTCTTGAGGGAGACACCCTGTCTACCTCAGCTACTGAAACCTTAACAAAAGTTTGGTTGAATGACTGCAGTCTCAGGTCATCCCTTCTAAACAGACACCAAAACTGAAGTTTTACCACTTGCTTTTCTTCAACCCTGCCTTCATCCACTTCTCATGTTTAAGCCTAAGATTTCCTATAAATAACACAGGAATTCATGACATTCACGAAATCCAGAGAGCCCTCCCACATTTCTGCTACTGAAGCCTCCCCATCCAAAAGAGGAAGGAAAGTGGCCTTTCAGGAATATTTAGATTCTTCGAGCTCAGAAAATGAGGAAGAAGAGTTATTTTACCTCTGGGCACCTGCCACCACAAACATATCCACATTCAGACTCTGATGACACCCTCTCTTCTCCCTCCTCCTGAGGACTTTTCTTTTGTGGATACCCTTCATAGAATGAAAGAGGCTTTCAATTTGGGAAAGGAAATCGTTCTCACAATCTCAGACCCATTACAAGGAACTGTTAAATTTGCCTCTTCTCTGACCACTGCATATCCTTCCTGTACAAGTTATACTGGATGATGTCTTTAAAGATACTGCCCATATATTTCTAGTTAATCGCTGTATATTAATCAGATCAGACAATAGTAGCAGAAGTAGCGAACTTAAACTCGTCTTAAGTCAAAACAAAACAAAAAATGATAATAGAAAATATATAATTGTACAGCATTACTAAGTATTCGAAAGTAATCCAATTAAGGCAGGCAGTCTGTTTCCAGTTGAAAATCCTTTATTAAGTACACAGACAGGCGATCCAAGTAAAACAAAAATAGAGTAATAATTTCCTCACAAGCTTTCTAAATATATATGTATATATATGTATATATATATATATATATATATATATATATATATATATATATATATATATATATATATAAATATGGGTCTACTTCTTTTGACCTAACTTTCATTTGCCTGACACTCATTTGCCTGACCCCATTTGTCTGAAATTTCATTTGGCTGACACTTCATTTGACTGACAAGTATTATTAGCAAGAAAATGGAATATGCCCCCTTCCCCACTGTAGTGCGACCCTGGAGTTAGAATATATATAGTTAGGGGGGTGTGGGGGGCACATTTCATATGATATTGTTAACTTTTGATGTAATATTGCTTAGTAAAAGAAAAGTAAGTGGGGGGCTTTGCCCCCCACACCCCCCGTTGTGGGGGCTATGCCCCCTACACCACCCCTAACTATATATTCTAACTCCAGGGTCGCACTACAGTGGGGAAGGGGGCATATTCCATTTTCTTGCTAATAATACTTGTCAATCAAATGAAGTGTCGGGCAAATGAAGTGTCAGTCAAATGAAATTTCAGTCATTTGGTCTCAGGCAAATGGGTGTCAGGCAAATGGGAGTTAGATCAAAAGAAGTAGACATATATATATATATATATGTCTTCCTGAAATGCAGCAGCCCATGACTGGCCCAATTTCAAGAATCCTTATGTCATCCCTACCTGACAGATGTCCGTAGACTGACATCTGGATGTCAGGGTATGTGACAGGAGTTCATCAGCACTGTCTTCACTTCATTCTAGCTTTGCAGTCTAATGCACTTCACACGTGTTCAGTACATTCAGTCCACCAGTCAGCTCGTGTTTCCTGTGAAACTGCTTCTTCTTCTTCCAGTCAGATAAGTACCCTATTGGGAAAATTTCTCTACTAACTTAATGCTCATAAAAGTCAACAATTGCTTGAATTGTGGAAAGCAAATCCTGCATAAAGATTTTCACTCATTTTTTCTGTTTTGTTTGGGGTCTCAGCACAGCATGTCTTAACTGTCTTCACTTTGCAAAATTCCATGTGAAAATTCTCAAACATAGGACCAAGGTACTTGCCACCCATATGGAGTCCTTTTATTTGGCTTCCATGGTGGTATCACAATCCATTGCTACCACAGGGAGTATGAAGACTCTAGCATCCACTAGAGTCATTCCAAAAAAATGGAAAGACAAAAAGACAAAAGACCTTGATGCTACCAAAAAAGCTCCAACTGTATGTCTTACGTTGAATCACTACTTATGTGAGGTGCCTTTGCAGCCACCCATTCGGGCCGAACCTCTGTCATGACCCCTCGGGAGGCTGCCATAGTTTCTGGCCTACCTATGATTGCCACCACAGTTCACACATTGAGCAGGTCTTAGTCATTCTGCAGGTCTCAGCTTCTGACATCCGTGCTGTAGCTCTAGAAGAGAGTCTGTGTCCTCCCTGACTACCAAAGCTACAAACCAAGTTGCAGTCAGATGACCACACCCTCCTGTCATGCCTTTAAAATGGACAACTAAACCAAGGCAAATGACTTCCTTTGCATCGTCACTACCTCCGGACATTTCTTCTTAGACTGAAGCCCAAGAACTCCTTAAAATGACACCGTTTATGGCTTTCATGGAATCTGGAGAGACGTCTCATTCTACCACCTCTGAGACCTCCCCATCTAACAGGAGCAGGGAAGTAGCTTTTCATGAAGAGGAAGATTCCTCTAGCTCAAAGGATGAGGAAGAATTGTCTTTCTCTTTCCATTTATGACCTCAGACTTACCCTGACTCAGACCCAGATGAGACACACTCTCTTCTGCCTCTCTCCAAGAACCTTTCCTTTGGGAATACACTACATAGACTGAAGAAGGCTTTCAACTAGGAAAGCAATTCTCCCAGCCCCAGATCAACTACAGGAAACTAAGTTTACCTTCTGTGAGCAATTTTTACCTGTCCTGACCCCAAGGTACAGTAGGAATTACCCTTCAAAATCTTGGTCTTTTCCAGTTAAACACAAGGGAAGGCCTCTCCGTGGTAAAAGACCAAGACAGTCTAGTAGATAGCAAACAGAACAATCACAAGGGTCAAGAGACTCCAAAGAACCCACCCAGCCCAGATAGTAAATGTGACTGTTCTAACCCACACTCCCTTACCTCATACCTGTCCCCTAAAAACCTCTAGCAGAAAGACTCTCCTTCTTCCTAAACCAGAGGAAATCAATCATTATGGACCAATGGGTCCTCAACATCATAGAAGAAGGGGCACTATATTCATTTCAGAGAAATACCACCCTTCTTGGGCATTCCAAAACCACTCAAAGAACAAGATAGCCTTTTACCACTTATCCTCAGGGAGCTACTTCACCAAGGATCCATCCAGCCTATCCCTCTTGGACAAAGAGAAGAGGCTTCTACCCAAGAATTTTTCTAGTCCCAAGAAAAGAGGGGACTTTGAGGCCCATCTTGGGCCTCTCAAAGCTAAACAAGTTCCTCAACATCCTAAAATTCAAAATGCTTACATTGCAGAAATTGCTGTCCATGATCTTCCAAGGTGCGTGCATTGTCACCATATACATAAAAGACGCTTACCTCCATGTCCCCATGGCAGACAGTCATAGAAAGTACCTACAATTGGTACCAACAGACTTAACTTCCAGTTCTGTGCATTTCCATTTGGGATATCTGCTGGTTATAGTTTTCGCAAAATGCCTACCTCCTCTGATAGTACATTGAAGAACTCTAGGGGTTCATATTTACCCATACTTAGACTATTGTCTCATTCAGGGAAGATCCATCTCAGAGACTCTAGGTGCCTTGCAGATCACTGTAGACTTTTTTCAGAAGGTAGGTCTCACTTTTAATCTTCAGAAATCCCAAACTCTCCCTCAAACAAGAATCCTCTTTCTGGGAGCCCTCATTGTCCCCAAGACAAAATTGCTTTCTTGACAGGCTACATGACTGGTCTGCTTCCAAAGCAGCTTATCACTGCAAGAGAATTCCTGAGGATACTGGGATACATGATATCTTGCATTCTCATGATCCCATTCGCAATGTTACACATGAGGAAGCTTTAATGGTTTCTGAAAAATGTTTGGGAACAGCACTCCCAACCCCTGGAGACCCTACAGTCCCTCCTTCCATGCCTGAAAATGAACTGCTATGGTGGAAGAACACCATACAAAGGAACCCAGGAACAAATTTCACTTTGCCAGAAGCAGACAAGAACATTACCACGGACAACTTAGACATAGCTTGGGGAGCCCATTTAGTTTCCCTGAAGGTACAGGGCATTTAGTCCCCAGCACAGAGGAAGTTGCACATAAATCAAAAGGAGTTGCTAGCAATCTACCTGGCCATAAAAGCCTTTCAACAAAACTTAAGACTAGGGACACTGCAAATCTGGGTAGACAATGCCACAATTATGTGGTACACAAGCAAACAAGGGATATACTTTTTTTACCCTCTATGCAGTCTTGCAAGAAATATTTGAATGCTGACTCAAGAGGTAGGATTCACTCTCATAGCCTTCTATTTTCCTGGCCAGAGCAAAACCCCAACAATGGATGTTGAAAAGAGAGGTCTTCTTGGATCTGACTATGCAGTGCAGGATTCCCTCAACAGATCTGGTTGCCTCTCTCCATAATAAGCAGCTACAGAAGTTCTGCTCTAGAACACAAACAGGAGTTTGGAAAATAGATGCATTCTCCTTTACTTGGACAAACTTGTTCCTGTATGCATTCCCACCCTTACTCCTTGTCCCCAGGGTACTAACAAAAATCAGAGTGGACAAACCAAGCATGATCCTGGTGGCCCCCTTCTAGCCAAGACAACACTCGTTCACCCTCCTCTTCACACTCAGCAAGGGGCAATTCCACACCTTAAAACAGGAGATACAGCTCAGCCAAATCAAGGGGTCTGTCTTCCACCCCTACCTAGCCACCCTCAAGTTAACTGCCTGGAGGGTTGTGTTTTGTCACCTAGGACTGCATCCTATTCCAGAAGTGTGCTCTCTCCATTCTAAGGGAAGCAAAACATTCTAATAGAAGGAAATTGTACCTGGCAAAATGGAAACTATTTTTTGCTTGGTGTCACAGCAATGACACTAACTCTGTTCAAGCAGACATCAGCTCAGTTTTGCAGTACCCATTAGGCCTCTTTAGACTAGGGCTTTCCTATTCCAGTATTAAGGTACATGCATCTACTATATCAGCTTGTCTACACAGTGGGCCACCTATCTTCTCGCACCCTGCATGAAACTTTTTCTAAAAGGGGTGATTCACTCGAGATCACTCAGAAGGAACTCCATTCTTCATGGAATCTAAGTTGTGTGTAACAAAAACTAACCTGCCCCCCTTTCAACCTGCTGCCACTGTTTCTCTAAAGATGCTCACTGAGAAGACTACCTTCCTTATAGCTGTTACATCAGCTAGGGGGTTTCTGAGCTACAAGCCCACATGTGTAAAAAAAATTTGCCATTTTCCACAGGGTTATGGTCTCCCTCAGAGCAAACCCATCCTTTATGTCTAAAGTGGTATCAGAACTTACTTTAAACCAAACTATCTGCTTACCAGTCTCCCACACAATTCCTCAGAAGAAGGCAGAGCAACTCCTCCGCTCCCTGGATGTGCACAGGCAGATCAGTTAATATCTAGATAGAACAAAAAGTGGTAATTAAGCAGAGCAATTTCTAGTGGATTTGGCAGAGGATAAAAAGAGCAAGCCTGTATCCAAACAAACAGTCTCTAAAATGATAGCTAACTACATTAAGTTCTGTTACTCCCACGATGGAAAATTATACCTAGGCATATTAAAGCCCACTCCATCAGGCATGGGGAAACTACCACTGCTTTCCTCAAAGGAGCTGCTATCCAGGCTATCCTAGAGGCAGCCATGTGGAACCTGGTGCACAAAACACTATAACCTAGGCAATGCCTCTGGGGCTAGAGCAGGTTTTGCTACTGCCATCTAGCAAAATCTTATTTCCTAGGGTCATACAGATAACTTACCACCCACATGTGGGCATTGAGAGTCCTCCCAAGAAGCAGTACTGCAACATTGACTGTGAAGAACATAGTACAGTTGAGTCACACTTACCAAAATTGTAGACGATTCAGTACATCAGTGTTGGAGTACATACTGTCACCCTCTATCTACTGACCACTTTTTTTCCCCATGCCTGGATGCAAAGGGTAGAGGATCTCTTGGCAGATGGATCGCCTCTCTCCATCACCCCATCTCTGCCTCCTATAATTTTTATTCATTCTCACTCAAGTTCAAACAGCTGGGTAGGTCATGCTGTCCTAGGGCATCGGGCTCTGGAAATTGTTCCAGGTACAGGCTTCTGCATAACATGAAGACAGACCCAAGAGTCAGTGCTGCAACACTGACACACTCCAACATCTACAATTGTGGTAAATGGGACACAACTTTACTTCTAAAGTAGACAATTAGCTGCCAGCCAACCGAATAAACACTCCGTTACTGAAGTATAAATAAATAAAAATAAAAGCAATAATAGAAACGGAGTGAAACAGGTAGTCTCCTCAAGTTAAAAGTACGTATTTATTCACAGATGATGAGCGCTTTCGCTTACAAAGCTTCTTCAGATTAGTATAACAAACACATTAAAAATCAACTATATATATACTGATTCAAATTATTCAGACCAATCACATAGCCCACTCAATTAATCAATTTAAAGATACATCCTGTATATTTAACTTCAAACTACATCCAACTGACAATAGCTGTCCCTAGAAAATATGTATTTTTATGAAACAACTTATACTTCCTAGCAATATAGGAATATAAATATATATAGTATGTAAAGGTGTAAAAAATCAATATTAACCATGTACTTGAAAATAAAGACCATGTACTTGGAAGTAAAACATGTTCTCAAAATATAAAATATAAAACATGTAAAAAAAAAAAAAAAAAAAAATATATATATATATATATATATATATATATAAATATAAAACAATTTATATATAAAAACAATATAACATACTTGAGGTGACTAAAAATATATTCATATATGAACCAGATGGACTTCTTATAAGGTAGTATGTTATTTTCTACCTAATATTCCGACGTTTTCTCAATAAGGGTTTAATAGATGCCCTTTCATTAAGACCCTTGCCTCTATCTGCTCTTAACTTAATAATCCAATTATTCTCCCTATATTCGGTATGATTCCTGATATCTCCTTCACAAATGCTGGAGGATATAACTTCTAGGGCTCTGAATGTGAACCGGTGAGTATCATCATAATGCATAACATGTTTAGCTAAAGCATTATGTGTTGAATTTCTTCTAATATGATAAGCATGTTCACGTATCCTGTCTCTAAAAGGCCTGTTTGTTTTGCCAACATAAAATGAACTACAACTCGGACATACAGCTAAATAGACTAAATTAGGGGTCATACAATTAGCTATTACTGATATTACGAATTCTCTCTGTAAATCAGGATGAAAAAACTGTCTATTGGTGTCTATGTACATACAAAAATTACACTGTCCACATGGCTTAGTACATCCTTCACGCAGATCTTCCTTACTGTTATGTGGATAACAAAGCATTCTCTTAAGATGTCCTTCATGGATGCATCTGCAGTCATAACAAGTGGGTTGTCCTGTCGTCAGGCAGCCCTTCAGTCGGCCGGATTCCAAAGTCCGGGTCCGGCTTCGGCTGATGTCGCACTCCACCCGACGTCATCTCTGTTGGTCTTCGGGTATAAAGGCATCAGCCGACGCCATTTTCCTCAGTCTTTCTTGCCGCGTGGCGCCCGAAGCAGAAGCTGTTCGCAAGTGCCGGTCGGTCGGATCCAGTGATTACTTCTACCGAATACTACTTCGAAGACTTCTAAAGCTAAGTACCCCGTTGGGGACTCTTTCTTGCCTCAGCCGATGTCAGAAAAAGTTAACAATTGTTTAAACTGTGGGAAACAAATACCTCATAAAGATTTCCACTCTTACTGTCTGCCTTGTTTAGGCCCAGCCCACGACGTAGCAGCCTGTTCGGCCTGTGCTTCTTTCAACCGACGAACGCTTAGGCGTCGGTCGGAGTTTGCAGAACAGTTTTTCGGTTCTGATTTTGCGTACATTATGCCGTCGGATCCTCCGACTACCCAATCTAGCAAAACGCAAAGATAAAGACCGACACTCGCGGTCCACGGTTTCGGCGAAACCATGGTCAAGCAAACCGAGTGTCTCGGTTTCGGCGAAACCGAGAAAACTGAACAAAGTACAGCTGAACCTATTCCTACAACTGAGGCCCCTGCTACTACTCTTGAAACGACTTCAGAAATTTTACCCACTACGGTGGTTGACTTATCAGACACCATCCCTTGGATGTTTCTACCCCAGCACGTGGTGCTGCTAGGCCTCCAGCAGCCATGTCCATTAAGGCCTTCGCCAGGGCTAAAGCAGCCAAGACTACTAAAACAGTGCCTGTTAAACCACCCACATCCAGGCCCTCTTCTAGTTCTCAAATGCTTACTTTGGCAGAAGATTTAATTTCTTTAATTAGAGGATCTCAATCTCACCCAGGCAGGGCCTCTCAGCCCCCAGAGAAGAGACCTAGGGCAGAGCCCCGAGCCAGTGTCCTCTGATGATTCTGCTGATGAATCAGACATAACTGACCAGCCAGAGGCTCCCTTCTCCAATTTTGAAGATTCTGATGCTGAAGAATCCATCCCAGCTGCTTCCCCACCAGAAGAATTCTCCTTTGGGAAACCTTGCATGCCATGCGAGAACAGTTCAATGGCAGCAACAGGATTTTTCAGACTCCAGAAAAGACTTAGGACTTTTCTGCACCTCCCACAGCACAGGCCCTTAGCTATACCCCTGTTCTCTCTGTGGTGGATGATGCTTTCAATGATGTTTGCTCCGCTCCAGATTCTTTACCCCCCAGCCCCTGCCAAACCAGACAGATTTTACAGGGTGCCAGATACTCATCACCACCTTTACAAGGCTCCACTTGCAGACCCAGAAACTATATCCCAGGGCCCCAAGGCAGTAGCCGCGACCATAGCTAAAAACCCTATTCCTTCTGAAAGGGAAGCAAGGTCATTAGACAGATGGGGTAAAATGTCTACACTTCAGCTACTCTCTCAGCTAGAGCTTTAAACTGTCAGTTTCACATGATACAATACCAAGAGTTTATGCTGGATCAGTTAACTAAAAACTAACCACTGATGAATCTCTTGATAAGAAATATGTATTAGAGATGGTAAATAACATACAACAGGTTAGCAACCATTCCTTAAAATGTGGCTATGATGCACTGGAGGCTTCATTTAGATCAGCCATGACAGGCACAGTGATAAGAAGGCATGCATGGCTAAAGGAACAAGCTTTACCGGATCATGTTAAAGCTAAGTTGCTAGATGCTCCTATGGACAAGACAAGTTTGTTTGGTACATCTGCCCAGCAGGTTATGAAGAAAATGGAAGAAAAGGCAAAATCTGTTCAAACTGTTAAAGATTTCTTGCAGGTTCAACCCCAAGGTTTAGCAGGAACTGGCCTGCCAAAAATTGGTCCTTTCCTGACTCCACAAAATTTCAAAGGGGCAGGAATAGGCGTTCCAGAGGCAGAAACCAATCCAGAGGAGGTGCCTACAGAGGAAGACAGTGGCAAGGTAACAACAGAGGCACAGACACAGCCACTGCCACTACATCAACACAACCACAGTGACTTAACCCTAAATCCGCCTACCAGGGAACAAATAGCAGCTCCTCTAGGCGGAAAGTTAACCTTATTTTCAAAAAACTGGCACTACATAACAAAGGACAAGTGGATTTTACAAACCATAGATCAAGGTTACCGGTTTCACTTCCACACTTTTCCAGTCAAAGAGGAATGCCAAATCTACCTCCAAATCAGAAAACAGAGGCTCTACGCCAGATAATGGAGTTAGCAAACATGAGAGCTGTGGAAAGAGTGCCAACAGCAGAGCAAGGAAAGGGTTCTACTCCAGACTATTCCTAGTTCCAAGAAAGGAAAAAGTTGGAGACCAATTCTCGACCTGTCCACCTTAAATACATACATCATTGTCCCAAAATTCAAAATGCTGACCCTACAGCAACTTCTTCCCATGCTGGGCAAGGAGTCTTGGCTGGTAACTCTAGATCTCAAGGAGGCATACCTGCACGTCCCCATTCGACCAATCTGCAGAAGATACCTCAGATTTCTTGCAGGATCAGAGCACTATCAATTCTCAGCATTGCCTTTTGGCTTATCTACTGCGCCCAGAGTATTCACAAAATGCCTGGCATCAGTAATCGCCCATTGCAGACTTCAGGAATTCAAATTTACCCATACTTGGACGACTGCCTGCTACAAGGGGACAACAAAAGCAAGCTGACAACAGATTTACAAAGGGTCATTTACTTGCTACAAGCACTGGGATACACAGTCAATTTACAAAAGTCAAGGCTGATACCATCCCAAACAAGGACATTCTTGGGCTGAATTGGACACAGTAAAACAAATGGCATTCCTGACTACAGAAAAACAAAAAGAACTCCCTCTATACTTCTTGGCACTAACAAAACTGAACAAGTTAACAGCAAGAAAAGTGCTGCAGGCCTTGGGCTTCATGGCATCATGCATAATCTTGGTTCCATTTGCCAGACTACATATGAGAAAACTACAGTGGTACCTAAAGAATTTATGGTCCCAACACAGACACAATCTAGAAACAGAAATCCCACTAATTCCATGCTTAAAACAGGAGTTCCTATGGTGGGCTCAGGCATGCCAGTCAAACCCAGGCCTACCCTTTCACAGATGTCAAGCAAGCCAGACCATCACAACAGACGCTTCAGACCTAGGATGGGGGGCCCACATGCTGGACAAATGCGTGCAAGGATTGTGGACACAGGATCAACTCCAACTGCACATCAACCTAAAAGAAATGCTGGCAGTAAAACTGGCAATCCAAAAGTTCAAACCATTTCTCAAAGAGGGCCAGTTGATGATAAGGACAGACAACACCACAGTCATGTGGTACATCAACAAACAGGGAGGCACTCATTCATACCCCTATGCAGAATGACCTTGGAGCTGTGGACCCTGGCACTCAGCTACAACATCCAGTTACAGGCAATATTTGTACCAGGGAAAGACAATACCCTAGCAGACATATTAAGCAGAACCACTTGGATGCCCACGAATGGAAGCTTCACCGGACATCTTCAAGACCATCTCAAAGAAATGGGGAATGCCACAGATAGACCTATTAGCATCACCTCTCAATCACCAGCTCAAAAATTCTGCACAAGGACATTCCACCCATTAGCATGGAAAGTGGATTCGCTCTCTTTCAACTGGAAAGGCCTAACAGCATATGCATTCCCGCCTCTTCCTCTGATACACAAGGTACTACTGAAAATCAAGGAAGAACGTCCAAGGATAATCCTGATAGCTCCAAACTGGCCAAGACAGCACTGGTACCCACTACTGAGGAGCATGTCTCGGAACAATATGTGGACAATTCCCTTGATGTTAACGCAGAACAACTACAGCATCATACATCCAAACCTAAAAACCTTGCAACTGACTGCATGGAACATCACATAACAGCAGCTATTCCAGAACTTTCCCAAAGAGTTAAAGACATTATTCTTGAAGCACGCAGACCTTCAACAAGAAGGAACTATGCTGGAAAATGGAAAAGGTTTGTCATCTGGAGTACGGAAAGATGAAAAGATGTGTCAAACATAGATATGCCTAACATTCTGGAGTATCTGGCCGAACTTCTTCATTCAGGCCTGTCCTACTCCTCCATCAAGATACATGCATCAGCTATTTCAGCAGAATACAGCCTTGATACACCTGTTTTTTCACACCCTTTGCTCAGGCAATTCCTCAGAGGAATCAAGAATGTAAAACCTCCAAGGAAACCACCATTACCAGCTTGGGATTTAAACTTTGTGCTAGAAAAGTTGACACTAGCACCATTTGAACCAGCAGCAACAGCAGACCTACAACACCTGTCATGGAAAACTGCTTTCCTACTGGCAATTACTTCAGCAAGGAGGGTTTCAGAACTACAGGCCTTAATGGCAGTGCAACCCTTCCTAATCTTCCACCAAGATAGAGTGTCCATGAGGACTAATCCTACATTTATGCCTAAGGTGGTATCCAGACTGTCTTTAAACCAGGCAATCCACCTACCTACCTTCTTTCCCAACCCACAAAACAGAGGGGAAGAATACTGCATACCTTGGATGTACATAGACAGCTACGCTACTACTTGGACAGAACAGAAAATAGCAGAAAGACTGACCAACTTTTTGTAGCCTATGCAACAGGAAGGGAAGGAAAAGCTATTTCCAAACAGACAATCTCCAAATGGATAGGAAATTGCATACGCTTCTGTTACTCCTTCCATGGAAAACCAATTCCACAGAACATAAGACCTCACTCTACAAGGGCAACAGCCACTACCACAGCCTTCTTCACGAGGAGTGGCAACCAAAGACATTATTGAGGCGGCTACTTGGACCTCCGTGCATACATTTGCCAAGCATTATAATTTGCCTCTATATTCCAGATCCCGAGCAGGGTTTGCCACTGCTGTACTGCAAGGGATCCTAAACACACCATAATCTATTTTATCCTCCTCCCTAGTTGGCTATGGTATTCTACCCACTTGTTATGACTGCAGATGCATCCATGAAGGACATAGTACAGTTTTGTACCTACCATAAATGTAGATGTCCGAACTGGATAGCATCTGCAGTCAGGATTACCCTCCCTCCATCCCCTCTGTGGTACTCCTAGGGTGTTTACCCTTCTAATAGCTAGCTGTTGGGGGGGAGTCTTTTATGGTGTATTTGTTTGTGTATATGTACATACATGCTTATTGTTGTGTTTACCTCTATCTATTTGGAAACATTGGCATCTATCCAAATTTTAGCCTGCAAGAGGGCTACTGGCATCTGGGGCAAGAAACACTGAGGAAAATGGCGTCGGCTGATGCCTTTATACCCGAAGACCAACAGAGATGACGTCGGGTGGAGTGCGACATCAGCGAAGCGGACCGGACTTTGGAATCCGGCCGACTGAAGGGCTGCCTGACGACAGGACAACCCACTTGTTATGACTGCAGATGCTATCCAGTTCGGACATCTACATTTATGGTAGGTACAAAACTGTACTATTCTTCTTATTCCTATATAGGAAACATGGTTGTTCACCAACAATCCTTTTAATGTCCTCATCTACTTGTAAAATTGACCAGTTCTTACAAACAATATCCCTAATCTCTCTACTGTCAATATATTTGAATCAGTATATATATATATATATATATATATATATATATATATATATATATATATAGTTGATTTTTAATGTGTTTGTTATACTGATCTGAAGAAGCTTTGTAAGTGAAAGCGCTCATCATCTGTGAATAAATACGTACTTTTAACTTGAGGAGACTACCTGTTTCACTCCGTTTCTATTATTGCTTTTATTTTTATTTATTCATACTTCAGTAACGGAGTGTTTATTCGGTTGGCTGGCAGCTAATTGCCTACTTTTGATATTTTTATTCATTATTATTGCTGCCGTCTTCTGGAGCAGGGTCATGCAGCCTATTGCCTCTATTGAATTGGATTACAACCCGGGGAAAGGCGACAGAATGGTCGAAGTATTACAGAAGAGGTTTCTGCAGCATCTTGACTGTATGAAGAGTGTATCCTGGCAGGTTGAATTGACCGCCCCCCAATGATGACATCGGTAATGCGACTATGGATTTGGAAAGATTACAACAGTCGTTAGATGAACTTGAGAAAGATTTCTTTAAACTGAAACGGCTTCAGATACAACAATTACATTTCCAGTATTGCCTCGACAAGAAAATAGTTCCTAGGGGGCTGCGTGTGTTTAACATGCCCAGCCAGATAGCTCATTATCCAGAATTGCTTGTTCGGTGGCAGCAACTTAACCTGGAGGTAAGCGGCAAATATTTACAATTGCTTATAGACTTTTTTCAACCAGAAGAGGCCTTACTTATTGAAACCATAAAATTAAAACAGCAATTCATATTTGACAACTTTGCAGCCGCTACAGTAATGCCCTTGTTTGAGAGTCTCCTGGATGGCGTAGCAGCATTTGAGCACAAACTTTTACATCAGAAGAAAAATAAAATTATAAGAGATACAGATGATTTTAAGCTGGGCCACGTCTTTATGTGGCCCAGGCGTGGACAAAACATGACTGCAGACCAAGGACTGGGTTCCTCTCGGGACCGGGTTGAAGTAAATATGGACAATGTAGAACGGACTCTTATTACTGATAATAGAATTGTTAATAAGAATAACAAAAGGAATGAGTACTCTAATGTGCATAACATGAGTATCATGCAAGCTAATGGAAGTAACAGAGAAGGGCAGGATGATATAGAAACAATAGAGGGTACTTTGTTAAGTCCTGCAATACATATATACTGAGAGTTCTGTAATGGTACAAGAACATGACATAAACACACCCTCAGTTGCAGAGGAAGGGAATTTGTGTCCAGAAGTTAGGGTTATAAAACCTCAACCTTTGCCTACAGTACAAACACCACAGTTAGTGGTAAGACCCAAAATGTATAACAGCAATAAGTCTGTAGAGAGTAATGGAAGTACAGGTGAAAGTATCCCTTTTCCCCTTCCTGTACGTATAGAGAAAGGAATGAGAAGGACACGCTCTATGAGTCGTGGCCGCCAGAAAAGGAAACACTCGGGAGAGTTTGTATCCCATCAGACCCTCAAAAAGATGTGGGGGAATGGAGCCAGTCGTTAGTGTTTAACATTTCCTCTTATACACTTTCTCCAGATGAAGAGAGTTTACTAAGTAAAGGGTTGAATTTCATTCCCAAGTGTGGCAGTGATTTAACAGACACTGTTATGGATCTTAAAGTTTTTTGCAGAAATGTCATGCTTAGATTATTGTATGGTAACGAGATTATAAGTGTGCAGACCGATAACACTCGAAGATTCAGAAGTCTTAGTCATTTTGTCCCACAGAATCATCCATTAGTGGATGCCTATTTTAAGCTTACTGAAGAGGAACTCTTTATATATTCTGATACTATGAAGGCTCATAAGAGAAATAATAGAGGGGATAGTTTGAGTTATAAGGAAAGAAGGTGTTTGAAAGATCTACAGTCTAATGATTCCATTACAATTAGACCAGCCGATAAGGGCGGTCGAATAGTGGTCATGGACACTTTGGCATATATTAGGTCTGTGGAGAATCTTTTGCGTGATAAGTTTTATAAAATTATTACTAGAGAAGAAACATATGACATTATACAATACGTTACTAATACCTTACTAGATATATACAAAGGAGATATTATAACTAAGGATCTCATGGAATATTTGGTAGTGAAGAATCCCCTCATACCCACAATACATGGGCTTCCTAAGATTCATAAAAATATTATTGATCCACCCATGAGACCAATAGTGGCTGGAGGGGGGGTTGGGTAACCGAACATCTCTCAGTATATGTTGAGAAACATCTGAGACCCATTTTAAATGGGAACAAATATGTACTTAAAGACTCCAAACAGTTCCTAGTGGAACTCTATGATTGTTTGAAAGGAATTAATAATGTACAAGAGCTCATTCTAGTTCCAATGGATTTACAATCATTATTTGCTATTATTCCGAATCAGATAGGTATACAATATATATTGGACTATTTGAAGAGGCATAGTGAGTATCCTTTAGTACAAATAGAATTAATTACTTATTTTTTAGAACTTATTTTGGAAAACAAATTATTCATATTTAATGATAGAATATTCATCCAACAGGACAGGGTGGCTATGGGGACTCCGTGTGCCAACAGCTATGCTAACATGTTTCTTGCACACTGGGAAGAGAACACCCTATTCTGTTTGGCAGAATTTAATGACCATGTGGCATTTTATCGACGTTTTGTCGATGACCGTTTTATTCTATGGAATGGTAGTAGCCAGCAATTAGAATTTCTGTTTCGTAAGATGAATAATTTAACTGAATACTTAAAATTTACCATGGAGAGTTCCAACTCAAGAATAGATTTTTTAGATCTATATATAGAGAAGTTATCCAACGGGTTAATCAATACAGGGGTTTATTGCAAGCCTTGTTATCTTAATGCCCTGTTGATGAGATCTAGTATGCACCCTACATATGTGTTTAAGAACATTATTAAGGGCCAGGGTATGAGGGCTTTGAGATTAAATCCCTCAGAGGCTGGATTTTCAGAGGAACTGAACAATTTGAAAGAAAAATTTTTAAATAGAGGTTATAAGGAACATGAAATAAGTGAGCATTTAAGTGAAGTTCCTATACTACGTAAAGACACAGCAGCACCTTATTTTGGTCCTGCTGTATCTGGCAGACAAATGAAAACCTCTGCTGTGTATCCTTTAGTTAAAGTCCCAGCATTTTACACCTCTGACAGTAGAGAAATTAGGGATATTGTTTGTAAGAACTGGTCAATTTTACAAGTAGATGAGGACATTAAAAGGATTGTTGGCGAACAGCCACGTTTCCTATATAGGAATAAGAAGAATCTTAAGAGAATCCTTTGTTATCCACATAATAGTAAGGAAGATCTGCGTGAAGAATGTACTAAGTCATGTGGACAGTGTAATTTTTGTATGTACATAGACACCAATAGACTGTTTTTTCATCCTGACTTACAGAGAGAATTCGTAATATCGGCAACAGCTAATTGTATGACCCCTAATTTAGTCTATTTAGCTGTATGTCAGAGTTGTAGTTCATTTTATGGTGGCAAAATGAACAGGCCTTTTAGAGACAGGATACGTGAACATGCTTATCATATTAGAAGAAATTCAGCACATAATGCTTTAGCTAAACATGTGATGCATTATGATGATACTCACCGGTTCACATTCAGAGTCCTAGAAGTTATATCCCCCAGCATTCGTGAAGGAGATATCAGGAATCATACTGAATGTAGGGAGAATAATTGGATTATTAAGTTAAGAGCGGATAGAGGCAAGGGTCTTAATGAAAGGGCATCTATTAAACCCTTATTGAGAAAACGTCAGAATATTAGGTAG
Organism: Protopterus annectens; assembly: GCF_019279795.1. Taxonomy (NCBI): domain Eukaryota; kingdom Metazoa; phylum Chordata; order Ceratodontiformes; family Protopteridae; genus Protopterus; species Protopterus annectens. The sequence continues at coordinate 992,549,708 of NC_056746.1, read as the reverse complement.
AAAATAACATGCTACCTTATAAGAAGTCCATCTGGTTCATATATGAATATATTTTTAGTCACCTCAAGTATGTTATATTGTTTTTATATATAAATTGTTTTATATATATATATATATATATATATATATATATATATATATATATATATTTTTTTTTTACGTGTTTTATATTTTATATTTTGAGAACATGTTTTATTTCCAAGTACATGGTCTTTATTTTCAAGTACATGGTTAATATTGATTTTATACAACTTTACATACAATATATATTTATATTCCTATATTGCTAGGAAGTATAAGTTGTTTCATAAAAATACATATTTTCTAGGGACAGCTATTGTCAGTTGGATGTAGTTTGAAGTTAAATATACAGGATGTATCTTTAAATGGATTAATTGAGTGGGCTATGTGATTGGTCTGAATAATTTGAATCAGTATATATATAGTTGATTTTTAATGTGTTTGTTATACTGATCTGAAGAAGCTTTGTAAGTGAAAGCGCTCATCATCTGTGAATAAATACGTACTTTTAACTTGAGGAGACTACCTGTTTCACTCCGTTTCTATTACAACTTTATTTCTATTTACTTTTGGGGCTGTGTAATTGTTTAAAGTACTTTTTACTGTGTTTTGTGGTGGAAAAATCAACTTTAATACGTATCTGCTTCACTGGCTACTGCTGTCAGGCTTCCCTAAGATCCAGGCACCTTTTTTTTTTGGCTTCACCGTGAAGCCATCTCCTGATTCCTTAGTTCTTTCTTCCAGCCACAAAAACAAATCAGTTCCAAGCAGCCTTTGCACCTTCAGCAGGCTGCTAAATTGCCTTGGCCATATTTCTTATTTTTAGGACATTCATCTTATTCCTTGTCTGTCTCTCATGTCATCCCTACAGCAAGCATGGACTGTGTATTAAGTCCTCTGTGGCTGGTGGACTGGCCTTGATCGGCAAGGGAGAAGCGCTCTTGCCAGTGTCTGTGGAAGGAGCAGGGAATACCTTTCTGCCAAAACTGGGATGCCTGTCTTTGGGAGGTTTTGCTGTCAAATGTAGGTTTATTTCTTTAGAAATTCATGTAAAAAGAAACAAAACGTTAGACATTTAATTTCTCTTATCTCAGTTACTTTGGACAGGAGTAATTTATTGGGCTTTGCTCAGTCTCTTGACTCAGTTCCTGTGGTAGGAGAAAAAAGAGTTCTTAATTGTGTGAAGATGTTCAGGCATTGAACAGGAAAATGATTGCGAGGGGATATGTTTCTGTCTTCTGTCCTTATGTTACTGATTCTCAGGAGAGTTTTTCTTCTGATGGTCCCTTGGAAGTTTTTTCTTTTCATGAAACTCTATCCAGAATTAATCAGTTGATTGGGAACATAATGATTTTCCAGGTGTCATTAAAGAAATATTATGATTTATTACAACTAGAATTTCCTGAACCCATTCCAGTTCCTCCTCTTTTTACTGCATTGGAAGTTGGTTCTATTACAACCTGTAACTTGCCTGGTACTCAGCCTTTTAAACCTAAGAGAGCAGATTGATTGTATAAAGTTACTCAGTCTTATAACCTTTTATTTTCTAACCTCATATCAGACCCACCAGTGATTTCCTTGGTAAACCCAACTGCTGCTAAACATCTGCTTAATAATAATCCCTTTCCATTTTGACAAGAATGCAAAAGTAATCCAGAAGGTTCGAGTCAAGTCTGGTATCCCACCTGTGACCAAGGGGGTGATACCTACTTAATTGAATAAACCACCTGAAACTTCAACAAGGCATCTTTATCCCTCTCACAGGGAAGGTAACAGAGAAGGGAGAGAGAGGGTCTCCTGGATATGCTAGATAAAGTGATTTAATCTGGATTAATTCTTTGTACTCTGTTTCTCTGACAAGGATAGAGAAGTTTTTAAAGATTTGGGGAAAAAGTATATTCCTTTGCAGCCCTTATATAGAGAATTCTTAATTGTCTAGGTCACATGTTAAAATTTATGCTTGACTATTTTCAGAATGTAAGGAACTTCATTGTTTTTTTTTTCCCTTGTTTGAGAAAACGTCATCTCTGTGTAATTCTATAGTTTGTGTTTCATTTAACTAAACATTCTTTGAAGTGTGTTTATGATTCAGGTGATGCCACTTCCAGGGCTGCTGCTGCTGCAACTGTGGTTTGCTTGGCTGTGTGCACAAAACTTTCCTGATGATGTAAAATCTGAAATTTTTAATTCTACCTTAGATAGTGAGGGTTTATTTGGACCATCTGGTGCAGAAGTTCTTAAAAAGTGCAATGAGAGAGGGAAGCTGATTTAGGAGTTCCCAGCTGCGTTAGTCTTCCTTCACCAAAATTTGTTAAAGGTTTTACAGATACCACTGAAACATTTTTACAAAAAAAAATTAAATAAACACACCCAGCAATCTGCTGGTAAGCAGACTTTTCAGTAACAGGGTGCTTCCAAAAAGAAAGGAGGTTCCTCTCAGAAACAAGGACACCCTAACAAGTCAGAATGACTGTATACAGAATCTGTCCTTTCCTACCATGGCAAGCCTTTCATTCTTCCTCAAAATATGATCTCCCATTTCTCTCTTTGGTAACATACAGTTTCAGATAAATGGCTTCTGAGAGTGATTCATCAGGGATACAGATGGCAGTGGGAATCTCTCCCTCATTTTCAGGGGATTCCTCCTCATCTGCCAAATCAAACTTTTTTTCCTTTCTTTCATTCAGCATCTGCTAACTCATAGGGTGATAGAAGCTGTCCCTGTATCCTGGAAAAAGGAAAGGTATTGATACCAAAGAAAGAAGGGTCTATATCACATTGTCGAAGTTTTACAACATCGAAAGCTATATGGTCGAACCATATGTTCGAAGTTGTAAAACGTCGAAAACTTAAAAAATAAATAAATTACCTGGCGGTTGTAAGTAGGGGGGCAAGCCCCCCTGCACCCCCCACATCCCCTGCTCTTTAAATATACCAACTCCGAGACCACATTACAATGTAGTACAGTGTGGAAAGGGAAAATTTGCTTTTACTACACTATAGTGCAATCTCGGAGTTGGTATATTTAAAGAGTGGAAGGTGTGGGAGGTGCAGGGGGGCTTGCCCCCTACCTGCTTACAACTGTCAGGTACATTTTTTATTATTTTAATTTATTTAAGTTTTTAAAGTTTTACAGCTTCGAACATATGGGTTTGACCATATAGCATTCAAAGTTATAAAACTTTGACAATGTGATATAGATCCAAGAAAGAAGCCTCATGAAGATCAGTCGTAGATCTTTCTTTTCAAACAAAGTTCCAAAGATCACAATATCAATCCCTTTCATTCCCCATTTAAATATTTTAGTGACTCTAGTTTTAAAAGATACTTATCACACACTTTTAATACCAGATTTCAAATATTTCTTAAGGTTTACTATGTCTGGATCACACTTTCAGTTCTGTGCCTTACCCTTTGGGTTATCCACTGCCCCAAGGGTATTCACAAAGTGTCTAGCTCCAGTGATAGCCTACTGCAGATTGCAAGGTATTCACATTTTTTCTTATTTTTCCTTATTTAGACAACTTTGCTCTAAAGTTATTCCCAAAGATCAGCTCAAGTGATAGCTTACTGCAAACTACAAGTCATTCTCATTTTTCTTTATTACGATGACTTGCTTATCTTTGCAGAGTCTTTTTCATAGTGTCATAAATCTCTCATTTGGGTGAGAGATCTCCAACACAGACTGGGGTTTCAGGAGAACACCCTAAAATCTTTCTTGGCTCCTTTTCACAGGATTATTTTCTTGGGGCGTCTCCTAGATTCCTCAGTTCAAAGAACTTTTCTTCCTGAGTTTTTCCAGTCAAACCAAAACCTCAGCAATGGAATTTCTTAGGGCATTAGATTTTATGGCATCCATGATGTGATTCTTTTAGCCACATTTCCAGTGAGGAAAAATTCAGTGGTACCTAAAATAAGTGTGGTTCAACATCAACATCCCCTGCCATTCCAGTTTCCTGTTTTGGGATTTGTGAAAAGGGGATTGCTTTGGCAGAGAGAGAGGCACTTTATCTGAATCCAGATCTCCCATTGTTCCTACCAGCTCCAGTACAGTCTGTAACAGCTGCCTTAGAATTTGCTTGAGGAGCTGTGTCTTTGGAGGTAAAAATGAAGGGTCTGTGGAACAAAAAAGACTAAAACGCACAAACGTAAGAGATATTGGCAGTTAAAAACCAAATTAAGGTGTGTTGGTGCTCAACAGACCAAAATCACAGAAAAAAGGCACCAAAAGGACCATGGCAAACTCCTTTTAATGAATAAAAATCAAATATAACACCAATATACAGTCCGAATACACAGTGTTTAATGTTGAGCGCTTTCATCAATGAATTGACGTTATCAGAACAAACTGAATCTCACCCTAAAACATTTAAATACTCTTTCTTAACAAGCAGTCAATCAGTATTCCTAAGGAATGCTCAGCTCACATCCACTTTTTAAAGAAACATGAACCCATTCAAACATAATGAACAAACACTTAGTAAAGTCAGTATAGGTTCATAGGTTCATACTAGGCTATCTGCCCTAGGGCATTTATAAGCCTAGCCAGGGTGTGTTTGGCTTTCGCCACCCATTTTAAATTAATTTTGCTATGCCTTTTTTTGAGGTTAGTATACTGTGCCTCTGTCTAACAGTGACACAGAAGTGATAGCCGGGGTAAACCTACGATCTTCCATCCACTCATCAAGATTCCTCTTGAAGAGAGTCAATGTGGGACTCTGCCTAACCTGGACTGGGATTTTATTCCAGAGTGAAGGGAGCCTCTGGGTTATGAATCTGTCCCTCCAGCATGTCCTATTTATTTCAGTGCTGAGGTTCAAGTCTCTCGAGCGCGTAGCTCGATGGGATTTGGATTTTCTGAGGTGCAGCATGTCCATTAATTCCGGGTTGGACATGGCTTTATACGTCAGGCACAGATCACCTCTGAGCTCCACTGAGTAGAGCTGGAGTTTCTTTAACCGGGCAGCATATGGCATCTGTTTGAGCCCTTTGATCCTCTTGGTGAGGTACTTTTGGGGTCTTTCCAGTTGCTGCAGGTGTCTGGTAAAGTACATCCCAAAAGGGGCATTGTACTCAATTATGGGCCTGATGAGGGATGAGTAAAGAGGCACGATGACCTCCCCAGATCTAGATGTGAATCCCTTCATGATTAGGTGGGCTATATAAAATGTTTTTCTAACCACTTTGGCCACGTGGTTGTCAAATGAGAGATTGCTATCAACTTGGGTCCCCAGGTCCCTAATGACTTCTTCTGTACTTAATGGATTACCACCTATGTGGTAATTTGTGGGCACTTTGTTTTTGCCAAAGGGGATGACTATACACTTTTTAGCGTTTAGCTTGAGACCATGGCTCTGGCACCAGTTGTCTGTTTCTATGAGGCTCTTTTGGAGGATGCTTGTGTCGGCTGGAGAGTTGATTATGGCACCCAGTTTGCAGTCATCTGCGAACTTGGTCAGCCACAGTCCTTCTGTGTTGGCCTGTACCACCGAGAAATATATACTGAACAAGAGAGGTCCCAGGACTGAGCGTTGTGGGACGCCACTTGTAACTGGTTTGGAGTCTGACATGGCTCCAGCAATTCTAACCATGTGGGTTCTGTCCTTGAGCCAGTTTGCAACCCATCTAGTGACATAGGGGTTTATATTTAAGCTGGTGAGCTTATCTATAATGCCCAAGTGGGGTATTGTATCGAAGGCTTTTGCGAGGTCGAGGTAGGCTGTGTGGACCACCTTCCCCTCGTCAATGGCCTTGGTGACTGTTTCAAAGAAATCGACCAGGTTTAAGAGGCAGGATCTGCCCTTAACAAAGCCAAACTGGGTAGGATCCAGTGTCTGTAGGTCCCCAATATCTTTATTTATGAGGTCCATGATGATCCTTTCCATAGCTTTGCAGACCAAGCTAGTCAGGCTTATGGAGTGATAGTTTCCAGGATCCGTTGAGGCACCACCTTTGTGGAGAGGGACCACTGTTGCTGTACGCCACTCTTTGAGTACATATCCTGTAGTAAGGCTAAGATTGAACAGTAGTTTTATGTTTGGGTTTAGCTCTTCTTGGAGTTTATGTAGGACGCAGCCCAGGACACCATCTGGTCCCATTGATGCTGTGTTTTTTGCTTTGGAGAGGGCGGCTCTTACCTGAGCATCTGAGATGTCAGGGGCAGCACTCTGCTGGGATAGATATTTGCCCTTTTGGTGGGGAGGGGGAGAAGTTTGCACTGAACCTGTCAGCTAGGATGTTGGCAATGTCTGTGGGCTCGGTGTATTTTTGTCATTTTGGACTAATTCTGAGCATATCTGGGAATTCTCACCCAGGTTCCTAACATAACTAAAGAAAGCCTTGTGATTATCCTTAGTGTCCTGTGCAATTTTTCTCTCGAAGCTGGCCTTAGACGATTTTATGAGTGCCCATAGTTTTTTGCTAATACTGATCAGAGATGCCTTCCCTTTTTGGGATTTTGCTTTATCATGTAGTAGCTTCCTCCTTCTATTGTATAGTTTGTTTATGGCTGGGGTCCACCAGACAGGACGTCTGCCTTTGGAGGATTGGGTCTTGGTTTTATTTGGGATTGCATGATCCATGCATTCCTGAAGGTGTTCATAGAATGAGTTTATAAAGGATTCTGCGGTCTGGGCCATATTTTCCACAGGCCCGGGGGCTTTAAAGGATTTCGCTTCGGTTTTGAGGCATGTGAAATTTGCTTTAGAGAAGTTTTTCACTGTGGTTTTCTGGGCAGGGGGTGGGGTCGGGATGTGAATATCCAGTGAGGTTAGTTTATGGTCTGATCTTACCTGTGAGGGATACACTTCTGGTCTGGAGCATAGTGTCCCCATGTTGGTGATGATCAGGTCCAGTATGTTTTCCCCTCTTGTGGGAGTGGTAACAAGTTGTTCCATAGCATTTGAGTTTATAAATTCTAGGAACCTTTGGGCTAGGGTGTTGGAGCTAGAGTAATGCTCCCAGTCTATGTTTGGGTAGTTGAAGTCGCCCAATATAATGGTGTTTGGAGAGACCTTCATATTTTCCAGTATTCTCAGGAAGGCCGAGTGGGGTTCCTGTGTTTGGGAGGGTGGTCTGTAGCAGGCTATAAACTGGAAAGCAGTTTTACCCACTGTTAGTTGCACATGGATAGTCTCTGATGCTTCGTGCTGTGCCACCAACCTGGAGGTGTGGGTATCTTTGGCGAATATTGATACTCCCCCTCCTTTTGTGGTTCGGTCCAAGTTTTGGGGCCGAAAAGCATGGTATGAGGTATAACCTGGTAGTGCTGGGGTGCTCTCGGGAGCCTTGAACCAGGTTTATGTTACTGCACAGATATCGATGTTCTCCATGCTAAGGAGAGTTTCGAGTGCGTGCATCTTGAGGTTTAGACTTCTGGCGTTGAGTAGCATTACTCTTAGTTTCTTATCCCTTGTGATACCTATGGAGGTTGGTTTGTCTTTTGAGCCTTGCCTAAAAAAGGCACTATGGGGGTAACAAAAGCCTTTGCCAATATCCGAAAGCCCAGGAGTGACAGGTGCAAGCCGTCCCTAGCGAAGCATCGTGGCTTGTCGAGCATGTCATCCCAGGCTGACAGGCATTGGATCCCCTTTGAATGACACTAACACTTAAGCCAATTGTTGAAATTGATCATCTTGTCTTCATATTGTGGCATCATTCTTGGTGAGGGTAAGATGTTACTCAAGGTCAGGGTCATACTGGCCTGGGCTACATGCTCAGAGAGCTCCTCTATGTCTCTTTTCATGTAGTCCAGGGAGGTACGTCTCAGGTCATTCACACCAGCATGGACAATGACTGAGTCATATTTGTACTTGCCTTCGACTGCCCTGAGTGCTTATGTTATGTGGCGGATCCTAGCGCCCGACAGGCAGCTCACCGTGACCTTCTCCTTGTTCAGCCTGGTGAGCGGGATGTCAGTGTGCCTGACGATAGAGTCACCTATTACAAGTTTATCAGGTGTGTTGTTTAGCCTTAAGGGCTGTGACTGTTCGGCACACTGGCTTTGTGAGCTATGTGTTGCACGTGTTTTGTTTTGGGGTAGCGGTTGCTTGGGTGTCTGCTTTGGAGGTCTCTGCTGCTTAGGCAGATTTTTATTTAGAGCCTCCGAGTATGTTTTTGTGTGTTTATGTGTGTTGGTTTGTTGTCGTGGTAGGTCTATGTGAGACTGGAATTGTAGTGAGTGTGGTTTTCTTCTCTTCCTGACTGGTTACGCCAGTACTGAGTTGAGAGAGCTTAGCCTCCAGTTTGGCTATATGATTGCATCTCTTACATGTGTTGTAATTTGTTGGGAGGAGGAGAGGGTTGTCTGTGTATATGAGGCAGTTGTAACACTGACTTAAAAGTTTTTCTTGGCAGTTACAAATGCACTCAACTATTTCAATCATATGTGGTCTGCAAGGCCTCTACAAGTGATTGCAGACAACACCAAGTGACAAAATACATAAACAGGGAGTCCTGATCTTGCCCTTTTCAGGAGATCAGTTCAGAACAGTCTCACTCTACAGAGTGGGGGTCAACATAATGGTCAATGTGTTTTCCTTACAGAGACAAGGTACAGGGTTTGATTCTTATCTTTGGTCACTATCTGATTACTGGCTTGGCATGCAGTAGTTTATAAACAGATTGCTATGTACCTGTGAACAGCCATCTTGCATACTGTCAGAGCAAAACATGGTGGTAGAAAAGCACAGCAGGACAACCCTCACTAATGCAAATTGAATCAGGGGGTAAGTCTTCCAGGGTTTGATCCACCCTTTCCACTTGTATTCTGGGACATTCTGAAAATTCAGAAGGACTTTGGCACGGGCATCAGTGATTCTCCCTTCTTTTAGAAATTGCCAAGGGCAGTTACCACACAGTTCTCACAGAGTGGACAAATCAAAGAAGATCGGTGTTATTTGACACACACTAAACCTAAAACAGCTTCAACAAACTGCCTGGATGGTAAGTTTTAATACCTTTTAGGCACGTATTTCCTGAGTACTTACAGCAGGTATTAAAAAAGTCAAAGAAGCCTGCTACTTGAAAAGCATATATTAGCAAATAGAAAAGATTTTCTAGTTGATTCCTCATTAAAGACCAAGAACCATTTATAGTTAATATTTTTCTGATTCTGCAATATTTATGTGAGCTGTATCCTCTGGCCTTTCACACCGACTACTGCACAACTTGACAGGTGTTGTTCTTTGTCATCAATCAGGATCAAAAAAGGATTAATAAAAGTCGAATGTGCTTGTGCTTTCCCTTCCTTGACTTTTTCTATTTTACTGAGAGACCCTTTGCTATCATGGAATTCTGTGTTTAAAGGAATGTTGTTATATTTTTAGAGTACTAACAAACAGTTAAGTGGACTCTTTTCAGGGGACACTCAAGGTGATATTTATACTACTTGGAGAAAATTTAGCCAGGGCATCGGGGGACTTCTCATACCCTGCTTGATAGGTGCTGATATTGTGGATGGAAATTTGTTTTTTATTGCCAGTACATAATATCAAATGTGGGTCATAGCTGAATTACTATAAGGTCATTGTAGTCTTTAGGGATTAGCTGTCAGTGAATATGAAGTATGTAATTTTTGACTAAAATTTACATATTTTTTGTTGACATGATATTTAAAGGTGAATGGCATGGTTAGTTCAAGCTACCAGGCATGAAACTAGCAGCTTTTTTGCAGGAGAAGACCCCCCCCATACCCCATGGTAGATGTTCTTCGTGTTTCACTGTTGCAGTTCTCACGTATGGGTTATCCGGCTCCCAGTAGCCCTCAGTCGGCCCGAATACCAGAGTCCTTGGTATATGACGTCAGTTGCCGCCGGTTGTAAAACTGATGTAAGAACGTCAGGTATAAAAGGAGGCAACCAATGCCATTTCCTCAGTATTTCTTGCCGCAGAGCCAGAAGCAGATGCAATTCGCACTAGTGCCGGTTATGTTCATTTTGATTTCTGACTACCAAGTTGAAGATGCCTTCAGATAAGTACCCTGTTGGAGATCCTCTTTTCTTGCTTTAACGAATGTCAGATAAAGTTAATAACTGTCTTGCCAGTGGAAAACAGATTCCACACTGGGATTTCCATTCCTATTGTATAACTTGTTTGGGCCTTGAGCATGACATCCCTAACTGCGATCTCTGTGCTTCCTTTAACCCGCATACTGTACGCCATAGAGCTAACATTTTGTGTAAGCATTTCAGAGTCTGGCCTAAGTTCGTCAGTATGGCGTCTTCTGGTCTCCCGACTTCAGATATACCTAGGAAATGCAAAGACACGAACCGCGACAGGCCTAGGGTTAAATCTGCTGATGCACCAGTGAAATTGGTCGTCAGCACAGCTGTAATCAGGGAGGCCCTTTCACAGCCCCTGCAGTCTGCAGATTTTCAGTCACAAGCTTCTGCCGAGACCTTTACAGAGTCCTCCATGCCGCAGGCTGCTATTTCGTCTTCAAACCCTCCGCCTGTCACCGCCTCAGATGGGTCCGGAGCTGCTTTGCAGGCACCGGCTTCTGACGCCTCTTCTTTTCCAGACCGACTACCTTAGTTCAGACCTCTGCAGTTGCTAGGCCTCCCGAGTCCTTCCAGATTGCTAGTAAACCTTCCAGCCGCAAACCTACTCACAAGCAGGTGTCGGCCTCCCCTCCTGTGCCTCAGTCCCAGTTGATAAAGATGGCTGGTGATCTTCTTTCCCTGATTAGGGGCTCTCAAACCCCCCCCCCCCCTTCAAAGAGGACTAGGGAATTATCGTCTGATGTTTTGTCTGTCTCAGATTCTGAGATTTCCATTATGTCTGCTGGTGAAGAAAGAAATTCTCAAATTTTTTCTGGCTTTGAGGATTCTGATGCTGAGGACTCTATCCCTCCTGCCTCCCCTCCCGAAGATTTTTCCTTTGGGGATACTTTGAATACTCTTAGGGAGCACTTTAAATGGGAATGTCAGGATTTTCCTCAGTCTAAAGAATCAGGGAATTTTTGGATTTGCCACAGCAAAAGCCTCTGGGTATACCTCCAGTTTTGGAAGTTGTGGATGATGTTTTCATGGAAAATTATTTAACTCCTAATTCTGTCCCTCCTGCTCCCAGAAACCCAGATAGGTATTATAGGGTTCCTAAATCTCATCAATTCCTTCTTAAAAACCCTACTGCTGATCCAGAAATTATTTCTCAAGGCCCCAAGGGTGTTAAGGCTACTGTTGTAAAAAATCATGTACCTTCTGATAAGGAGTCTAGGGCCTTAGACAGGTGGGGTAAAAAAGTCTATACCTCTGCAACCCTTGCCATTAGATCCTTGAATTGTCTTTTTTACATGCTTACGTATCAACAGCATACTTTGGAGACTATTAAGGCTAAACTTGGAGATTTTCCTTCCATGACTGAGAACAAATATTTACAAGACTTACTGAATTCTGCCACTTTAGTTAATAAGTATTCACTTCATTGTGGGGAGGCTTTCTGCAGAGCAGCAGCCACTGGTTCCGTAATTAGAAGGCATGCTTGGCTCAGAGATCAGCCTCTTTCTGAACCTGTTAAATCTAAATTGCTGGATGTTCCTTTGCACAAGGACAATCTTTTTTGTAATAAGGCTGAGGAGGTACTGAAGAAGTCGGAGGATAAGGCAAAATCTATGCAAGCTGTAAAAGATTTCCTTCAGGTTCAGCCTCCTCGGTTTAGTAGGCATTATCCTTCCAAAAATTGGTCTTTCCCTGATCCTGGCAATCAGGGTCGCTCTAGACCTAGGGGTTTCAGATCTTCCAGAGGGCAGGCTTCTGCCCCTCAAAGGGGCTAAACAGTGGCAATCTTCTTCTGCCAAATCGTGGAGTTCTAAGCCAGCTTCCCAAAGCAAACATTCTAAATGATTCTGGCCTTCTAGTGCCTACCTCTGCGGGCCTTGGGTTTCCTTTGGGGGGAATGTTAGCCAGGTTTGCAGAGGTATGGTCTACAATCACAGATGACAAATGGGTGCTCAATATAGTAAACCAAGGTTACAAGTTTACTTTCACACCTTCCCTGTTTTGCAAGGGTACCCAGACATACCCAGAACTCTCAGGGCAGAGGTAGAAACTCAGATTTCTTCTCTACTGACTATGGGGGCAATAGAGCCAGTTCCTACAAATCAGGCAGGCCTAGGTTTTTATTCAAGACTTTTCCTGGTACCCAAGAAAGGGGGCACCTGGCACCCTATTCTAGATCTGTCTGTTCTAAACACTTTTCTGGTGATTCCCAAATTCAGGATGCTCACCGTTCAACATGGCTGGCAACTTTGGATCTCAAGGAGGCTTATCTGTATGGCCCAATAAGATAAAGGTGCAGGCAGTTCCTTGGCTTCAGGGCTGGGGAGCAACACTTTCAATTCTCTGCATTGCCTTTTGGCTTATCTACTGCTCCCAGAGTTTTTACAAAGTGCCTGGCTCCAGCCATTGCTTTTTGGAGGCAGAGAAACATTCAAATTTATCCATACGTGGATGACTGTCTCATTCCAGCGAACTCCCCATAGCAACTAGAAAAGGATTTGGATTTCGTGAAGAACATTCTCACCTCTTTGGGTTACACTCTCAATGAAAAGAAGTCAAAGTTGGTTCCTACAAGGGAAATTGTTTTCCTGGGAGCGAGTCTGAATACAGCCACCCAGATGGTATTCCTCCCTCAACAGAAGCAAGAATACCTTTTGGCTTACTTCATGAACTTGGCAAGCATGACCCAGCTCTCTGCAAGGCAGTTCCTGCAAACACTGGGGTTCATGCCTTCATGTATTTTGATGATCCCATATGCAAGGCTGCATATGAGAAAACTTCAGTGGTACCTCAAGAATCTTTGGTGTCAACACACACAGGACTTAGACTTGATTCTTCCCCTGATTCCCTGTCTACAAATGGAGTTCCTCTGGTGGGCGACAGCCTGTTCTCAGAACAAGGGACTGCCTTTCTGCCCACCGCCTGGCAGCCAGACTCTCACCACAGAAGCCTCAGATGTTGCATGGGGGGCTCATCTGGAAGGCAGGGGCATGCAGGGGATTTGGAGCACCCAGCAGATTCATCTACACATAAACGTAAAAGAATCAATGGCAGTGCAGCAGGCCTTGCTGGCTTTCAAGAACCTACTCTACCCTGGGACTCTGCTTATCAGAATAGACAATATCACAGTCATGTGGTACATTAACAAGCAAGGGGGAACTCACTCTTACCCCTTATGCAGACAAAGCATGAGACTATGGTCCACAGCAGCATCCATGGGCTTGCATCTAATAGCCCAGTATCGTTCAGGGAGGCTAAACTCCTTGGTGGATCATTTGAGAAGACATGTTCTGGATCCTCAAGAGTGGCAACTGAACAAGGACATTTTCATCACATCACTCATCATTGGGGCACCCCACAAGTGGATCTTTTCTCCTCTCACACCAGTCATCTCCTTCCAACCTTCTGCACCACGGAGTTTCACAACAAAGCTTGGAGGGTGGACGCATTGTCCCTCCCATGGACACATCTCTCAGTTTATGCATTCCCTTGTCTGCCTCTTCTTCCCAGAGTGCTGCTAAAGATAAGGGATGAAAAACCAAAGGCTATTCTGATAGCACCAGATTGGCCCAGGCAGCATTGGTATCCCCTCCTTCGCAGCCTTTCACAGGCTCAGCCTTGGCATCTTCCCAGGTACCAGACCTGTTGGTTCAGGGAGGGGAAAAGTTCCTTCATCCTCATCTTCAAACTCTGCATTTAACTGCCTGGCTTATACTTTAAATCTTTCCCAACAGGTGGTTGAAGTTCTTCATGAGGCCAGGAGGCCTAGCACCAGAAAATCCTATACAGATAAATGGAAGAGATTTTGCTCTTGGATGCTGGCTAAAGGAGCAGACTCTTCTCATCCTTCTCTTTCCCTCATTCTTGACTACCTAGCAGGATTGCTTAATGGTGGACTTTCCTTTTCTTCAATCAAAATTAACACTTCAGCAATTTTGGTTCATTGTTCTTTTGAACAAACCATTTTTTCCTCACCCCCGATGAAACAGTTCCTGAGGGGAGCTAGTAATCTTAGACCTCCCAGAACAACTCCTACTCCTGCTTGGGATCTTAATTTTGTCCTGGAAAAACTTACTCTATCTCCCTTTGAACCAGCTGCCTCTGCAGATTTGAAGTTTCTATCCTGGAAGACTACTTTCCATTTGGCTATTACTTCAGCTAGAAGGGTATCTGAGCTGCAAGCCTTCATGGCAGTAGAACCTTTCATTATTTTTCACACAGATCGGGTTTCTCTGAGAACCAATCCCTCCTTTATGTCTAAGGTAGTTTCCAGTTTAACCCTTAATCAGTCTATTCACCTGCCTACATTTTTCAACAATCCCCAAAATAAAGGAGAAGGGATTCTGCACTCTCTTGATGTGCATAGTCAGCAGATTTTCGAAAGGATTTAGTCCTGTCTAAGTAAATTCTGCACTCTCTTCATGTGCATAGACAGCAGATTTTCAAAAGGATTTAGTCCTGTCTAAGTAAATTCTGCACTCTCTTCATGTGCATAGACAGCAGATTTTCGAAAGGATTTAGTCCTGTCTAAGTAAAATCTCAGAACAGTTGTTGGTTGTTTTTGCTCCTGGGGCTCAGGGTAAAGCTATTTCAAAACAAACCATCTCCAAATGGATTGCTCATTGTATTCACTTTTGTTACCTGCAGCATGGGAAGGTTCCCCCTCGGTATGAGGACCCATTCTACTAGAGCAGCTACTACCTCTGCAGCCTTTCTGAGAGGTGTGCCTACTAAGGATATTCTAGAAGCAGCTACTTGGTCTTCTGTCCATACTTTCACAAAGCATTACAATCTACCTTTGTTTTCTAAATCCAGGGCTGGTTTTGCCTCTGCAGTTTTGCAGGGCCTTCTTACCAACCCTTAATCTGTGATCCTTCCTCCCCCCTTTGTCTTTTTCCTGGGCTTTGAGAATCAACCCATATGTGAGGACTGCAACAGTGAAACATGAAGAACATAGTACAGTAGTGTACACTTGCCATAAATGTAGATGTTTGAGTGTATTCACTGTTGCAGTCCTGGATTCCCACCCTCCATTCCCCCTTTTTTCCTAAGGTACAGACTATATATTTTTATTTTTTGTATGACGTGTCCAGGGTGCTACCTTCCTGGGTTAGCCTACTTTTGGGGGCTCCTGACAGTTAATGCAAGAAAAACTGAGGAAATGGCGTCGGCTGCCTCCCTTTATACCTGACGTTCTTACATCAGTTGTACAACCAGCGGCAGCCAACGTCGTATACCAAGAACTCTGGTATTTGGGCTGACTGAGGGCTACCGGGAGCTGGATAAACCCATATGTCAGGACTGCAACAGTGAATACACTCGGACATCTACATTTATCATAAGTGTACACAACTGTACTTTTTATATACTATCTGTGAGATCTCACCAGTGTGGGGAAGGGCCAGTTCCCTGATCCACACATGACGTTCCCCTCCTCTGAGCCAGTAATCAAGGACCCTGAATCCTCACCTCTTACACCGGTGAGGGACATTCACTTGGAACAAAAATATGTGGAGTATTTCCGTCTTTAGAGTCAGCCATTTGCCAAGAAAATGGCCAAAAAACTTTGTTCTGATACAGCTGCTGTCCAGCCTTTCCCGGATGCCTCTGTCATGGTTGATGAAAGCCCAGAGGATTGTCTGGTGGTTGCTTCAGATTCCTCTGCCATGTCCCTGTTGGTGGCCAGCATGGATCCAACTTCTCCTACATTCTTGGAGGCTTTGCAAGCATCTGCTCCGGATGTTGATGGGGAACCTTACCTGATTATATCTGAGGGACGAAGGAGGATTTTTTAGTTTTAGTGAGGGAGAAGATCCCTACTATGCTTATTGACTGCTGCCAAGGTTTGGAACCTCCTAGGGAACAGTAAAAGAAATAGAAAACCAAGCATATTTCCCCTGTAGCTAAATACCCCCAAATGTGAATGGTAGGATTTTACCCAGGGGTTGTTTAATGCCTTGATGGCTTTAAAGCCCCCTCAGTGGGTATCTGTGCCTCCTTCTCCCTGGTCTTCCACTCCTCTTAAAAAACCTAGGGATCTGGATTCCTCTGATGAAGATCAGGACTCTGGGAAAGAGTCCTTAGTCTGTGTCTTCCATATCCCTTCCCCCTTGGATTATGGTTTAGAGGAGCAGGATCGCTTTAGTCCAGATTCTCCTGTAGAGGCACTGTCTTTTGGTGACACAGTTACCCATATTATGGAATTCTGTAAGTGGGATTACTGTTCTCTCTGTTTTGGCTGTTCTAGTGGATACCTTTTCAGCAGCTTCCGTGGCCCCTGATTCACAGCCCCCTTCTCCCAAGAAACCTGACAGATTTTGCAAGGGTGCTTGATGACAGTAATTTTTTTTATGAATGCCTTCTACTGACTTCTTCCATAGTATCTGTCTCTTCGGACAAACCCTCCAAGCTATTGCCACCTACCGAATTACTTCCTTCTGATAAGAATAGCAGGGCCATGGAGAGACCGGGCAAGAAGTTTTGTACTGCTGCTACATTATCCTTTTGGACAATTTAACGACCAGACTCATATGACCAGGCATGTTTTGGCCTTTCTTTCTCAGGTTGTTTCTGGTCTTCCTGACTCTGAGGGAAAGGCTTCTGCCCTTCCTTGTTGGGTTCCACCTCTCATGTTGTCTGCCATTCTGTTAGGTGCAGTTATGATGCAGCTGATGCTTCCTCCAAGGCTGCTGCATTTGGTTCTGTTATGAAGCACTACTCATAGCTTTGTCTTCAGGTTTTTCATGATGACATTAAGACCAAATTGTTGGATGTTCCTTTGGACAATAAAAATCTGCTTGGTACTGTGGCTGCTGAACTTTTCAAGTTTCTTCAGGTAAAGGCAAGGCCTTACAGGAGCTGAAACATACTTTTGTTTCTCCTATTCCTAAGTTTCAAAGGAATTACCCTTCCAAATCTGCTTTTAATTTCAGGCAGTCTTCCTCTTTGCCTAAAGGAAAAAAGGGTTCTAAACATGTGCCTTTCATTAAGTCTAGTCAAACTCTTACTTCCCAGAACCTTCCTTTCAGGACAAGTCAGGTTCTATTTGACAGTTTTCTTCCCTTGGCCAGGTCCATTTGTCCCTTTGTCCTTACCTGTCTCTTTCAAACTGGTTGAAAATCCCAAGTTTCCTCTTGAGCTTTTGCACTCTCCCTTCAGTTAGGAATACTGCAACAGTGATATGGAAGGACATAGTACAGTTGTGTAAGATCTTACCATAACAGTAGTTTACTTAACCTAAGATGTTGGGAAGAAACACTGGCCGGATGGATTTCTGACCAACTTTCCCCATGTTTCCTGTCCACATTGGAGGCACTATGGCATAGCTACATTTAGTGACCATCTGTTGTCTGTGAAGTGTCAGCTCCATTCACTTATATTACTTTCTACTGCAACTTCTTGGTTGGTTCTTTATTGCAAGAGAAGGATTAGACAAGCTTTTGCAATGCTTACATTTAGACAGCAGCACCCATTCCATTCATAAGGTCATACAGATAACATAATTATTCTTGTACTAAAATTGCTAGGTGAATGCTGATTTGGTAGAGATAATGTGCATATATTTCTGTTATCAGTAGCTGTCATTTGGAATGACTTCTGAGACTGTGTGAGTGTGTGTGTGTGTGCGTGTGTGTGTGTGTGTGGGGGGTAATAGAAGTACTGAAACTTTGAAGCTGAAGTCTTATACTTTATTTTTTGTGCAGTGATTTGAATAAGCTGTGCATTTTGACTAAACTAGTTTCAAAGACAATTGCTTTCTCTACCCACAACAAAGAATGGCTTTCCAAAAATATGATTACACTGCCTCTTTATGTAACTCTGGCATAAAATAATTGTCAAATTATACACACAAACGGACGAGCAGTTAAAAGTCCATTTCACTTAAACTGTGTAGCATTGTTGAACCTTTTGTTTCTACTTTTTGTCTGCATGCATAACCAGAGATATATCATGGTAAAATTGGGGTCTAGACAGGGTTCATAGGTAGGTACTAGGCTATCGCCCTGGGGCCTATATCTTCTTCTTCTTTCGGCTTTTCCAAGTTAGGGGTCGACACAGCAGATCACCTGTCCGCTCATGATTGGCAGTAGAGGTTTACATTGCCGAGTTGCCAGCCCGGTGCCCAACCTTCCACGGAAGGCACACACATGCATGCACTCATGCCTAGGGCCAATTTAGAGTGTCCAATCCACCTACAGCATGTCTTTGGGATGTGGGAGGAAACCGGAGCACCCGGAGGAAACCTACGCAACCACAGGGAGGACATGCAGACTCCACACGGAAGGCACCCCAGCTGAGGATTGAACCGGAGAGCCTCTTGCTGTGAGGCGACAGCGCTAACCACTGCACCACTAAGGCTGCCCCGGCCCTGGGGCATATATAAACCTAGCCAAAAAAGTTCCCTGACTTTCACCACCCAAGAAAGTTATTTTCTTGTGCCCCTGCCTAGCAGAGCCACAGAACTGATCCTCGGGGTGAGTTTCCTGTTTCCCATCCAATTGTCGAGATTTTTCTTACAGAGGGCTAATGAGGAGCTTTGCTTGACAACAATGGATAGTCTGTTCCAGAGCATGGGAAGTCTCTGGGACAGGAATCTCTCCCTCCAGCATGTTTTGTTTATTGTGGTGGCAAGGTTTAGGTCCCTGGAGCATGTGGCTCAGAGGGATTGGGGTTTCTTTAAGTGTAGCATGTCCAACAGATCTGGGTTTGACATGGCTTTGTATGTTAAGCATAGGTCGCCTTTGAGTAGGCGATAAGCGACTGACTAGAGCTGGAGTTTTTTGAGATGGTCTGCGTATAGCTTCTGTTTGAGGCCGGTAATCCTCTTAATGAGGTATTCCTGTGGCCTTTCTAATTGTTGTAGATGTCTTGCGAGGTACATGCCAAATGCGGCATTGTACTCTATAATGGGTCTGATGAGAGATAGGTAGAGAGGAGCAATGGCCTCTTTTTTTCTGAAGGTGAACCCCTTTGTGATGAGGCGTGCCACGTAGAAGGATTTCCTGACTACTGTGGCGATCTGATTATCAAATGAGAGACTACTGGCCACCTGTGTCCCAAGGTCTCTTATCACACTTTCAGAGTTTAGTAGGCTACTGCCTATGTGGTAGTTCATGGGTACAGTGTTTTTCCCAAAGGGGATGACAATGCACTTCTTGGAATTGAGCTTGAGGCCATGACTTTGACACCAAGCATCAGTCTCAGTGAGGCCTCTTTGTAGAATGTCCACATCATTAGGTGATTCTATTATGACACCTGGTTTGCAGTCATCTGTGAACTTCATTAGCAAAGATCTGCTGTATTAGCCTGCACTTCTGAGAAGTAGATGCCAAACAAGAGAGGACCGAGGACTAAGCCGTGTGGTACTCCACTTGTCACTGGTCTGAAGTTGGATTTGGAGTTGGCTACTTTCACTGTGTGGGTTCTGTCAGTGAGCCAGTTGGCCACCCATCTTGTGACATAGGGATTTATGCCCAGTCTAGTGAGTTTATTCCAGAATGGGGGATGGTGGCAAAAGCTTTGGCGAGGTCAAGATAGGCTGTGTGCACCACCTTACCCTCGTCCACTGCTCTGGTGACTACTTCAAAGAAGTCATTCAGGTTTAGGAGACATGACCTACCTTTTACAAACCCAATCTGAGTGGGGTACAGAGTTTGGAGGTTACCTATGTCCTTGTTTATAAGCTCCAAGATGATATGTTCCAAGGCCTTGCAGACCAGGCTCATTAGACTAATGGGGTGGTAGTTCTCGGGATCCGTAGTGGCACCCCCTTTGTGGAGTGGGATAACTGTCGCTGTGCACCATTCAGTAGGCCCAAAGCCTGAAGTGAGGCTATGATTGAACATGGTACTTAGGTGGGGTGCCACTTCATTCTGTAGTTCGTGCAGAATGCAGCCTGGGATGTTGTCAGGTCCCATAGATGCTGTGTTTTTGGCTTTGGAGAGTGCAGTCTTTACTTGTGCAGCCATGATTACAGGGGCTTTGCATTCTTCTGGTATAGTGATGGGCCCTTTGGGGAGTGACGTTCGCATTGAACCTATCTGCCAGGATGTTGGCAATATCAGTTGGTTATGTATATCTAGTGCAATTTTGCTGTAGCTCAGAGTAGATCTGAGTGTCACCATTGAGATTGTTGGTATAGCTGTAGAATGCTTTGTGGTTGTCTTTAGAATCAGTGGCAATTTTATTTTCATAACTAGCTTTGGAGGATTTTATGAGGGATCTCAGCTTCTTACTGAGGCTGACCAGGGGGTTCCTGCAATCATGGGATTTTACTCTTTTTTGCAACAGCTTCTTTCTTCTGTTGTAGTGTTTGTTAATGGCAGGGGATCACCAGATTGGCTTCCTTTTTTGGAGGATAGTGTCTTGGTTCTGTTGGGAATGGCACGACCCATGCACTCGTGTATGTGCTTATACAGTGCATTTGTATAGTATTCAACAGTCATACCTCTATTTTCCATCTTTATGGGTGTCATGAAGCTTGCCACTTCTGTCTTAAGAAGGATGGAGTTGGCTTTGGAGAAGTTTTTTATGGTGGTTTCCTTAATGGGGGGGTGGGGGCGGGATATTGATGTCTAGGATGATTAGCTTGTAGTCAGATCTGACCAGCGAGGAGTTGACCTGTGGTGTGGAACATCGGTTGCCCATATTGGTAATTACCAGGTCCAGGATATTGCTGCCCCTGGTGAGGGTATGGACAAGCTGATCCAGGGCATTGGAATTTATGAATTCCAGAAAGCGTTGAGCAAATGAGTTAGTACATGAGTAGTTTTCCCAGTTGGTGGTGGGGTAGTTGAAATCGCCCATTATTAGGCTATTGGGCTGTACCTTAATATTATCCATTATATCAAGAAACGTGGAGGGGGCATCCTGGGCCATGGTGGGGATCTGTATAAAGCTACAATCTGGTAATGGAATGCACACCCCCATGCCATACCAGTATGCCATTATTTAGCTGTCTCTCCTCAGTCAGTATGCATACAGTTTTTTGTTTGTTTTACTTTTACAATGATCTCATAGATTTGGATTTAATTTAAAACTCTTATTTCAAATTTTACAGCAAGACCACTGACAGTCATTTGTTTAAAAAATAGTCTCACAGTGAAAACAGACTTAGCATGAGCAGCAGTAAACTTCTCTTCCCTTGGGACATTCATGGAAACCTATTAAACAACAAGAATGTGCGCAGACTCATAGGCAAGCAGCATATTGTGAAACATTAATTAGGCTCTAGGTGAAGGTTGCAGGGATTTATTAGTGTATGGCAGCCCACTGGATTCAAGTGTCCCTTTTAAGGGGAAGCCTAAGAGCTCTGTCAGGTGAAGTGACTTGGTCAGAATCACGCACTAGACAAAGGCTGAGGGAATCGAATCTTACACAACCGAAGCAGCTTATAGCCTTATTCATCTGCACTAAGTACCAAGCAAATGGTAATCGCTCAACAAAATGCATTTCGCACCTGTGTGCCTACAAAAAAGCAAGGTTAACTAAAATGTGTTCACAGTTAAAATATTAACAGTAAATTCGGCCCTAATGCTCTTCAGTTTATTCACAGTCAAAAAGACACACTGTCAACAGTTAACAAGACAAAGAAACCAAGGATCATACCCAAACATCATGGCTCATATGATAATGCACATGTTTACTGCAATTAGTTTCTTCCTATACATCATAATGACTGTGTGTTGTGGGAATCAAGTATTTAGATAGATGCACACAAACACACACAAAACCATCTGTTATAGCCTAGCATGACTGCACACCTCAGATACCTACTTGAGAACAAGTGAATGAATACATTCATAATTATCTCAACTCTGTTCTGTCAAAACCATACAGCAAAACTCATTGCAACTTCCTTCTGCTTTCTCAACCTCTTGGCACAAAGCAAAGCCAAAGACTCAAAAAGACATTTGATTACCAGGAATGTCCAATTGGGTAGGAGCCCATTTTCATTGAAGGTCTGGGGAGAAAAGCTCCAAGGTATTACAGAACATTTTAAGAACAGTAATTTTACTATCTTCAAAATAATACAAAAAACATCTGCAATGTAAATAATTACACCAAATTAGACATAGTATGAAAACATTGGTTTAGAATAGGTACAGATTATATGACAGCGATTTAATACTTACATTTACTTTTTCTATAAATTGGCTGAAAGTTCTGTAAGTTAGTATAATGCAAACAGGATTTGCAATAGAAAGTGAGAGAAAAGCAGGTTTATGGTACATTTGAAGAGAAAGCCTGGAGGAAGAAATTGATAGAAGTAAGGAAATGAGTGAAGAAGGGACACTAAGGAGGCATAAGGTGTGAATAGGTACTTTTTCACATTTAGGGATATAGGGCTACAGGTAAGGAATTCTAGGCCTTAACAACATGGTATGAGTATAGACAATGGCCAGCAGATTTGATGGGTTTGATGACAGAGGAGTTTTTGGGCATGGGATCATAATGACCAACTTGGAACTTCGTTGTGTGGAATGTTATTTAGTGCTGGACAAAGCAGATGGATGCTCGATAATTTTATAGTTGGTAAGAAGCTGTATATGTTAATTGATGGGACAATTCTAACCAGTTTAGGTGTTTTACTGCTGTACAGTGATGAGTTCTGAAAGGGGTATTTGCTGCAACTTTGTTATAGCAGTGTTTAAGTTTTGATTTTTATGATGCCTGAAGGTTAGTAAGGATGGGAGCGCCATAAAGAAATGTGGAGAGGAGATAAGTAGTGACAAGTGTAGTTTTAGTTGCATTAGTGAGAAAGTTTTTGACTCAC
Source organism: Protopterus annectens (assembly GCF_019279795.1). Lineage (NCBI taxonomy): Eukaryota > Metazoa > Chordata > Ceratodontiformes > Protopteridae > Protopterus > Protopterus annectens. The sequence continues at coordinate 992,526,914 of NC_056746.1, read as the reverse complement.
TAAAGCATCCCTAGTTTTAATTAGTTTTTCATAGACAGTTTCGTATATGCAGGTCGAATTTGCCCCACTGTTCTCCCTAATAATTTGCTATGAGAAGCAACTTCAGTGGTTGTATTATCAAGAGAGGACTCTTCATTTTTTTTTCATGAGAGTGGGATTTGGGGAAAAAAGTAGTAGTTACTTTATTCAAGGTTGACCATGAGTTGTGAGCTGCAAAGCCATGTTTCAGTGGCTGTTAAAGCTTCCTGAGTAATTTTTTGGTGGTGTGCTATGTCAAATGTGCAAATGAGTGTGGAGATGTCCTTCATGGATGCATCTGCAGTCATAACAAGTGGGTTGTCCTGTCGTCAGGCAGCCCTGCAGTCGGCCGGATTCCAAAGTCCGGGTCCGGCTTCGGCTGATGTCGCACTCCACCCGACGTCATCTCTGTTGGTCTTCGGGTATAAAAGCATCAGCCGACGCCATTTTCCTCAGTCTTTCTTGCCGCGTGGCGCCCGAAGCAGAAGCTGTTCGCAAGTGCCGGTCGGTCGGATCCAGAGATTACTTCTACCGAATACTACTTCGAAGACTTCTAAAGCTAAGTACCCCGTTGGGGACTCTTTCTTGCCTCAGCCGATGTCAGAAAAAGTTAACAATTGTTTAACCTGTGGGAAACAAATACCTCATAAAGATTTCCACTCTTACTGTCTGCCTTGTTTAGGCCCAGCCCACGACGTAGCAGCCTGTTCGGCCTGTGCCTCTTTCAACTGACGAACGCTTAGGCGTCGGTCGGAGTTTGCAGAACAGTTTTTCGGTACTGATTTCGCGTACATTATGCCGTCGGATCCTCCGACTACCCAATCTTCCAAAAAACGCAAAGATAAAGACCGACTCTCGCGGTCCGCGGTTTCGGCCGAAACCACGGCAAAGCAAACCGCGAGTGTCTCGGTTTCGGCCGAAACCGAGAAAACTGCTCAAAGTACAGCTGAACCTATTCTTACAACTGAGGCCCCTGCTACAATTCTTGAATCGACCTCAGAAATTTTACCCACTACGGTGGTTGACTTATCAGACACCATCCCCTTGGATGTCTCTACCCCAGCACGTGGTGCTGCTAGGCCTCCAGCAGCCATGTCCATTAAGGCCTTCGCCAGGGCTAAAGCAGCCAAGACTACTAAATCAGTGCCTGTTAAACCCCCTCATCCAGGCCCTCTTCTAGTTCTCAAATGCTTTTTGGCAGAAGATTTAATTTCTTTAATTAGAGGATCTCAATCTCACCCAGACAGGGCCTCTCAGCCCCAGAGAAGAGACCTAGGGCAGAGCCCCTGAGCCAGTGTCTTCTGATGATTCTGCTGATGAATCAGACATAACTGACCAGCCTGAGGCTCCCTTCTCCAATTTTGAAGATTCTGATGCTGAAGAATCCATTCCAGCTGCTTCCCCACCAGGAGAATTCTCCTTTGGGAAACCTTGCATGCCATGCGAGAACAGTTCCAATGGCAGCAACAGGATTTTTCAGACTCCAGAAAAGACTTAGGACCTTTCTGCACCTCCCACAGCACAGGCCCTTAGCTATACCTCCTGTACTCTCTGTGGTGGATGATGCTTTCAATGATGTTTGCTCGGCGCCAGATTCTTTACCCCAGCCCCTGCCAAACCAGACAGATTTTACAGGGTGCCAGATACTCATCACCACCTTTACAAGGCCCCACTTGCAGACCCAGAAACTATATCCCAGGGTCCCAAGGCAGTAGCAGCGACCACAGCTAAAACCCTATTCCTTCTGAAAGGGAAGCAAGGTCACTAGACAGATGGGGTAAAAGGTCTACACTTCAGCTACTCTCTCAGCTAGAGCTTTAAACTGTCAGTTTCACATGATACAATACCAAGAGTTTATGCTTGATCAGTTAACTAAAAAACTAACTACTGATGAATCTCTTGATAAGAAATATGTATTAGAGATGGTAAATAACATACAACAGGTTAGCAACCATTCCTTAAAATGTGGCTATGATGCACTGGAGGCTTCATTTAGATCAGCCATGACAGGCACAGTGATAAGAAGGCATGCATGGCTAAAGGAACAAGCTTTACGGATCATGTTAAAGCTAAGTTGCTAGATGCTCCTATGGACAAGACAAGTCTGTTTGGTACACCTGCCCAGCAGGTTATGAAGAAAATGGAAGAAAAGGCAAAATCTGTTCAAACTGTTAAAGATTTCTTGCAGGTTCAACCCCCCAGGTTTAGCAGGAACTGGCCTGCCAAAAATTGGTCCTTTCCTGACTCCACAAAATTTCAAAGGGGCAGGAATAGACGTTCCAGAGGCAGAAACCAATCCAGAGGAGGTGCCTACAGAGGGCGACAGTGGCAAGGTAACAACAGAGGCACAGACACAGCCACTGCCACTTCATCAGCACAACCACAGTGACTTAATCCTAAATCCGCCTACCAGGGAACAAATAGCAGCTCCTCTAGGCGGAAAGTTAACCTTATTTTCAAAGAACTGGCACTACATAACAAAAGACAAGTGGATTTTACAAACCATAGATCAAGGTTACGGTTTCACTTCCACACTTTACCAGTCAAAGAGGAATGCCAAATCTACCTCCAAATCAAAAACAGAGGCTCTACGCCAGATAATGGAGTTAGCAAACATGAGAGCTGTGGAAAGAGTGCCAACAGCAGAACAAGGAAAGGGTTCTACTCCAGACTATTCCTAGTTCCAAGAAAGGAAAAAGTTGGAGACCAATTCTCGACCTGTCCACCTTAAATACATACATCATTGTCCCAAAATTCAAAATGCTGACCCTACAGCAACTTCTTCCCATGCTGGGCAAGGAGTCTTGGCTGGTAACTCTAGATCTCAAGGAGGCATACCTGCACGTCCCCATTCGACCAATCTGCAGAAGATACCTCAGATTTCTTGCAGGATCAGAGCACTGTCAATTCTCAGCATTGCCTTTTGGCTTATCTACTGCCCAGAGTATTTACAAAATGCCTGGCATCAGTAATCGCCCATTGCAGACTACAGGGAATTCAAATTTACCCATACCTGGACGACTGCCTGCTACAAGGGACAACAAAAGCAAGCTGACAACAGATTTACAAAGGGTCATTTACTTGCTACAAGCACTGGGATACACAGTCAATTTACAAAAGTCAAGGCTGATACCATCCCAAACAAGGACATTCTTGGCGCGAATTGGACACAGTACAACAAATGGCATTCCTGACTACAGAAAAACAAAAGAACTTCCTCTTTACTTCTTGGCACTAACAAAACTGAACAAGTTAACAGCAAGAAAATTTCTACAGGCCTTGGGCTTCATGGCATCATGCATAATCTTGGTCCCATTTGCCAGACTACATATGAGGAAACTACAGTGGTACCTAAAGAATTTATGGTCCCAACACAGACACAGTCTAGAAACAGAAATCCCACTAATTCCATGCTTAAAACAGGAGTTCCTATGGTGGGCTCAGGCATGCCAGTCAAACCCAGGCCTGCCCTTCCGCAGATGTCAACCAAGCCAGACCATCACAACAGGCGCTTCAGACCTAGGATGGGGGCCCACATGCTGGACAAATGCGTGCAAGGATTGTGGACACAGGATCAACTTCACCTGCACATCAATCTAAAAGAAATGCTGGCAGTAAAACTGGCAATCCAAAAGTTCAAACCATTCCTCAAAGAGGGCCAGTTGATGATAAGGACAGACAACACCACAGTCATGTGGTACATCAACAAACAGGAGGCACTCATTCATACCCCTATGCAGAATGACCTTGGAGCTGTGGACCCTGACACTCAGCTACAACATTCAGTTACAGGCAATATTTGTACCGGGAAAGACAATACTCTAGCAGACATACTAAGCAGAACCACCGGATGCCCACGAATGGAAGCTGCACCGGACATCTTCAAGACCATCTCAAAGAAATGGGGAATGCCACAGATAGACCTATTCGCATCACCTCTCAATCACCAGCTCAAAAATTCTGCACAAGGACATTCCACCCACTAGCATGGAAAGTGGACTCACTCTCCTTCAACTGGAAAGGCCTAACAGCATATGCATTCCCACCTCTTCCTTTGATACACAAGGTACTACTAAAAATCAAGGAAGAACGTCCAAGGATAATCCTGATAGCCCCAAACTGGCCAAGACAACACTGGTACCCACTACTGAAGAGCATGTCTCGGAACAACATGTGGCCAATACCCTGATGCCTTTGATGTTAACTCAGAACAACTACAGCATCATACATCCAAACCTAAAACGCTGCAACTGACTGCATGGAACATCACATAGCAGCAGCTAATCCAGAACTTTCCCAAAGAGTTAAAGACATTATTCTTGAAGCACGCAGACCTTCAACAAGAAAGAACTATGCTGGAAAATGGAAAAGGTTTGTCATTTGGAGTACCGAAAGAGGAAAAGATGTGTCAAACATAGATATGCCTAACATTCTGGAGTACCTGGCCGAACTTCTTCATTCAGGCCTGTCCTACTCCTCCATCAAGATACATGCATCAGCTATTTCAGCAGAATACAGCTTTGATCCACCTGTTTTTTCGCACCCTTTGCTCAGGCAGTTCCTCAGAGGAATCAAGAATGTAAAACCTCCAAGGAAACCACCATTACCAGCTTGGGACTTAAACTTTGTGCTGGAAAAGTTGACACTAGCACCCTTTGAACCAGCAGCAACAGCAGACCTACAGCACCTGTCATGGAAAACTGCTTTCCTACTGGCAATTACTTCAGCAAGGAGGGTTTCAGAACTACAGGCCTTAATGGCAGTGCAACCCTTCCTAATCTTCCACCAAGATAGAGTGTCCTTGAGGACTAATCCTACATTTATGCCTAACGTGGTATCCAGAGTATCTTTAAACCAGGCAATCCACCTACCTACCTTCTTTCCCAACCCACAAAACAGAGGGGAAAGAATACTGCATACCTTGGATGTACATAGACAGCTACGCTACTACTTGGACAGAACAAAAAATAGCAGAAAGACTGACCAACTTTTTGTAGCCTATGCAACAGGAAGGGAAGGAAAAGCTATTTCCAAACAGACAATCTCCAAATGGATAGGAAATTGCATACGATACTGTTACTCCTTCCATGGAAAACCAATTCCACAGAACATAAGACCTCATTCTACAAGGGCAACAGCCACTACCACAGCCTTCTTACGAGGAGTGGCAACCAAAGACATTATTGAGGCGGCTACTTGGACCTCCGTGCATACATTTGCCAAGCATTATAATTTGCCTCTTTATTCCAGATCCCGAGCAGGGTTTGCCACTGCTGTACTGCAAGGGATCCTAAACACACCATAATCTACCTTTGTCCTCCTGCCCTAGTTGGCTATGGTATTCTACCCACTTGTTATGACTGCAGATGCATCCATGAAGGACATAGTACAGTTTTGTACCTACCATAAATGTAGATGTCCGAACTGGATAGCATCTGCAGTCAGGATTACCCTCCTCCTTCCCTCTGTGGTACTCCTAGGGTGTTTACCCTCCTAATAGCTAGCTGTTGGGGAGTCTTTTATGGTGTATTTGTTTGTATATATGTACATATATGCTTATTGTTGTGTTTACCTCTATCTATTTGGAAACATTGGCATCTATCCAAATTTTACCCTGCAAGAGGGCTACTGGCATCTGGGGCAAGAAACACTGAGGAAAATGGCGTCGGCTGATGCTTTTATACCCGAAGACCAACAGAGATGACGTCGGGTGGAGTGCGACATCAGCCGAAGCCGGACCCGGACTTTGGAATCCGGCCGACTGCAGGGCTGCCTGACGACAGGACAACCCACTTGTTATGACTGCAGATGCTATCCAGTTCGGACATCTACATTTATGGTAGGTACAAAACTGTACTTTATCCATGTACTGTGTTAGGGAGGCCTGTTGTGTTGATGTGTGGAGGGTGTAGGTGAGAATCTTAAAAGAAGAGGGGATCATGGATATATCTATGTGGCGCACTGGTGGTGACTTGGAGGTATGGAGAGATGGTGGATTGCCATTTTACTGACTGATACCTATTGGATAGGTAGATGTTCTTCATGTTTCACTATTGCACTCATTACATTTGGGTAATCTGCTGGCAGGTTGCCCTCAGTCAGCCTGAATAACAAAGTCTTGGGTCCTGCGTCGGTTGCTGTCTCTTCTTCCATAACGTCAGGTCATCAGGGGTGTAAACCATGCAGCCGACGCCATTTTAATCAGTCTTTCTTGCCGTGCGGTGCCCGAAGCAGGAGCAGTTCGCAAGTGCCGGTCTTCCAACTCCTGAAATTTTCATTTTCAAGTTTCAGAACCGAAGTCTTCAACCTAAAGCTAAGTACCCCATTGGGGAAACTTTTTCTTGCTCCTTACCGATGACAGTAAAAGTTAATAATTGTATTACTTGTGGGAAGCAAATACCACATAAGGATTTTCATTTGTACTGTATTCCTCGCCTAGGCCCTGACCATAACGTGCCTTGCTGTCGGTTTTGTGCTAAATTTAACCAATGCTCTATTAAGCGTCGGTATATTTTTGCTTCTAAATATTTTGGCTCAAGATTTAACTATCCAAAAATGTAGTCGGTTAGCAATCCGACTACTGGAATTCACAAAAAACGCAAAGAAAAAGACAGAGATAGACTGTCGAGATCCAAAACCGATGAAGCTTCTCCTAAGCCAGTTGCCGGTTCACCGGTACTCAGTGAGGCGCTTTCACAGCCCCTGATGCCCGCTACTTTTGATTCGCAGGCCTCTACCGAGACCCATTCAGAGTCTGGTATGCCGCTAGACACTTCAACTATTGAACCCGTGGATGTCTCTTCCTTAGATGGGTCCGGAGCCGCTGAGCAGGCACCGGCTTCTGAGGGTGTTTTCAGACCTAAGGATTTGTATATTAAACCGACACCGTCATCAAAAATAAGGTCAAAACCAACTTCTATGTCTAAAAAACTGACGCATGGGCCACGTGTTCAGGCCCCTATGCCTAAAAAGCAAATGATCAAAATGGCTGAGGATTTAATTACCTTGATCAGGGGTTCCCAACCCCCTCCTGCTAAGAGGTCTAGGCAAGGCACTGATTATAAATCTTCAGATCATGGTTCCATTTCTTCTGATCAGGAATTTTCTGTTCCCCCTTATGAGGACTCTGATGCAGAAGAATCCATCCCTTCTGCTTCTCCGCCTGAGGATTTTTCTTTTGGAGAAACTTTGCATACCTTAAGTGAACATTTTCATTGGGAGAGTCAGGATTTTTCAGAATCCAAAAAGAGGCTTAGGGATTTCCTTTTTCTTCCTCCTCAGCATAGGCCTTTGGCTGTACCTCCTGTTTTAGACGTTGATGATGTTTTTTCAGAATCCAGCATGGCTCCTGATTCCCTGCCTCCGGCTCCTAATATGCCAGACAGATATTACAGGGTTTCTGACTCCCACAAGTTTCTTTTTAAAAACCCTACTGCTGATCCTGAAACAATTTCTCAGGGTCCCAAGGGTGTTAAGGCTTCTACTGCTAAAAATTCTACCCCTTCTGATAGAGACTCCTGGACACTGGATAGATGGGGTCTGCAATCCTGGCTGTCAGGGCTTTAAACTGTCAATTTCATATGCTTAAATATCAGCAGCATGTCATGGGCTTACTGAAACAGAAAATGATGTTGATTTCTGACTGTGTGGAAAATAGTTACAGGATTTATTGCATTCAGCTGAACAAGTTGGAAAGCATACTTTACAATGTGGTTTTGATTCCTTGGAGGTCTCTTGCAGGGCCGCCGTAACTGGATCTGTGATAAGAAGGCATGCTTGGCTCAAGGAGCAAAATCTGCCTGATCATGTTAAAGCAAAATTGTTGGATACTCCTTTACAACAGGAAGTCTGTTTGGTAATAAGGTAGAAGAAGTTTTGAAAAAGATGGAAGACAAAGCTAAATCTATGCAAACTGTAAAAGATTTCTTACAAGTGCAGCCACCCAGGTTCAGTAGGCACTGACCTACTAAGAATTGGTCCTTTCCAGTCCCCAACAGAGCCGCTCAGGTCAAACCCAGACACTCCAAAGGCACCGGGTTTCAGTCACAAGGAACTTACAGAACAAAACAATGGGGTGCCTCCACCTCCAAATCTGCCCCCCCCCCCCCACGGTAAACAATCTCAGTGACTTTCCTCTGCCATTTCCAAGCACTTATCTTTTGGTAGCTCCTTTGGGGGGAAAGAATAGCACTTCATGCACAAAATTGGCATCTAATTACCCAGGATAAGTGGGTCTTAAATATAGTATCCCAGGGATACAGATTTCATTTCCACATGTTGCCAATTCCAAACAGATGGCCAGATCTGCCTCCAAATCAGTGGGTTTTTACTTAAGACTTTTCCTGGTACCCAGAAAAGACAAATCATGGCATCCATTTCTGGACTTATCCATTCTAAATACTTTCCTGGACAATCCAAAATTCAAGATGCTGACTCTGCAACAGTTACTGCGTATGCTGGGCAAGGATGCCTGGTTGGTAACTCTAGACTTAAAAGAGGCTTACCTGCATATCCCAATCAGGGAATCTTGCAGAAGATACCTCTGCTTCAAAGCAGGCTGTTTGCATTACCAGTTCTCTGCACTGCCCTTTGGCTTATCTACTGTGCCCAAGGTCTTCACAAAGTGCCTGGCACCAGTAATTGCATTTTGCAAACAAAGAAACATTAAAATGTATCTTTATCTGGACGATTGTCTAATTCAGGCAGAAAACAAGGACACTCTTCTACAACATCTGGTGTTTGTGAAAAGGCTTCTAACATGCCTAGGGTACACCATAAACTAAAAGAAATCACAACTGGTACCCTCTCAAATAATTACATTCCTGGGTTCAAGCTTGAATACAACTGCCCAGATGGCTTACCTCATGCCAGACAAACAAATTCAATTGATGACATACTTCAAAACAAGTAGCCACAAAAACCCAGCTATCTGCAAGACAAATTCTGCAGGCCTTGGGGTTCATGGCTTCCTGCATTCTACTAATTCCATATGCAAGACTGCATATGAGGAAACTTCAATGATACCTAAAAAGTTTATGGAGTCAACATTGTCACAGCCTGGAAACAATGATTCCTATTATTCCTTGCCTGCAACAGGAGTTCCTGTGGTGGGCAGAGGCCTGTCACCAAAACAAGGGACTGTCATTCATTCCACCCCCTGCCACCCAAACCCTGACTACAGACGCATCAGATTATGCTTGGGGGGCCCATCTGGCAGGGAGATGCATTCAGGGCGAATGGAGCCCAAATCAAATGCACCTACATATCAACCAAAAAGAAATGCTAGCTGTACAGAATGCTCTGACAGCCTTCAATGACTTTCTTCATCCAGGACAACTACTGATAAAGACAGACAACACCACAGTTATGTGGTACATAAACAAGCAGGGGAGTACCGACTCCTACCCCCTTTGCAGACTAGCCATGGCTTTGTGGAACACAGCCTTGACTTACCAAATACATCTACAAGCTCAATTCCTGCCAGGAAAGCAAAATACTCTGGCAGATGAACTAAGCAGAAATCTTATGGACCCACATGAATGGAAACTGGATCCACAAATCTTCAGCATGTTGACACGAAGGTGGGGGAGCCCAGGCATAGATCTTTTTGCCTCTCCCCAAAACTATCAGTTGGACAAATTCTGCACAAGAATTCATCATAAAAAAGCTTGGAAAGTGGATGCTTTATCCTTCACCTGGAAAAACCTATCAGTCTATGCCTTTCCCCCTCTGCCTCTGCTCTCCAAGGTTTTACTAAAAGTCAGACAGGAAAAAACGAAAATGATTCTGATTGCTCCAGACTGGCCTCACCAACACTGGTACCCGCTTCTACGCAATATGTCACACCTTCCTCCGTGGTACCTGCCTCAGACACCTTACCTAGTGTCTCAGCAGAACTATCAAATTCTTCACACACAGCTCCAAACTCTGAATCTTGCAGCATGGCTAATCAACTAATTTCACCATTCACATCTCTCAGTAAACCTGTGATGGATGTCATTTTGGAGGCTAGAAGACCTAGTACTATAAAATCTTATGCTGATAAATGCAAAAGATTCTGTTCCTGGAATCAAGCACAAGGAATAAACACAGCAATGCCCAATATTCCTCAGATTCTGCAATATTTAAATGAGATGCTTCACAAGGGCCTATCTTTTTCTTCTATAAAAATCCATGCCTCGGCCATTTTATTACAACACAGAGCCTCCTCTCTTTTCTCATCCCCAGCTAAAGCAGTACCTCAGAGGGGCCAAAAATTTAAGACCTCCCAGGAGAGCACCAACTCCTGCATGGGACCTAAATTTTGTGCTTGAAAAACTCACCCTACCTCCTTTTGAACCAGCTGCTACTGCAGACATAAAATTTCTTTCTTGGAAGGCAGCCTTTCTTTTGGCAGTCACTTCAGCTAGAAGAATTTCAGAACTATGGGCTCTCATGGCAGTGAAGCCTTTCATTATCTTTTATCCCGACAGGGTGGCCCTCAGGACCAATCCATCCTTTATGCCTAAGGTGGTATCCAGTGTGGCTCTTAATCAGACCATTCATCTGCCAACTTTTTTCCCAAATCCACAGAACAAGGGGGAGCGGATTCTGCATTCATTGGATATACACAGACAACTAAGATTCTATTTAAACAGGACACAATCTCTAAGAAAATCTGAGCAACTACTGGTGGCATTTGCTGTAGGGGCACGGCTATTTCAAAGCAGACTATTTCAAAATGGATAAGCCATTGTATTTGTTTCTGCTACACGCACCATGGTAAACCTGTCCCCAAGGGGATCAGATCCCATTCCACCAGGGCTGCATCTACTTCTGCAGCTTTTCTCAGAGGGGTTCCTCCCAGAGACATTCTAGAAGTTGCTACATGGAGCTCAGTTCATACGTTCACCAAACATTACCATTTACCTCTCTTTTCTAAATCTAGAGCAGGCATTGACACTGCTGTCCTGCAGGGCCTTATAGCTGCTCCTAATGCTGTATAATTCCATCCTCCCAACCATAGCTTTGGGATTCTACCCAAATGTAATGACTGCAACAGTGAAACATGAAGAACATAGTACAGTTGTGTACACTTACCATAAATGTAGATGTTCGAGTGTATTCACTGTTGCAGTCCTGGTTACCCACCCGCCAGCACCCTATTTCTCTCTTATTGTACCTCTTCTTCCCTTTAGTATGCTCAAAAGCCTTTTTGGTGTATTTGCTTTTAGTTAGAGGTATATTTTTTTGTGTTCCAAATTACATGCATTTTTTTTTTGCTCCCCATTTGGGGGGCACCTGACTTCTGGGGCAAGAAAAACTGATTAAAATGGCGTCGGCTGCATGTTTTACACCCCTGATGACTTGACGTCATGGAAGAAGAGACAGCAGCCGACGCAGGACCCAAGACTTTGTAATTCAGGCCGACTGAGGGCAACCTGCCAGCAGATTACCCAAATGTAATGACTGCAACAGTGAATACACTTGAGCATCTACATTTATTTTAAGTGTACACAACTGTACTTTTTTTAGCCATAGAAGAATGGAGTGAGAGAGACCTAATGAGGACATTTGAAGTAGACATTTGCTGTGACAAACTGTGTTGAAGGCTTTAGACAAGTCTAGAAATCAGGAGGAGACTAGTTTGCCATTATATCTAGCTTTATTGACATTGTCTAAATAGGTTAGAAGTGCAGTGGTAGCACTGTGAGAGAAGGACAAGAAGCCATGTTGTGTGGGGGATAGGACTTGTTCTTTCACCAGATAGTTTAGCAATCGTTTTTGAATAAATTTTTTAAGTATTTTGGAGATGGGTGATAAGATTGCTACAGATATAAAGTTAGTAATGTCTGTTGAATTTACTCCTTTGTGCAAAGGGATAATGTGTGACTTATAGGGAGAGGATACATGGAATTCTTAGGCTGACCTATTTATATCAGTGAGATAGGATAGGTAATGCTATTTTAAGGTACTTTCATTTGAAGGTCATCAGCTGAAGTGAGCACAGCTTATGTTTGAGTAGTTTTATATAGGATAAGGCACAAGCTTGAAGGTTGAAAGTGGATGTGGTGATACAGGGCTGTTGGTCAGGGTTAGGATTAGATGCTGGGATATTTTTGGCTAGAGATGCTATACTGTCTATGGAATAAGAGCTGAACTGTATTGCCATTTCAATTGGTGAGGAGTTAGAATTGAATTTTTGGCTGGGATGCAAAATTTCTTTAATGGCTATCCAGAATGTTTTAGGGGAGTGTTTACTATTATTCTGAAAGTTACTATAATATAATTTTTGTCTTCATTTATATGCTTTTTATTATAATTGCAAAGTATTCTTAAGTTTGCAAGATATTGTGGCTTCTATTTTTGCCATTCTTTCCATGCTTTTTCTGTGTCCTGCTTTAATATGCTACTCTTTTTGGCTTGCCAAAATAGCATTATTATTTATTTATTTATTCTCTTCCATCTAGGACTGCTGCGGTGGTGGTGCTGCGGTAGCGTTGTCGCCTCACAGTAAGACGTTGTCCTGTTCGATTCTCAGCTAAAGCGTCTTCTGTGTGGAGACATGCGTGAATGGGCGTACCTTCGTTGAAGGTTGTGTGTCAGGCCTGGCAAGCCGGTACGTAAAAATCTACTGCCAATCATTAGCAGACCAGAATTCCGCTGTGGCGACCCCTAACCGGGAAAAGCCAAAAAATGCAACAACAACAAAAAGTCTCTTCCATCTAGGAGGTGCAAGGCTAAATATTTACGATATTTAGGAAAGTTTCATTGAATTCATTTACAGCATCATCTAAATGGAGGATTTTTAGGAAGTTCCATTAATGGATGATAGGGTAATAATGAGCATTTCTGGGTTAAACTTGGAAAGGTTGTGTGTTGTTTTATAAACATGCTGTGGATGTGTGAGGAGTCTGGTAGCACATATTGTGAGATGAATACTGAGAGAGTCTGAACTTGTACATGTATTGATGTATTTGCTAGGGTCTGATACTAGGATCCAGTCTAATATGGAATTTAATGTCTTGCTATAATGTGTGGGGATATTAATTAGTTGTGTAAAACCATATATGTTCATGTTAGATGTATAGTAGTTAGAATTTATGTCCAACTAACTGACATAATCCTACTTGCAAGTGTTTTACATCACAAACCATACTGACACACACTCAGTTGCAAACATTATACATCATTTATAATCTACCTAATCATTTTCAGTCAAACATCACATATCTCATTTAGCTTAGTAGTAGTTTTTCTTGTGGAATTCTTATGGTTATCCAGTGTAGGATATATTCTAGTGTAGCTGTATTGTTGCCAGGAGGGATGTAAAGGACATTACTGCATATTTGTCTATAACTGTTATTTTCAGGAAAGAAATGAGAAGCTGTGGTGAACTAAATTTTGGTATTTGTTTGTTGTAAGGAGAAATGTGGTAGTTGTTGGGAAATAATACCACATTTCTTCTTTATGTGGTCATTATGGATGATGTCATAGCTGGGAGGTGTAATTTTGGAGTTGTTTAAGCCAAGTTTCAGTTGCAGAGAGAATATCAGGCTTATTGTGGATAATCCAGGCATGTAGTTCAGCAGTTTTATTTCTTATGCTTCTAACATTCATGGCAGCAAAAGTTAGATTACTGGGGTTGGGGGTTGACCGTTGTGTGGTTAGATTAGTGTGTGGAAGAGAATTGTCGATGTTCATTGTGATAGGTAGGGTAGAATTAGTGTGAATGTCTCCTCCCAGAAAGATGCAAGTACATTGTGGAATTACTGAAACTTGTTTTTGGACAGTATTTTTCCACTTAATTTTGATTTGTTTTGAGTTGAATTGGAGTTAATCAGTCTATATTTGGAGCAAATGTGAGGGGCATCATTAAATAGGTTTGTTGAGATGTGTGGAGAGTTTAGGAAGGAAGTATGAATAGGTAGTTGGAACAGAGTGGGAGAGATGCTGAGAGCTATTTATAGTCATGGTAGGATGAGAGATGGCCTGGTAAGAGAAGAATAGTGGATAAACTGAGGAATAGTATAATTAGTAAAGGGATCTTTTTTGTTGATGGTGGATAGCAGGGAAGTGGAGATCAAGAAGGAAACAAGAAGTTGCAGGGCAGTAGAATATTTAGTGGTGATGGGGTCTTAAAGCTGGTGGATGGTAGCTAGGAAAGAAGTGTTTTCTATGAAGAAAGATAGGTTGTCTTGGTATCTTCTCTGGAATGTAAGGACCAATTGTGGTTGGGAAGGTGGCCGAATGGTTAAGGTGTTTGCCTTACAAACACAAAGTACAGGGTTTGAATCTCACAGGGGATAATTGGCTAGGCTTAAAATGGCTCGCAAGGGCAATTAGCCTAGTACTAACCTATAAACCTGTAAACCACTAGAGGGGTTTAAAAGGCTAGAGTATGAGGATGTAGTTAAAACAGGAAAAAGTGAGGGTTTGTTTGGGAAAAGAAGATACAATATAGAATAGATAGGTGCTGTTAGGGAGAGGTGTGCATATGAATAAATGTAGTGCAAAACAGTATGGGATGGAGAAAGGTATTTGAGAATGGTGATAAAGGATTAAATGCAAGTTGGGAATTAGGTAAAAAGAAACCGGAGTGTATGTATGATAGTAGTAAGTTTGTTTGAGGAGAGTTTGGGAATAATATCTAAGTGGTCAGATTGGTATGACAAGGGAGATTATTTTTCTGAGCTGTGATACAGAATCGGAATTGCCTAGTCATGGTATGGCCTTGGTGATTCTAATTGTGGTGGTTGTCAAAAAAGCAATTACTAGAAAATCAAAATCAAAATCTAAACCAAGAACATTACAAGTAGGGAATATAGTAACAGAGATAAAACAACTGGAACTGAGATCTTTAGAAAAAGATAGGAGCAAACTACATAGGAAAAAATGGGAATTATGGGAACAATACATACAGGAGGGGAGTGAGGTTTAAAAGAAGGCAAGACTTAAATGCTAAATGAGATATGTAATGTTTGACTGAAAATGATTGGGTAGATTATAAGTGATGTATAATGTTTGCAACTGAGTGTGTGTCAGTATGGTTTGTGATGTAAAACGCTTGCAAATAGGATTGTGTCATTGTGGTTTGTGTTCATTTATGTAAATGTATGATTGCTTATGTTGTAAGTGATAGTTTAATAAAGATGTTTCTTGTTTAAAAAAGGGGCAGGAATTGACTAATTTATGTAATCTTGATCAGGTTGTATGGTATATAGCAACATGTGTGAAGCATAATGTTTGTTAATTTTTACTTAACAGTTTGATTACGTTGATATAAATGTAAATATGCCTGTGTCACAAGTGATAATTCAGTAAAGGTCTTAAAAAAAAAGAGCATTAAGTAAAATGTATCTGTGGGATGTATAGTAGTAGTAGAGTAAGCGGGGGAAGGGGAACAAAGCAAAGCCCAATATATTTAGAAAGTTGCTAGAATAATAGAAAAAAATGTATTAGCAAGCCTTTTTTGAAGGATGCAAACTCTGACACTTATGCCTGTCTTTATCACAAAGACAAAATTAATGAGAGGTTAAATATCCATATTTTAAATATTTTCTTTTAGTTGTTTGCTAAGCCTAAAAATACATTGTACAAAGTCTCCATTTTTAGGGATGACCCAGGCACATGATCTTATTGACTTGCTCAAAGGCATGCAGTAAGCAAATAGAGGTGGAAGGATTCAAACCTTGTACATTTGCCTACAGGAAGTAGTTCCTTAATAGCTCAGGGCCTCAAGTGCCAGACAACTCTAATTAACTTAAAATGTGTTTTCAGAACAAACCTAGTCTAGTACCAAACCCCACAGACCACCCAAGGAGACCTCTGTATAACCCCAGCCCATGAACTACAGTAGCCCACCCAAATACAGGTTTGGACAACATAGATATGCAATTTCCAAATGTCTCTGTAGCCAGCCTGGTAGGTATGGACATCCTGAGGCACTGTAGCAATGGTCTCTTGTTCACAGACAACCATTTAATCCATAAAAAAACAGAGTATGTGAGAAATGCACATACACACTTTCACTGGAGGAAAAAATCTCAGATATAAACAAGGTTGTCAAGAACACACACTCTGTTTACTATGCATAATGTCCACTGCACAAATAAACCCAGCCTATGCTTAGGCAATAAAAGCAATCTTCCCAAACCTCAGAAACCTCCTAAGCATGTAAATGTCAGTGCCTGTTTTCAGCAGTCTCTGAATCACTCACCAAAAGCAGCAACAAAACACCACAGACATGCCTACACCCAGTATATATATATATATATATATATATATATATATATATATATATATATATATTATTTTATATATATTTGTTATGTAGTTGTCATGTTTCATCACGGTGCCTTTAAGGAATCAAAACAAATGAGTTACAATTGGTTAATGCATACCAGCTGTTTCTATATAATGAAGTTTTGCCTACTTGTACTTGTTTCTGATGAAGTTTGCCGATTAGGCAAATGAAAAGCGCTTCAAGCAGTTTTGGATTATTAAATTTGTGGACTTTTTCGACTGTCTGCCATGTCAGTTTTTCTCTTTTTTACATAGTTGGTTTGCCTTTTTGTGATTTCAAGTCACTTATTCTGATAGTACTCTTGGGAGTTGGCTAATTAAAAAATGAAAAGGGTAGGGCATGTATGTTTTCTGACTAGTATTACTGATTGCAGCCCTCAGTGATTTGCCTGAAAAGATCATCATGTGTTCTGCCATCCTGGAGTAGTAATCATTCCTGTAGTAGTAGTAGTAGTACTAGTAGTAGTAATCTGCCTACATGGAGTAATAGTAATAATCCTTCTGCTGCTGGTAATGCTTGCATCCTTGTAGTAGTCTTGGAACACCTGGTAATTCCTGCATCCGTGGAGTATTCTTTGAGGACCTGGTAATGCTTGCAGCCAGGGAGTAGTTCTTTAATTCTTCAGTTTCTACACGCACACACACACACACACACACACACACACACACACACACACACACACACACACACACACACACACACACACACACACACTCACACTCACACACAGGATATCAAAGCAAGGTTTCTTGCACCCACATGGAGTAATTGTAATAATCCTTCTGTCCTTGGTAATGCCCACGTCCATGGAGTAACACTAGCAAGTAGTGAGATGTTAAAATAATAGTCTGTAATATTCAGTATAAACATAATGTTCAGTATAAACATACAATATAGCGTCGAAAATTCTGGGCTGCAATTAATAACATACTTCATCCAAGTAAATCAACTACCCCTAACCCAACAGCAATTAACAATTCTGACAATATAGCATCCCAGTTTAATAAACACTTTACAGAAACTATTCAGGCCCTGGCAAACTCTCAAGACAACATCAGCAACCCTACCTCTCTCCCCCCTCAACGCAGCACCACTTCCCAGAATAATAGCCCACATTTTAGCATACACCCAGTATCTGTTAATTGCATAAAAGCTACTTCAGAAACTGAAACTAACCACAGTAGCCGCCGATAATTTCCCAGCTGACTTTCTAAAAATTGCCACTGAAACTATTGCCTGTCCAGTAGCCATTATCATCAACAGGTGAATATCTGAGAACCCTGTACCTAGTATTTGGAAAACAACTCACATACTGCCACTACACAAAGGAGGTATTTCCACAGAATTCACAAATTGCCACCCTATTGGCATCTTATCTCCCTTATCCAAAATACTAGAAAGAGTAGTGCATACCCAACTAATGAAACACTTTCTCACACACAAACTACTATCACACACCCAGCATGGCTTTCATACATTTCATAGCACCACTACTGCACTAATGTCTTTTACTAATAATGTCAACCAACATAGAAACAATGGACAGCATGTATTTAGCATATTCTTGGACCTTTCCAAAGCCTTTGACATGGCAGATCGCAATAAACTTAACATTCTCTCCACCCAAAACCTTAGTAACTCTAGTATTACATGGTTCCAAGCTACCTAACTGGATGACTGCAAGCTGTCTAGTGGCAAAGCCAACTCTCTCCTCTGCTCCCAGTTCTCCTAGGGGTTCCACAAGACTCCATCCTCGGACCTGTTCTTTTCTCTATATTCAACAATCAGCTCAGTACCTCCACACCTCATGCCTCTGTAGTTCAATCCACGGATGACTCTACACTAATATGTGCAGCCACCACACCACAAGACCTCCATTCCAAAACCCAAGATTCTTTCCTGTCTGTCGAAACATGGCTGACTAACTCCCAATTAATTTTGAGTCCCAATAAAACTAAACTTCTTCTCTTTAGCCCAACTAGATCCCCCTAAGCTTCACAGTCATTTACTGTCTTGTCTATAATTAAAACTGTGATCATCCCAATAACATGCACTAAACTGCTTGGGGTAGAAAGTGACAATAACCTGAAATTTGATATACACATTGCCCAACCCATAAAGAAGGTCCACAAGAAACTAGGTCTCCTGTACAGAAATAAACAATTTCTAACAAAAAAACGCAAAAGCTACCATAGCCTATACACACCTCCTATCAGTCCTCCTCTACCCCTCTCCAATCCTAACCAACCTCCGCAAAACAGACTTAAACTAGAAACCTGCTATAATAAAATAGCAAAGTTTGCAACTGGTGCCTCCTATAGGTTACATCACTGTGCATCTCTTAAACAGCTGAATTGGATTGAACCTCCTCAGCTTCTGCACTTTAACCAACTAACCCATGCACATAAAATTCTCCACCGACCTGATAAAAATCCTGCTTTTCAAAGTATTATACACCCATGCACAAGTTCTAGTTGTCTTCACTTCAGTAGCATACACTTTTTGGATACTACTAAAGCCAACAACCAGGCTGGGAATTTAACTACATTCCTAAAATATGGAACAAACTACCAACCCTAATAACCTAAAACAGCTCTATTGTACAATTTATAAACCTCTTTAAGTCACACTTAGAAGACACCTGGCTATGTTCATGCAACACTCATGGATAGACCTTCCTTAGTTCCTCTACTTGTTATTTATCCTTAAAAATAATGTCAGATAAAATGACTCATTGATATTAACAACATTTATAGGTAAACAGCCTTCTGTATCACTAATTTGTACTTTACTGTGGATGATATATGCTTCTTGAATCCTCACATGAATGCTTATAAATAGAGAACACATTAATTTATGTATTCCTAATTTACTAGCAAAGTAATTTACTTACTATAGTTTTTGTTAATCTCTGTTAAATCTGTAACTTAAAAGTTGCTTCTCCCATACATGTTGATGTAAAATGTAATGTTTCTTTCTTACATGCTTATTATGTATTTCTATTCTGTATTTATGTATTATGAATTTGTATTTGTACTTGTATTTCATATTTGTACTTTTTATGGAGCTTTTCTGCCTGGGCATTCACTGAAAAAGGACCTGTATCCAGTCAGACCTTCCTGGTAAATAAATGTAAAATAAAATAAATAAAACAAGCTTTCTTAAAACCTTGTCACTGGCTGGCAGAAACAAAAATATTCTTCTGCACGAGGATTGGCATATCTTCTCTTTTTTTCTGCACAAGGCATACACAATCTCAAAGTAACACAGTTCAAGTCTTCTGTGCTCTGGAAAGTGGGCATATCTTCACTCTTCTCCTGCTCAAGGGGTATGTAATCTCAAAGCAGTACAGCACACTCTGGAAGGGGTTGTAGCTGATTGTATGCTGAAAAGAGTTGCTCACAGAGCAGAGGATCAGATCAAAAGCTATAGGTAGATGGGAAAGGCTGTTCACAGAGTTGTGGATTAGATTGAATGGATTGTAGGGCTGCTGACAGAGCAGCAAAGTGAGAAACTGGGATTTGTTTTTCTGATTTTAAGGTCAGACCAGGTCCCCCGGGCAGCACTGGGCCTTAGGCAGCTGCTTAGTTCACCATGTGCTGGGCCCAGTTCTGTGCATAACTGTCATTTTTGTACAATAATGTGAATAGATGTCATTATTTTCCATTACTATTTATTTCTGCAAATATTTAATTTATTCTTTGTGCCCTGTAAGGTACATAGAATGTATACTGTCAGTTTTCCAGTTCGTAGCAAGTGATGGCCTTAATACCACATTATGTAATTGGTTAAAAAGTTGATACAGGTGTTTATCTGCTAGAAAGGTCTGTTTTTTTTACCAGAGGAAGCCTTATAAACTGGTGCCTGATGGCTGCAGCACATGTTTTTCAACCCAATTATTAGATAATTGTGTTTCTGAGCCATATGAAAAATAGCTACATGTCATGACTGACAAATTGTCCTGTATCTAAAAATAATTATTTATATGCCACATTGTCCAGTGTTGACATTTGTAGTATGAAAGTAAGGTATAAAAGTCTACTAGCTTTTTTTAATTCTTTCTTTTTCCTATTCTTTGTCCTATTATTATTTATAAGCTCATATAAGGGTGGTAGTTGAGAGTGTGAAGGTGTTGAAGGTTGCCTCTGACTCCTGTAGCCAACCTCATTAACAGCTGCAACCATCTGTGAAGTTTATTTGGCAAGAATAGGATTGCCACCTTTTCAAATGCCCAAAGTGGGACAGTTATGGTACAAACATCAGATTTAGTAGGCCAAAACATACCCACAGCCAGTACAAAGGACATAACTTCACTTTTTTGCCTAAATAAAAGCTTATTCTTGTAGCATTTTAGTTGCTTATTCTGTTTCTTATAACATTTAGGTGTTTCAGATACAGAATAACTGTTTTATGCAACTATTAGATAAAATATAGGAAATAGTTTTGCCCTAAAATCCCAGGACATTGGCCATTTTTACAATTTTTTTGCAGGACACAGCTTCCCAAAGAGGGACTGTCCCTCACAAAGTGGGACAGGTGTTAACCCTAGGCAAGAAGGAATGGAAGTAGATTACCAGGCCTTTCTTCCGTATCGTGCATGCACTATACACACCAGGGACAATTTTGATTTGCCAGTCTGCCTACCTCATGACTTTGGGAGGTAGGAGGAAACCAGAATACTGGGTGATAACCTCTGCAAACAGAGGGCTGACATGCAGACTCCGTACAGAAGGCCCCCTAGTGTCAAGAATTTACAAACACACAAAAAAGTTGTCAACATTGAAATATGAAAATTAAGTGTAATAGCTTTGAAAAAAAGCAACAAGATAGTAAGGGAGTAAATATTTTCAGGTGGCTGCACTTTCCCAGACAGCACTGTTGCATTTTAGTTTTATTAAATTATTTTCATAGTTTGATATTGCTGTTTTTATTGCTCCTGTTATCTTCAGTAATAATGATTGTAGCAGGCTAAAATGTGCTACTGCATGATACTATAAGCTTTTAGGCAAATATTTTTCTAAGTCTTTGGTTGTTTGTTGTGACTTAAAAAAGTATATGATAGTCTTCTTAAAAGAAGAATCAGGGCTGCTCATTTTTTAAGAAAGTAGTTACTAAACTAGCTGAAGAGATGACGCTGAAGTATTTGTTGCTTATCTAAAAGGCAGCCAGAGCTGTAGCAATGTAAACATATCTAGTAGATTGTTTAGCAAAGAGTATAATTAGATTTTAGATGCTAGAGAAAACAAAATACTGCCTAGACTGTTCTTATCCTGTAAAGTTTTCATTTAAACATAAATTATTGCCATGCATACCTTTCAACCTCTTAGCTTAAGAATCAGGGACAAAACCCCCAAATCAGGGACATATTTTAAATATTGCCTTTATATACATAGAGAAGTGGATTATGCATTACATGCATTTTCTCAATTATATAAAGAATGACAGTTGGATATCTGTCATTAGTAGTTACTGTAATCCTCAGCAGTTTGCTAGAAAACTACTGTACAAATTTTACGAGGAATAGACCAAAAATGTGAGGCAAAATCAGAGATGCTCTGTAGAATTGGGGACTTCTGAGAGGTATGTTGCCATACCATTTGTTCAGAAGGTGGCATATTGCCTGTGGTTCTGGAAAAAGGATGGCATCTAACCTCTTTTCTGGTATTTAGAATCTACAAGTTTTTATCATTGTATTTCTAAGTTCAAAATGCATACATGACCCCACAGGTAATACTGACCTCCTGCTATACCATCTGTAAAATTTCATTTTAACACATTGTTATCCGTAGCATATTGTTCCCATTGGAAAATAGGAAAATGTATTTTTTGGGTAAACTAAAGTCATAGTTGTGGTGCTTGCCTACTTTAACAGTGATAGCATCACTGCTTATGATATGCTGATGACCTAAATTTTATAATAAGCCCAGGAATTAGATGAATGGCTGGGGCAAGGGGGATTGTGTAACCAAGAGATTACTTTCACACACTACTCACTTTCTCACAGTCACTAGTGCCATCTGAATGTCTCAAGGTTAGACATTTTTTTGACTCACACACTCGCATACAACTTCTCAGATGAGTGTACAAGTAGTATAAATGTGCAATACAGCCCCTGGCAGTCTAGATGCCTTCCCTTCAGTGCTTAGATAAAGATAAAATGGACAAAACCCCCCCTGTCGTCAAGTCAATGCCTGAATGTTCACAAGCTGCTTCCGAAGCTAACTGGGTTGTCAGGTGTACTACCTGCTCTTTTCTTTGCTATAAATATAGAAGTCAGTGTCAGTGTCATCTTACAGTTGGGGGTGAGATCGTGGCATTTAAGGTGAGTGCTAGATGTGAGTGGGGGAATGTCTGAAGGTCGGAAAAATGAAGACATAAAAAAAGTATTTCTATGAAGCCACTTCTTTGCGATCTAATCCTAAATCACAGTTTGTGCTAAATAAGAATACATGAGCAAAAATGGTGAGCACCGTATGCTGTTGTAAATTAAGTCTTCTTACTAACTTGTAGAAAAGGCACTCACAAAATTTGAGATGTTAGAGGAGTGTTAGTTGATACCCATGAGAAAGGGCTCAGGAGGTCATATAACAATCTATTTGTGTTGTAAGAAAAATAAGAATACATTTCTTCTTGTCTTTTTCTAGGACTTCGTTTGCAGTATAATTTTATCTCATTGTTTTTTGCACTTAGCATAGCAACAAGAGGCCCAGGTAACCCAGTGTTCAGGGATCAGTACACACAATGATTTCTTTTAAGATTTCATTAACAAAATATGACTCAACTAGCTACTTGTTTATAGTGTTTTTTCATCAGGCAGTACAAATGTAAAAACCTGAAGAGATTACAAACCTTCTAAAGTAATGACTGCCATTTTATTACTCTGTTTTGCCAGCTTGAACATCACTACAGTATTCTGTCTTCCTATACAACACCGTAAAATGCTGCGTATTTACTTAACTCCATGTAAAAAAAAAATTGTCTGAATGCAGTGCTTGACAGATGCTTGCTTCTTTACTAATGCCAACTCATTCCCTCCAGTACAATGCTTTTGAGTGTGTACCTTTAACTCCTAGTGGGTGTGGCCTGAGCCTTTAAAAATTAAGTTATCACCTTACAATTCTAACAAATATTCATTGACAGAGGTCAGATATCAATACAATTGTGTTTGCCATCATGTATGCTTCAAAATAAAATATTCTGATACCTTGTATGTAGCACGATTTTGGAATTATTAATGCAATATGAGCAAGTAATATTTGACGCCTAGAGGAGCAGTAGGAGGTAACTGCATATGCACCTGGAGGCGTCTCTCTGATGTAATGAGTTGCAGTGTTCATTCACAGTTGGGGGATGTTGCCCTAACTAGTTATTTAGTATTTCTGATCTGTGATAGCATGGTGTGTCTCATCTTACTTCTAAACTCTTAGATATCTTACTGCATTCCTTTAGAAATATCATTGTTTACTCTGATTTTAAAAATGTAGCCATTTGCCCTTGACCCATCCTGAGTTCAGACGGCTATATAGGATGATGGTACCTTTATTGTAATTCCGCTTTTGCATTACCAAGCTAAAACATTTTAGCTATAACTGTACTGAGTAATGCAGTCTCTGTATTAGCTGATTATGCAAGTTCCTATGTGCACTTTTGTTATTTATACGTAAAGTACTGCGAGTACTTCAGCGTGATTTGGAATTCATCTCTTTTTCTTCAGTAATCTAGGCTGCCTGACCTGTTTTGCAGCAGCTCTCCTGTTCAGTTCTTGATGTTTAGCATATTGATACTGCTGCAGTAGACTTAGCTAGATGGATTTATGCCCTGCCAAGGATGTAACAGCCGGCTAGCTTCGAAAGCTTAAGGGCACCTTCCATGTGCTCAAGCAGTTAAACAGTTCAAGCAGAGCAGAAGAAAGAGCAGTTTGATTGCCAAGCACTACAGAGCTTTCCTGCTGCAGACGAACTCCCCCCCTATGAGCTTTTAAGGATTGACATTCAGCTAATACTTTTCATTTGCTTCTGTCATAAAATTAAAAAGTAAAAGTGAACTTTTTATTTGAAATTAATAGTTTTAGGCTTGGAAAAGGTATTTTTTATAGACTGTCGTGACTTTTGCTAGCTTTGCTAGAGGAGCGTTACTTTTTATTTTTATGTAAGAAAGTTGCTAAAACTAATTTTAAACTGTTTTTCCTTGGTAAAATTTGTGTTATTTTACTTTCTGGGGTTGTGGTAAATTTTTTTATTAGCAAGTAGCCTTTGCCATTTCAGCAGGATACTAAAATGCCTCAGTAACTCTGCTTTGGCCATTTCTGGATCCTCAGACTATATCTATTTCCTTGGTTACTTCTGGTGTAATCCCTACAGCAACCATGGACTAGGAGTTAGACACATTCTCTGTGATTGTTGGAATGCCCCTGATGATCAAGGGAGAACCACTTTTGTCAATCTTGGAAAAAGGAGCAGTTTTATGGGTTAAACATAGGCCTTCTGCTTTTGAAATTCATGGCAAATAGAAGGAAACATTAGACATTTGTTTTCTCATCTCTTCTCAGTTACTTTGGACAGGAGTGGTTTATTAGGTTTACTCAGGGTTTAGTTCAGGCTTTTGACCCTTCCAGCTCTGGTGTTTCAGATAAAAGAAAAAAATAATTCTTCATTTTTGGAGGAGGTTCAAAAATTTGAGCCACATCATTTATTTATTTATTTTATATTTGATTATCGGGTTGCTCCAACTGGGCAAACAAGTGTGGAGACATGGGGAGAAAAGCTCCACATACATGACAAAAATACAGATGTGTACAATTCATAGAGCATACAGTACAACATACAACAGAATATCATGGCATAGAATAATAAAGTACAGAAGTATACAATTTATAGTGTATGCAGTAGTATTCCTATAAAGCAGAAATATAATGCATTTTAATAAAAAAGCACAAAAAAACTATATACAGTTATAAGCATTCATTAAAAAAAACAGTTTATTATGGTAGGTTTTCATGACTTTAACGTATGAGTAGTGCCAGAGGTGGTAGTAGGGCTAGCCATGATCAGTACAAGTACATTGTCAGGTCAGATTAATGTGGGCTTTTAATTGAGGTTTTAAAGGTGGGATTGCTGTTTTGCAATCTGATCTTTGGTGGAAGAGAATTCCAGATTTAACAACTGTGTGGGAGTGGATGGATTCCCCTGAACTATGTCTACACTTAGTTACTTCAAGAAGGCCTTACTTCAAGAAGGCCTTTTTTAGTGGATCTTAGTTGACAGAATTATGAAAGTTGAGTAAGCCTGAGAGTCCAAGAATCTTGTTTGGGTGGTACAGGAAGTGATGAGCCATGGTGAGCTGGTTATAATTTAGTAGGTTGGGGAGTACTAGCAATCCTATTTGTTTTAGTGAGTGACAGTGGTGAGAGCGGAAATTAGAGTTGATTGCGAACCTAGCTGTTTTATTATAGCACATGGACAGTTTGCTTAGGTCTGTCTTATTAAGGTTTGTTAATACAGTGGATGCATATAGCAATGTAGAGAGAAGGTGAGTTCTGGATATAGTGATTTTGGTTTCCTTGGTTATGTAGCTTTTGCAGCAGTATAAGGTTCCATGTTTTTATGGACTTTGGATAAGGTTTGGGCTGTATGTTGTCAAATCTTAGGTTTTGGTCAAGTATTATACCAAGAAGTTTAGCTTGCGGTACAGGCGGAAGATGTTGGTGTTATTGACAGAATTGATAGAGAAAAGGCAGAAAAATCAATAGTTTTGGTTGGGTGGAAAAGCATAACTTGGGTCTTTTTGGGATTAAGTATTAGTTGAGAGTTTTTTAAATAGTTTTCAATAAGGGAGAAGGCCTCTTGGATTATAATCTGGAGTGTATGGGGTGTGGGGGCTGAACAGATCAGTGTTATATCATCTGCGTATCGAACTATTGTAGCTTGCTGGGTGGCAGTGTGTAGGTTTTTTGTGAAGATATTGAATAGTAGGGGTACCAGAATGGATCCCTGTGGTACACCTACTTTTACTGGGAGAAAGGGGAGAGGGAGTTTTGCCACCTGACTGCTTGCTGGCAGTTGGATAGGTAGTCCTGAAACCAGAGCAAGGAGAGGTTGCTTAGGTTGAGTTCGGCTAGGATAGGAAGTAGTTTTCTGTGGGATAGTGTATTGAATGCTTTGGATAGATCGAGAAAAGTGGCAGACACTAGATTACCTAGCTTCCTCTGTTGATTGACAGTGTTGTTGAATGATATGAGTGCTGTGGTGGTACTGTGTGATGGGCAAAAGACATGTTGGGTGTTGGTAAGGAGATTATTTGTAAGTAAATGTTTCATCAGCTGAGAATGGATACATTTTTCTAAGACTTTTGATAGGGGGGATAAGATTGCTATGGAGTGATAGTTGGTAAGTTCAGTTGAGGAACCACCTTTGTGCAAGGGTATTATGTAGGATGTTTTCCAAAGGGCTGGATTTGTGTGCTTATTGATAGACCAGTTGATTAGTATTGAGATGGGGTAAGCTATAGCACTAGTGGAAATTTTGAGGTACTCTGCAGGGAGTTTATTGATTGCCAGGGTGGTGGGTTTTAGTTTAGTCAGGTGCTTGTTTACTGTGTTGGCTGGAACTAGTTTGAGAGTGAATGGAGGGTATGAGTATGGTTTTTCTAACTGGCTGTGGGGGAGTGCTGGTCTGGATGTTGCTATTTAGGTTAAGGATGGAAGAAGTGAAGTAGTCATTAAAATGGGTAGCTGTCTCTATGTTATCTCCTCTGACATTGTGGAGAGGGGTACTGGGTTTGCTGGGTTGTAAAACTTGGTTGACAGCTTCCCAGAATGTTGAGTGTTAGTGGTATGTTTTACTTGTAGTTCTGTGTAGTGATTTTTCTTCTCTTGCTTATCTGTTTTTTTTTTTTTTTTGCTTTGTTACATAGTTTGAGGAAGATCCGCCTGTTGAGATCAGTCTTATTGCGATACCAGGTATCCCAAGCTTTACCCCTAAGTTTGAGAAGGGTTTGTGTGTGTTTTTAGAGAGCCATGGGGCTAGGATGGTTTTTATTTGAATTGTCTGTAGAGGGGCCATCTGGTTTAATATGTTTAAAAAGATAGAATTGAAGTAGTCCACTGCATTGTCTAGTCTGAGGGTTATAAGAAGTGCCCAGTTACAATACCTTAGTGCATTAATGAAATACTCAGGTATGAATTTTTTTTGAATTACGGATTTCCTGCAGGGTGGTTGTTGTAGTGGTTTTGAGGTGTTGTCTTAATATGAAAATGGAGATGGTCAGTAAGGCCATTTGGTAGTGTACCATAGCATTGGGCAGTAGTTGGGTTGTTTGTAAGGATCAAGTCTATTGTTGAGTCCTTGTTTGTATTTTTGTCATTGCATGTGGGTGTTTGGATAAGTTGAGTATAGGAATACAGGTTGATGTGATTAGAGGAGATAGTTGTGTTAATGGATTTCCAGTCGATGTTAAAGTCACGTTGGAGGAGCATCTCCTGTGGGAGGTTTGCAGGTGTCAAGTTCAGAATAGATTCGAGGGTAGGTATGTTGTCACCTGGGAGTATACAAATGCCCACTAGGTTTGGTTGCTTCTGTTGATTGATTTGAATTTTAGTGAATAGGTGAATAGGGTTTATGCATTGTTAAATCTTGGGATATCTTTATGTATAAGGTATACCTTGAAGTCAGTCTTGTATTACAAGGTGATGCCTCCACCTTTTTTGGTAGTTCTGTCAGCCCTAGTTATATTATAACCTGGGGGAAGTATCTCATTGTCCTTAATGTGAGGCTTGAGTCAGGTCTCAGTAAGAGAGTGTAATGTCTGGTTTGTAAGCTGAGAGGGTAGCATGTACTTTTTTCAGTTTTGTTCATGATACTTCTAGTGTTCATACTAAGTATAAGTAGGTCACAGGGTTTGTTACAGTTAATTGCATGTTGGATGTTTGGACTAGTGAGGTTGGTGGTATCAGTACTGGGGTCTGAGCTAGGGTGTATATCACCACAAATTTGGAGCTGTGTTTCTAGGAATAAAAATAGAGATTGAATTTTGAGTAAAAATTTAGTTAATCTGTTGGGTTTGGTTGAAGGTATGGCGGAATTTATATATTTGAGCTTGTATAGCTCAGTGGGAGAGTAGTTAAGTAAGTGAGGTTGGATGTTGGGGAAAGGAGTGGTTGGTAGGAGGAACTTAATGTTCGGCTGGGGTGGAATATTATGTGTGTGTTATGGTAGCAGGCAGAGGTGTAGAGTGTAACAAGGGTAAATAGTAATAGTAGATGTGAGGTAAACATAGTTACCTGAGGGTGTGTAGGTGGTGGTTTGATTGGTGGTGATAGTGTGGTAGTATAGAGTGTGGTGGGAGGACTTATTGGGCAGAGGTTGGGAGCTTGTTAATGTTTCTAATTGAGTTGTAATTTTGGGATTGGGTGAGGTGATGGGTGGGATGTGGAGTGAGTGACGGCTATAAATGTGCAGATAGTGGGAGTGGGTGAGAATTGCGGGTAGGGTAGGGGAGTGGAGTGATCCTGAACATAGTAGGCAGGTGACAATGCCAACATAAACTATCTGTGAAGTGGCCATGTAAGTGGGAAAGCCTGAAACTATATGGGCTTATGATCCCAGAACTAACAGAGAAAAACAGTGCGAGTGAGAGACAGTGGAAAACGAGCAGTGCTGTTAAGCACCTGGGACAAACGGCAGAACCAAATTAAGGGCAACTGCAATGAAAACGTTTGAAGGCTTTTAAACTGCAGGTAGTCCTAAGGGTTCTGAAGGATGTTACTTTGAAGTCTCTGGGCATAGCTTACTTCAGTAATTATGTCTGACCTGAGTTTTAGCCATGATAATCAAGCTGAAAACGTTCTGCTAAAAGATTACTTAGGTTTCAGCTTTTAACAATCTAGTCTGGAAACAAGTGGGAGACCTGGTCAAATCCCGATATGACAGCCACGAATTACAGCTTGCTATGTAATGACTTAATTTTGAAGGTAGTATACAATATTAGACAGTCTAGCCATATAGTTAACAAATGAAGCAGGGAAAAACACCTACCCTGGGCAGCCAGCTTTGCAGAATAATGTTGTTTACAGTGAAAACCTGTGAATCTATACAGTTATTTCCCAGCAGTGGTTGATGGTGTTCATGTTTCAATTTGGGGGGGAGTGACCGCCGTTATTCAGAATCAGGGAAGAGCTGAAAGAAAAAGGGAATATACAGTAGTGAGTATCAGTCTGATGTAACTGGGCTATAGTTGCAGTACTAGTCAGGTATCATGATGGGGCTGAAAACAGAGTTGCTTAATACATAATTGGCATACAGTAGTCGAGTATATGTAATTTAATACAGTTGTTTGGAGGAACGCTAGCTCAAACAAAACATTTGTCAACAAAAACCAGTTAGGCAACAATTATAGGTTTAAAAACAACAAAAACCACTGAAAGCTATACTCAGCTGTTGTGTTCTTGCTGTAGGCATTTACCATACTAGTTATTTTTTCATTATTACAGCGTTCAGCTCCTGGAAATATGTTACAATCCATTACAATTATTACAGCTATCAGATCCTGAGGTACTGTATTGTACTTCACAGGTAACAACTAACATAACAATGAAAGACACCTGCAGTAATTCACAGTTATATGGTATGTTCATATATTATGACAAACACATTAATGTCAGAGCCTGCAGGAGACTAAAGCATGCACTACCAGAGCTTGCACTCAGTTCTTTAATACAGATTAGCCAAGTCAGGTCAGCATTTGTAGGTGCAGATCAATAGAGAATGTACTGTCTTGAACTAAAATGCTGCATATGAAATGTACTCTTACAATACCTTTCTTTTGGGTGAGCACACATGCAAGGGAGGTCAACAGCATTTATGGAGACTGTGTGGAGGCTGGAAGGAGTTTAAAGATGGCACCACTGGTATAGAAGGATAATTATAGGGTCGGGGTAGGGAATGGAAAGAGGTGATTGACGTGCACACACAGCACACCTAGCTCAAATTGGTACTTTGCAGACCCAGGTAAGTAAGCAGGTGACAATGCTGACATAAACTATCTGTGAAGTGGCCAGGTAAGTGAGAAATCCTGAACTAAGTGGGCAGTTGATCCCAGAACTAACAGAGAAAAATAGTTTGAGTGAGAGACAATGTAAAAGGAGCAGTGCTGTTAAGCACCTGCGACGAACGGTAAAACCAAATTAAGGGCAACTGCAGTGAAAGCGTTTGAAGGCTTTCAAACTGCAGGTAGTCCTAAGAGTTCTTGAATATGTTACTTTGAAGTCTCTGGGTATAGCTTATGTAAGTAATTATGTCTGATTTGAGTTTAATGAGTCTAAATTGTGAATGGGGCAACTTTTTTTTTCTCCTCAGGTTTCTAATTCAGATTCTGAGGAAAGTGTGGCTTCTGATAGTCCCTTGGAAGGGGTATCTTTTTCTGTAACTATTTCTAGAATTAATTAGTTGTTTCACTGTGAGCATGATAATCTTCCACTGTCTCTTAAGAAATATTATGATCTACTGCATCTGGAATTTCCTGAACCTACTTCAGCTCCTACTATTCTTGCAGCAATGGATGATGTGTGTATGTATTATAGCTTGTAACTTGCCTGACAGCTAGCCTGCTGCACTTAAGAAATCAGATAAAGTGTATTAAGTTCCTCAGTCTTGTAAGGTTTTATATTCTAACCCCATATCAGATCCAGCAGAGGTTTGTATGTTAAAACCAGCTCCTGCTAAACACCTGGTTAAAGAAAATCTCTCATCTTCTTACAAGCACGGAAGAGCTTTTGAGAGGTTTGTGAAAATGTGTTTTCTTCTCCAACACTTAATTTTAGACATCTCAGTTGTCAAGCTCATATGTTAAAGTTTATGCTTGCCTCTTTTGAGCATATGAGGAACATTATGGCATAATTTGGCAAAAAGTCTTCAAGGAGTAATGAAACACAGTCTTAAAAATCAATTTATATACAAAACGTAAAACAATTAATCAACTAAACAATTTAAAATTAAATATTTCCAGTTGCATTCCATGTTTAAACCAAAAGGTGCTGAGTGCCATATTTTAAAATACTGTATATATAATTCCTTTATAGAGTAGTCTGCCTTTAAGTAGATTGTCCTCACCAAATTTAACCACCACCTGTTCTGGAATGATACTCTGCAACAATGATGCATCACTTTGAATGTGTTGTTTAAAATGTAAAGCTATGGAACTCTCAATTTGCTGTTTTTTGTATCTCTAATATGTTCCTGTAATCTACTTTAAAGGCGGTCTTACTCTCCCCTATATAAAATAAATTGCATGGGCACTTAAGGGCATAAATAATGCACTCTGTAACACATGGAAATCGTTTAATAGGATTGCACTTTATTTTTTGAAAGGAACGTACAATATATCTACAACTACAACACTTGCCACAGGGAAAGGTTCCCACCAAAGAATTGCTAAAACCTGTTTGTATTTGGGTAATAGGAAGAATAAAACAAATACGGACAAGCATATCGCAAAGCTTCTTCCACATTTATAAGAAATCAAAAGGGTATTATTAAGTAATTTGAAAAAGTATTTTCTTTTGTTAGAAACTGTCATATATCTAAGTAAATTGATCAATTTATCACTAAATATGCTATATGTTGTTACAAAGTATATATTCTTCTTATTTTTATCAGTTGTTTTACTATTAATTGGAACATTTAGTTTCCCATTAGGTTGTGTGCGTATATATTTATGCCTCTTAATGACTCTCTAAAAGTATTCCATAACTGAATCCCTCCTATATCCCCTAGTAATAAACATATTCATATTTTTTTCAACTTCATTAAAAAAATCTAGTTCATCACTACAAAGTCCATGTAGACACAATAATACTCCTTCGGGTAAAGAAGAAATTAAATGGGGAGGATGGCAACTCTGTCCACGTAAATACTGACCACTGTCTGTAGAATGTCTATATATGGTAGTCTATTTTTCCATCATTCAATTAAACCTGAAAAAGAGACTACGTTTCCCACTTGTAAACCATAAAATCTATGATCATACCTATTATTTTGCAAACCATTAATAAAACCACCTCTGTTTCTGATGTTACTTTCTCACTGCTTGCTTTGGAGTTTCTTTAGATGTTCATCGTGTTTCACTGTTGCAGTCATGACTGTAGGGTTCTTCCCTGCCGGCAGGCAGTCCTCGGTCGGCCAGAATCCCAAAGTCTGGGTCCGGCGTCGGCTGCTCAGCCATGCTCCCTGACGTCAGAGCGCCAGGAGTACAAAGCTGACAGCCGACGCCATGTTCTCCAGTCTTTCTTGCCGTGCGGTGATAGCAGTTCGCAAGTGCCGGTCGGCTGACTCCTGACAATTTTTTCTAATCAAACTTCAGTCTGAAGACTTTCTTCTCCTACTCAAAGCTAAGTACCCCGTTGGGGAAACTTTTTCTTGCTCCAGTCCGATGTCAGAAAAAGTTAATAATTGTATTTCATGTGGGAAGCAAATACCTCATAAGGATTTTCATTCTTACTGTATTCCTTGCTTAGGCCCTGACCACGACATAGCTAGTTGTCGGTTTTGTGCTAGATTCAATCAACGTACTATTAAACGAACGCTTTTGCAGCCCCTGTCATCAGTCATTTCGGAACCAATAGCCGAAACGGACTCCCACGAGGAGCCAACTAGGCCTTTGAATATTTCAGTTGGACCTTCGGACAATGCTCCTTCGGATGGGTCCAGAGCTGCTGTGCAGGTACCGGCTTCCGAGGGGTTTTCAGGCCTACTCAGCTTCTTATAAAGGCAAAGGCAAAGACTCCTTCCAAATCAAAGACTGCAACCCATGCCTCTTCTGATCCGGCTCCCAAGTCTCAGAAACAGTTACTTAAAATGGCGGAGGACTTACTTACTATGATTAGGGGTTCACATCCCCCTCCTGATAAAAGGCCAAGGCAGGAAGTTTATTATGACTCCTCTGATCAGGCTTCTGTTTCTTCTTCTGACCAGGAATATTCTTTCCCTCCTTATGAGGATTCTGATGCTGAGGAATCCATTCCTTCAGCTTCTCCCCCTGAGGATTTCTCTTTTGGGGAAACTTTGCATGAAATGAGGGAACATTTCCACTGGGAAGGACAGGAGTACTCGGAATCTAAGAAAAGACTAAGGGATTTTCTTCTTCTTCCCAAACATAGGCCCCTGGCTATTCCTCCTATTTTGGATATTGTGGATGATGCTTTTTCGGAGGCTAACTTAACTCCTGACTCTTTCCCTCCAGCTCCTGTTAAGCCAGACAGATACTATAGGGTTCCTGATTCCCACCAGTTTTTATTCAAGAACCCTACTGCTGACCCTGAAACCATTTCTCAGGGTCCTAAGGGCGTTAAGGCCGCTTCTGCTAAAAACCCCATTCCCACTGAGAAGGATTCCAGATCTTTAGAAAGATGGGGCAAAAAAGTGTACACTTCTGCTACTTTATCTATTAGGGCTTTAAACTGTCAGTTTCATATGCTGAAATACCAGCAATTTCTCCTGTCTGTTTTAAAGCAAAAGCTAACTTCCATTTCCGCCTGTGCAGATGATAAGGAACTACATGACTTATTCCATGCCACTGAACAAGTTGGGAAACATGGTTTACACTGTGGATTTGATGCCTTGGAGGCTTCTTGTAGGGCTGCTGCCTCTGGCACAGTAATTAGAAGGCATGCATGGTTAAAGGAACAAAATTTTCCAGATCAGGTAAAGGCTAAATTATTGGATGCTCCTGTTCAGCATAATGTTTTATTTGGATCTAAAGCTGAAGACGTGATTAAAAAGATGGAGGACAAGGCAAAGTCCATGCAAACAGTTAAAGATTTCTTACAAGTACAGCCACCCAGATTTAGCAGGAATTGGCCTACAAAAAATTGGTCCTTTCCCAATTCAGACAGGCCTCAGAGGGGTAGATATAGACGCCCCCGAGGTAGGCCTCAAACGCAAGCCTCTTATAGACCAAGACAGTGGACTGCTTCCACCCCTAGGGGAGGAGAAGACAGGTCGCAAGCTCATAGAAAACAAACTCAATGACTCCCTCTGTTGGGCTGCAGGAATTTCTTCCATGGAAGCCCCTCTCGGAGGAAAACTTTCTCTTTTTCATCTAAATTGGACTCATATAACCCAAGACAAGTGGGCTCTGGATGTGGTTTCAAGAGGTTACAAATTCCATTTTCATACTCCACCAAGGCCAAGCGGATGGCCAGATCTTCCAAAACATCAATGGTCAGAAGCATTAAACCAGGTGGATGCTCTCTTGGCAATGAAAGCCATAGAACTAGTTCCACTTTCAGAGATGGAACAAGGTTTTTACTCAAGGCTCTTTGTAGTCCCCAGGAAGCAAAATTCATGGAGACCCATTCTGGACCTGTCAGTCTTGAACAAGATACCAAAATTCAAGATGCTTACTCTACAGCAGCTACTGCCAATGCTGACCAAAAATGCATGGATGGTAACTTTGGATTTAAAAGAAGCATATTTACACATTCCCATCAGACAGGAACGCAGAAAATACCTCAGGTTCAAGGCAGGATCGAGGCACTACCAATTCTCTGCGCTGCCCTTTGGATTGTCTACTGTGCCCAGGGTCTTCACCAAGTGCCTGGCTCCAGTAGTAGCTTATTGCAGACTCAAGGGAATTCATATTTACCCTTATCTGGACGACTGTCTTATTCAGGCAGACAGCAAGGATGTCTTACTCCAGCATCTACAGTTTGTTCAGAATCTTCTCAAGTTCCTGGGATTCACTGTAAACATAAAAAAGTCAAATTTGACACCCTCACAACAGATAATTTTTCTGGGCGCTTCTCTAAACACAACTACCCAGATGGCATTTCTGACATACGAAAAACAGTTACAGCTGGCTTCAACTTTCAAAACCTTGGCAACTACAACTCTGCTATCTGCAAGGAGATTCCTGCAGGCTCTGGGTTACATGGCCTCCTGCATCCTTCTCGTACCATATGCAAGACTACATATGAGGAAAATACAGTGGTACCTAAAAAGTGTATGGTCTCAGCATTGTCACAGTCTAGACATACTGATCTCTGTCCTGCCTTGTCTTCAAAAGGAATTCCTTTGGTGGTCCAAGGCATGTACTCTAAACAAAGGAAAACCCTTCTGTCCGCCTCCTGCCACTCGGATTCTAACCACGGTCGCCTCAAATTATGCATGGGGAGCCCATTTTCGGGTCAACTGTCTGCAGGGCTGTTGGACAAAGGATCAGAAGCACCTGCTTATCAATTTAAAGGAAATGTTAGCCATTCAGAAAGCTCTATTGGCCTTCAGGAATCTTCTACAACCAGGACAACTACTGATACGGACAGACACCACCACAGTTATGTGGTACATAAACAAGCAAGGGGGATCTCATTCCTATCCCCCTTTGCAGACTAGCCATGGATCTTTGGAACACAGCTCTAGCTTGCAATCTGGACCTTCAAGCACAGTTTCTACCAGGGAAGCAAAACTTCCTGGCAGACAGTCTGAGCAGAAACCTTTTGGATCCACACGAATGGATGTTGGACTCCGAAATATTCAAGATGATTGCAGCAGTCTGGGGATGTCCTCACATAGACCTCTTTGCATCCCACCTCAATCATCAACTACAAATTTTTTGCACCAGGACTTTCCACAATCAAGTTTGGAAAGTGGATGCTCTATCATTCAGTTGGAGAAACCTCTCGGGATATGCCTTTCCGCCTCTTCCTCTTCTTCCACGGGCATTACTAAAGATCAAGCAGGACAAGCCCAAGATGATAATCTTGCTGGCCCCAAATTGGCCTCGACAGTTTTGGTACAAAATGCTGAAAAACATTTGTCTAGAGCCACCCTGGGTTTTATCACAGATTCCGAACCTTCTGTCCCAACACCAGGGTCAGATTCTACACTCCCATGTCAAAACTCTCAGCCTGGTGGCCTGGTTAATCCAGGATCTTTGATTCATTCTCTCCTACCCAAGCAGGTTATGGATGTCATTTTAGAAGCCAGACGTCCTAGCACTAGAAAATCTTATGCAGGAAAATGGAAAAGATTTTGTTCCCGGATGCAGGCTCAGGATTCTGATCCTCTTATTCCTAACATTCCTCAGATTTTACTTTACCTGTCAGACCTCTTACATAAGGGTCTCTCTTTCTCTTCCATAAAGATACACGCTTCTTCTATTTCTGCTCATTATAATACAGACCCTCCTATCTTTTCCCACCAGCTCATGAGACAATTTCTCAGAGGAGCTAAGAACTTAAGGCCCCCTAGATCTCCTCCCATTCCTGCTTGGGATCTCAACTATGTTTTGGAAAAGCTCACCTTACCTCCTTTTGAGCCTGCTGCCTCATCTGACATCAAGTTTTTATCTTGGAAGACCGCCATCCTGTTAGCTCTGACCTCTGCCAGGAGGGTTTCAGAGTTGCAAGCTCTTATGGCTGTGGAACCTTATATTATTTTTCATCAAGACAGGGTGTCTTTAAGGACTAATCCTACTTTCATGCCTAAGGTGGTTTCCAAAGTGGCTTTAAATCAAACTATTCACTTGCCAACTTTTTTCCCCACTCCTCAAAATAAAGGGGAAAGGATCTTGCATTTCTTGGATGTACACAGACAACTACGTTTTTACCTGGACAGAACCAAGGACATCAGGAAATCAGAGCAATTGTTTGTTTCTTATGCTTCAAGTTCCCAAGGTAAAGCCATTTCAAAACAGACCATTTCTAAATGGATTGCTCATGGAATCAGATTTTGCTATTCACACCATGGAAAGCAAATCCCAGGGAGTATAAGGACTCACTCTACCAGAGCTGCTGCCACTTCAGCTGCCTTCCTCAGGGGAGTTCCTACCAAAGACATTTTGGAAGCTGCAACTTGGAGTTCAGTGCATACTTTTTCCAAGCACTACAGTCTACCTCTCTACTCTAAGTCTAGGGCAGGCTTTGCTTCTGCAGTCTTGCAGGGTCTTATAGCCGCCCCCTCTACTTTATGACCACCTCCCTTTCTTTCTGCTTTGGGATTCTACCCTACAGTCATGACTGTAACAGTGAAACACGATGAACATAGTACAGTTGTGTACACTTACCATAAATGTAGATGTTCGAGTGTCTTCACTGTTGCAGTCTGGGTTTCCCTCCCTCCTGTCCCCTCTTATTTTTTTCTTTTGTGTGGTTCCTTTTTTCACCCTTGTTCTGAGGTGTATTTGCAAAGGGTATGGGACCTTATTCATTTTGGAACTTCTGACATGCGGGCCTAGAAAAACTGGAGAACATGGCGTCGGCTGTCAGCTTTGTACTCCTGGCGCTCTGACGTCAGGGAGCATGGCTGAACAGCCAACGCCGGACCCAGACTTTGGGATTCTGGCCGACCGAGGACTGCCTGCCGGCAGGGGAGAACCCTACAGCCCAGACTGCAACAGTGAAGACACTCGAACATCTACATTTATGGTAAGTGTACACAACTGTACTTTTTGACTGTTATGAGATTTGCTTGGTTGCATACTCGTATCCTTCTTGACGATGTTAAAGCTGAAATTTTGAATTCTTTTAGACAGAAGGTGTTTTTAGACTGTCTTCTGCAGGTGTCCTTAAAAAGTGTGACGAGAGGGGTAAGCTGATTCAAGGAATTTTACAGATTGTTCAACCTTTCGCAAGATGCTGATTAGCAGACTTTTAAAAAACAGTGGCAGGGAGGTTCCAAGTAGAAAGTAGTAGCCCCCCCCCCCCCCATAATAAAGGACAATCTAGGAAATCTGACTTAGTCAATCTAACAAGTCTGAGTATCTTCAGCCCACCCCCCACCCCCACATTGATAAGCCTTTAATTCTTCCCAAAAATCTGAATCTGCATTTCTCTCTTTAGCAACAGATAGTAAACTACAAATGTGTTATGTAAATGATTCATCATGGATACAAACAGCAATAGGAATCTCTCTCTCTCTTTCAAGGGATCCCCCACCTCATCCATCTGATCAAACTTCACTTTTCCCCCCATCATTCAGCATCTGCTGACTTGGGGTTATATAAACAGTACCTCCTCCTCTGATGGGAGGTTTTTATTCAAGAATGCTTCTGGTGCTAAAGAAAGAAGCTTCATGGAGACTAGCTCTGGAACTTTCCTTTTTAAAACCGTTAGTGATTGTGCCCAAGCTCAAAAATGTTATTGCTTCAGAACCTGTTACCTCTCATTTCCCATTTAAGTATTTTGGTGACCTTAGATTTCATTGATGCTTATCACATTCTCATAGCTCCAGATTTCAGACTTTTCTTAAGGTTTTCTGCATCTGGACCACACTTTCAGTTATGTCTGCATTACCCTTTGGGTTAACTGTTGCTCCAAGGTATTTTCAAAGTGTCTAACTGAAGTGATAGTCTACTGGCTGCAAGGTATTCACATTTTTCTTTATTTAGACAACTTGCTTATGTTTGCAGTCTTTTTCAAATTGTCAGGAATCTCTCACTTGGGTGAGGGATATCCTACACAAAATGGGGTACATCCAAAAGTCTTGTTTAACTCCTTCGCACAGGTTTGTTTTCCTAGGGTTTCTCCTAGATACCTCAGTTCAACAAGCTTTTCTTCTTCATTCATGAAAAAGTAGATCTGTATCTACATCTGTTCCTGAGTTTTTCCACTCAAACAAAAGTCTTTTCTCAGGATACTAGTCCTCATGGCATCTAGGATTCTTATGATTCCTGTAGTAAGACACCACATGAGAAAAATGAATTGGTACCTAAAATGATTATGGTTCCAGTATCAACATCCCCTGACATTCCACATTCCAGTTTTAGGATTTTTGAGAAGGGAAATTCTTTGCTGGAGAGACAAGTTTCATCTGAATCCAAGTCTCACATTTTCCCTTTGAGACCCAGCATAGTCTGTAACAACAGACTCTTTAGATTTTGCTTGGGAACCAGTGTCTATAGGGATAATAATGCAGTGTCAATAGAACAAAAAAGACTGACCAAAACACACAATAATAAAGCCAGTCTTGATAGTCATAAATGCTCTTAACGTTGTCAGTCGTTTATGGTCCCCAGGACCATTAAAAAGGGTATAGACTACACCACAGTCATGTGGTACATAAACAACTGGGGAACCAGATCCTACACTCTGTGCAGTCTAGTCATTGTAAACTGGGGTGTAGCTTTTCAGAACACTCTCAGTCCAAGGCCATCTTATCCTATCAGAGCAAAATCAAACTTTTGTGGCAGACAGGCTGATCAGGACTAGGACAGAACCTCATGAACACAAACTGAATCAGAGGTCTTCCAGGAAATGATCCAGCTGTAGGGAACACCTTAGATTGATCTTTTTACCTCTGGTCACAGTAATTATGTGTCAAAATTCTGCCTCAGGACTTCTTGCAAAGAGGACTAGAAAACAGATTTGTTTTCTTTTTCTTGGATAGGAATGATGTCCTGCCTGAAATTACTGTTGCAGTATACCTAACAGATATGTTTTCTTCATTGACTTCCGGCCAGGGTACCAAAGCTTAAACCTTCCCAGGAACATATGTCCTATGTACTGATCTCAGCTCATAAGCATAACCTATGTCAATGGATGCATTAGTGTAAATCCTCAGACTATCTTGCCTCCAGCCCAAGTGTAGGTCTCCCACCCATCAGTCTGATCTTCACATGGTAATTTGTACTGAAGGCTTTCTCAGATTAAGATAAGTGCCCCATTGGGGGACTTTACTTCTTGTCTAAACTGTATTGCTTTGATTTTGTTAGATGTCAGCTAGGAGGGGTATGTGTGGCAAATTCCCCACAAAGACCTCCATACCCAGTGTATTTTCTGCTTAGGCACAGAATACGACTACAAAGTTTATTCCATTTGCTAGTCATTTCTACCCAAGATATCGCATGCTCATTTGTCTTTATTGAACATTTCTTGGACACCCAACAACTGAAGCGTCTGGCTAGTTATCTCTAAAGAACCAGAAGGCAACCAGCAAATTTTAGTAAGAGAAGAGATTGCCGGCAAACAGATTAGGGTACATCATGCATTAGAGCCTCCACACTTGGTTCAGGCAGACATAACCCCAAAGGAAAAAGTGACCAGAAAGCCAATCATGTTTCCTAACTTCCCCTTTCTTGGGAGAAGGAGTGGATGGATTTCTCTCAGGGCCTGTTCAGGGCCATTATTTCCCCAAAACCACCTTTTTTGGCCCCTCCACACATTCCACAGAATGTTTCTTTTGAATTTTCTTCCACTGAAGCGGAAAAGGCCTCAGAGTCCAATGATCATTCATTATCATGCTCCTCTCAAATTCACTCTGCTAGCCAGGTTCCCTCAAATGATAAGAATTCCCTTCCTCCCATCTCCCCTGTGGAAGAAGCATCCTTTGGGGAGATCATTTTAATTGTGATGAAACATTCTCATTGGGAGACTAGGCAAATCTGTGATGTCTGAAAGAGATACTGTAGCCTTTTACATGTGGGCATTCCAGCCCTCTGCCCTGTTAATCCAGTTCTGGAGGCCTTTTTGGATACTTTTACATCCATGCCTTCAGCTTCTGACTCACAGTCTCCTTCTCCCTAAAGTCTGGACAGATTCTACAAGGTCCCAGAGAACCTTAAGTTCCTTTTTAAGAATTTGGTAGCTGACACTTCAGCTGTTTCCCTATCCTTTGACAAACCTTCTAAGCTACTACCTAATGGCAATGTTCTACCTTCAGACAGGGACAGCAGAGCTATGGATAGATGTGGAAAAAAAAAGTTTACACTGCTTCTACAGTGGTCTTCAATGCCACAAATTATCAGACCTAGATGACCAAATACCTCCTGTCTATCTGTAATAGTTTAAGCAAGGCTCTGGTGGACTTGCCAGTTACAGAGTATAAACAACATAATTTTTTCTTGGTAAATCAAGCCACTCAAGTGGCTAGACGTAGTATAAGCGTAGTACAAAATTTAGCTATGATGCTGTTGAGGCTTCTTCCAGAGCAGCTGCTACTGGTAAAGTCATGTGTAGATACATCTGGCTATGAAACCAGCCTATACAAGAAGATTTTAAATTTTAGCTCCTTGATTATCTTCTTGACAAAATATTTTGTTTGGACCACAGGCAGCTACCCTATTCAAAGCCTGTCAGGAACAAGGTAAAACTATGAATGATTGCAGGGCAAATACTTTTTATCTCTGTGCCTAGATACCAGAGGAATTAGCTAGCCAAGCCTACTTCCTTTGTTAGAAGGGAACAGTGACCTACAAACCCAAGAAGGTACCCAGGAAAAAGATTTCCAGAAACACCTGAAAGGGACTCCAGATCTGGGAGGCCTCCCTTCTCTGATATGTCACTGTGACAATCTTTCCAGCTCCCATCCCCCTTGGTCCTACCCTGCCCTTCTCAAAAAGACTCACTCAGCCCATCTCAAACTGGAAAAAGATTACCACAGAGAAGTGGATACTGTCCATCATAAAAAGGGTTACACTGTGTCCTGGAATGATATCTCTCCCTTCAAATGCATCCCATATCCACCCCCACAACCAGTTAAATCTTCTTCCTCCCAACCTTTAGGAGCTACAGTCCTAAGGCATGATAGAACCAGTTCCCTTTTAGTTTGTGGGATGAGGTTTCTACTCCACACTGTTTCTGGTTCCAAGTAAAGGCGGTCAATGGTGACCCATGCTGGATCTCTCTGTCTGTCTCTCTCTCTCTCTGTCTCTGCTGAACACTTTCCTCAAGGTTCCCACTTTCAAAATATGTTTCCTTCACACCCAGTTTCCATTTATTCTTCCACAGACATTTCTAGCCTCCTTTGATCTGAAGGATGACTAGCCGCATCTTCCTATATGTCCTTCTTGCAGGAAATTGCTGAGGCCGTACACGGGCTCATCTCATTTTCAGTTTACTGCTTTGCCTTTTA
Source organism: Protopterus annectens (assembly GCF_019279795.1). NCBI lineage: Eukaryota > Metazoa > Chordata > Ceratodontiformes > Protopteridae > Protopterus > Protopterus annectens. The sequence continues at coordinate 992,484,773 of NC_056746.1, read as the reverse complement.
GGTTTTCTATAGCCCCAGAGTATTCATAAAGTGTCTAGTCCTAGTTATAGCCTTTTGAGGACTCTGGAAGTACAAATATTTCCCTGTCTAGACAATCTGCTTATACAGGCCTCCGCCTCAGATCGTACTACAACATCTCACAGTCACTCTCAACCTTTTCCTGCAATTGGGATTTACTGTCAGCTTTAAAAAAATCTTCTGTGCAGCCCACTCAAGACCTAGTTTTCCTGGGTTGCAGACTGGACACCAAAAAAAAAAACAAAACATGCAGGCCTTATTGACTCAGGAAAAGGTGCAGAACCTCACAATTTACTTTCAGTCCCTAAACTCCCTCAAAACCTGTTCAGTCAGGGAGAGGTTTGGAGTACTAATATTCATGGCAGCACCCATAACAAAGCTTCCTTTAAGCCAGGTTGCATGTGAGGAAAATTCAGTGGTACCTGAAAAATGTATGGTCTCAATACCCTCTCTCCCTGGACTCACAGATCTCTGTCAAGCCTTGGCTTAAGAAGGAGATCCTGTTGTGGGTGACACAGGTGCACCTCAATCCAGGTTTACCTTTCAAGGCACAGACCCCAAGTCGAGAAGTGTACAAAAAGACCTCTAATGAGGCTGAGGGCATGAACTGGCATCCACAACGTTCATGGCCATTGGCAGTTCACCATCAAGGAAGAACACATCAGTGCAAAAGAGATGAGGACTCTCATTCAGACCCTTCAAGTTGTTACCTAACTCTTGAAACCAGGACCTCTGTGTGTACTCACAGGTAACATTACAGTCATGTTATATAAACAACCAAGGAGAAACCAGGTTGTACCAGTTATGCAGGTCGGTTTAGATTGCTTGTGACCTGGTCACCCAGATGGGCATGTGCCTTCAAGCAGTATACATTCCATCACAGGACAACATCCTGCTAGACTTCTTAAGCTGGTCCATTGAAGACCCCCCCCCCCACACACACACACAAATGGACCATCAGCAAACAAGTCTTCCTTGACATAGTCCTTAGGTGGGGAACACCACAGGTAGACTTATTTGCCTCTGACAGCAATAGATAGCCCCCCCCCTCTTTTGCATCAGGGCTCTTTGCCCTTCGTTATAAAGGACAGATCCACTCTCCTTTTAATGGTCAGGGAAGTTTCTTTATGCCTTTCTTCAACTTCCTCTGCTGCCAAACGTTTTACTAAAGATCAAAAACGAAAAAAACAAACATTCTACTGGTGACTCCCTTTTGGCCAAGGCAGCATTGGTTTGCCTTTTCTATCATTTAGCAAGAGATAACCATGACAAGGTGCCCCACAAAGTGGACCAGATCACACAACAAAAAGGGCTCGTTGCTTCACCCCAACTTATCCTTTAGTCTAAAGCTATGGAAAATAGGATTCTGATTTCTTTAAACAACAATTTTCTGAGGATGTGCTTCAGATTCTCCAGAAGGCAAGGAGCCCCACCTCACACAAATCCTACATAGCCAAATGAGAAAGATTTTCTATATGGTGTCATGCAAACAATCAGAACCTCATAAAATCAGAGGTTCCTGTTGTCTTGTTCTGTTTATGTGAGCTCATAAAAAGCAATCTGGCATACTCTTTTATTAAAGCCAACTTTTCAGCCACTTCAGCCTGTCTTCTCCTCAGAAAACTTGTTATGTCCAGGCTTGAGGTCAAACAATTTGTAAAAGGAGTGGTACATTTAAACCACTCGAGGAAACCTGTGTCCCTCACCTTAGGAACTCAGCTGTTTGCTAGAAGTCTGCCTCCTTTTGAGACATCCACTTCTACTTTCAAACTATGCACCTGAAAAAACTATTCTGTTGTTGGCTCTCACTTCTTCTAGGTGGGTCTCAGAACTGCAAGGACTCATGCCTGTCCCACCGTTTCTTATTTTTCACCAGTACAGACTGCCTCTGAGAGTCAACCCCTCTTTCATGCCTAAAGTGGTAAACAAGATGTCTCTCAACCAGGCCATCAATCTACCTGCTTTCTTTTCCAACCCATAGAAAGGGGTAAATGGCTTCTACATCCCCTAAATGTGCACAGACAGCTAAGATTCTGTTTGAACAAGACTAAACGTATTCGTAAGTCAGACCAACTATTTGTATTTTTCATGGACTCTAAACTCAGCCAGCTCACTCAACTAGAGCAGTAGCTTCTTCTGGTGTCCTCTACCAAGGGGTATATATATTCAACAACAGTTCTGGAAGCTTCTACCTGGTCTTCTGTGCACACTTTAACGAAACACTACAGAATAGATGCCTTTTCAAGGTCCAGATCTGCCTTCGCTAGGCCAGTCCTTTCTGGACTCTCAGACAATTCTCACCATTCTCAGCCTTCCTCCTTTCTCTTCCCTTAAGCTTTATAAATCACCCATCTGTTTGGAATACTGCAACAGCAATTTCAGTCAGGACACATTACAGTTGTGTCAGAAATTACCATTATGGAAAATGTCCTATTGATCATTATTTTAATATTCCTTCCCACCTTCCTTCCCCTTTCTGGTCTTTTTTCCTCAACACTTGACCTGTCTGGCAGACACCAAGACTGAGAGGGCCCCCTCATCTCCTTCTTTATCCATCCAAACTGACTACTTCTCACTCAGATGTCTTCAGACTGCTGGCTTTGAGATACTCTGAGGATTTGCTGTCATATGTCTTTTGATATATCCCTATCCTGGTGAGTTGAGGTCATACATTGGACATATGCTTCTGGGAAGGTTTAAGCTTTGGTACCCTGGCTGGATGTCAGTGGTGAAAACCTATCTGTTTAGAATACTGCAACCGTGATCAGTGGGACATCTACTATTATGGTAAGTTCTTACACAACTGTGCTTTCCTTTATGCTTTTCAACCTTTCCACTAATATCCAGGGTCGTTTTGAATATTCGGAAGAACACTCCAAGGATCTTTGTGGTTGATGCCTTCTGATCCAGTCAACAGTTGTCCTCCATTCTTCTGGAAATGATCAAGGTGAATTGCCAAAAGCTTCCTCACAGATTGGACATCTCACAAAAGGCAGGGTGTTTGATATATCCCAACTCCATATAACTGCAATTAACTGCTTGGTTGATAAGAGTCTTAATACATTTTAGGCACCTGTTTTCTGTTGACATGCAGCAGGTATTAAAGTAGGCAATTATTAGGGCTCCGAATGGAGAGATAAGTCAGCAAGTAAAGAAGAGTATTACTGCTGAAATTGAATTCATCTTCAAGTTTTGGTGAGTACCTTCGTGGGGTGGACCCTATTTTTCACAAAATCTCACCAAGACAACACTAATATATAGACTGTATTTATACAGTATATATCATGGGCAGAAGTAGGTTAAAAATTAAAAAGAAGAGTTGGGTGCACAAGACCCAGGATAAAAAAGTGCCCAATCCTGGTAGGCACACTGGTGCCAGGATGGGAAAAGATAGTGTAGAATCCTCAAAATATGGAAACATTCCTACAATGGGGCCAGGCCCAGGGGGATGATGGTCCACCCAGTTATAGAAGGAAGTAGTGGTCCACAAAAATCACAAAAACTGATAGGCCAAAGAAGAGCCATAAAGATGATAAAGTAGATTATTGAGAGTAAGAAAGAAATTATGTATTGTTACTATTATGCAAAAAGCCCAGAATTTTCAGACATAAGATATACAAAACGATTAAGAGAGAAATTAGAGGAAAGAAAAATACTTCCACAAGAAAAACTGTTAGAAGCTTCAAATAAAAGTTTGTATTCATTAATATAACAGATTTGTGAAAAACAGTATATAGATCAATAAACTTTGATCTCTTTCGAAAAAGAAGCATCTGAGAAAATGCAAAAATATAAACAAAACCTAGAGACTTTTGAAAAGTATAAAAAAGAGATATGGACATGGGAAAGAAAAAGAGATTTGAAACAGTGCAATATTTATGTAAAGGAGAAAGTCAAACTAATCAATTTAAAGAAGGCAGCCCCAAAGATATTCTAAGAGAAATACAGGCAAAGACATCAGGATATGGAAAATTTCACAATAAAAAAAAATGTCACAAAGAAGGAATGTAGAAAAGAAGATTAGTAAAGTAAAAGTTAAAAAAAAATAGAAGCTGAAGTTATGGAGTGCCTACGAAGTGAAGGATTTGGTATAGACGGTCTAACACAGGTTGTTACATCACAGCATAATGGAGCGAGTCCCGAAAGTAAGGAGAAGCAGGTAGATCAGGAGACATCTGAAGAAGAAATATGGACATGTGAAAGAAAAACAGATTTAATATGGTAAAACAAAAACGGCACAGCAAACCAATAGAGCCAGCTGACAGCGTAAAGAAAGAAGCTCATAAAATACAGTTACCATAAAGCGCTGTTACACCTCACAGTCACAGTTCAAAAAATTCAGCGTGTTCTTCTGGAATCTGGAATACTACTCCCAAGGGGAAATTGTAGTCAGCAATAGCATGAATGAAATAAATACATCAATACTGCTTCCAAGTAGGCAATGATAGTCAATGGTCCAAATAAAATAAAAACACAGCTTTATTCACAAATACATAAAAAGTTAGCGCTTTCGCCATTAGGCTTCTTCAGACTACGTATAGTCTGAAGAAGCCTAACGGCGAAAGCGCTAACTTTTTATGTATTTGTGAATAAAGCTGTGTTTTTATTTCATTTGGACCATTGACTATCATTGCCTACTTGGAAGCAGTATTGATGGATTTATTTCATTCATGCTATTGCTGACTACAATTTCCCCTTGGGAGTAGTATTCCAGATTCCAGAAGAACACGCTGAATTTTTTGAACTGTGACTGTGAGGTGTAGCCAACAGCGACAGCGCTTTATGGTAACTAGATTTAATATGGTGTAATGTTTATGCAAATGAGGAAGAAAAACTAACCAATACAAAAAGAGCAGCACCAAAGACATTTGAAGAGAAATACAGGCAAAGGAATCCGGACATGGATAACTTTACAATACAAAAAATAAGAAGACAAAGAGAAAAAATAGAAAAGGAGATTAGTAATGGAGAAATTAAAGAAATAGAAACTGAGGCTATGGAGTACCTGAGAAGTGAAGGATTCAGTGTAGAAAATCTGATTCACAAAGCAAAACAACAGGATACAGCAATGGATATCCAAATTAAGGAGAAACCAGTGGAACAAGAAGCAATTGGTCAGGTGCCATATGAAGATGTTGTGGAGCCTTCCACAGGAAACCAGTATAAACATTCACTTGAAGCTAGACAGAAAGGGAAGGAACAGGAAACTGTTGCAGTCTGATGCAGTCAATGTTGAGGAGTGATAGTCCAGTGAGTTCCTGTATGACAGTGCAATGGATGACATAGGATGAAATTGAAGAGAATGTGCCACAGGAAGATGCTGTAGAACTTTTTATAGAATGTCCACAGGAATTGGAAATAAAAAATGTGCCCTCAGTTTAGAAGGAAATGAGCTAAGAGAAGAGTTGCTTGATTTAATAGACATAGATAGATAAATTAAGATCAATGAAAGAATGCAGAAGGTCAATAAAACCCCAAAAGTCAGAAGTTTGATAAAAGAAATGACACAGTAATTAGGACTGTCTGTAGATGTTCATGTGATATAACAGAAGTAAACAGGATATATTATTGTGCAGCTAAATTAATAGCTGATAAAGTTCTACCACAAGAACTCAGGGTAGTGAGTGAAAGAAGGGAGAAACTGAATACCATCATGGAAGTATTGAATAGAGAAAACTATAAAGCAGTTAAGACAAGAAGTGTCACTGTTAGAAGAATATGCAAGGGGGAACAGATCAACAAAAATACTAAGAAAGATGTGATAAAAGCAATACGCAGTATTAGAACAGACCAGGAACAATAAATAGAACATGCTGGAGGGATAGATTCCTGTCACAGATACTCCCCATGCTTTGGAACAAAATTCCTAACTACATTAGGCAGAGCCCCTCACTAACACTCTTCAAGAGAAGCCATGACGAGTGGATGGGTAACAGAAAATACACCCCTGGGATCACTTCATTGGCTCTGCTTGACAGAGGCTCAGTTAATTAATCAATGGAGCGGCGAAAGCCAACACACTCTGGCTGGGCTTAAAAATGCCCTCGGGCGAATAGCCTAGTACCTACCTATGAATCTATCATGCACTATTGCAAATGAACTAAAAATCTCAGCACGGGCAGAAAAACATAGAAGATATGTGGATAAATATAAAGGAAAAGACCAAAATAAGCAATTTATTGATGTCTCAAAAAAGTTTTATAGAGAATTTGGAAACAAGGTAAAAGGAATTGAAAGGCCGCCAAAAAAAGAAGAAATAGATACATTTTGTAGAAGTATTTGTGAAGATCCTGTGGAACATAACAAAAGATGCTAGATGAATAGAAGTAAAAGAAAGAATAAGAAGTTTAAAGGTACAGGATTTGAAATGGGATGAAGTAACAGCAAGAGAGATTGAAACAAAGTTAAGAAAAGCCTCTAACTGGAAAACCCCAGGCCCAGATGCAGTACCTAACTTTTGGTTAAAAGTATTAACATCTTTGCATGAAGATTTAGCCATGAGCAAGCACTATTTATATGCGCACCCTGAAAAGACACAACCTGGTTAACAACAGGAAAAGCAATACTCCTACTTAAGAGTGAACCTGCAAGCTACCCTAAAAGTTATAGACCAATAACTTCCCTTCTGATGACGTATAAACTATACATGAGAGTTGATGCAGACAGAGTTTATAGTCATTTAGAAGAAAATTCAATTATGGCAGTAGAACAAAAGGGCAATAAAAGAAAGTCATATGGAACAAAGGATCATCTGTTGTTAAATAAAGTCATAGTGGAGAACTGTAAAAAGGGGAAGAATCTAAGTATGGCATGGACTGACTACAAAAAAGCATTTGATAATGTTCCACATTCATGGATAAAAGAGTGCTTAAAAATGTATAAGATACACCCTAAACTGATCGACTACATTACAGTGACCATGAAATAATGGTGGACCACTTTGCGATTAAGCCATAATAAAGGACAAGTTATTATCCCTGGGATAAAAATTCAGAGGGGGATATTCCAGGGTGACTTTTCTTTCATCGCTGCCATTCTGCATTACCACTGGCCCATTAAGCTATCTATGTAACAGCTTAGGCCATGGCTATAATTTGGCTCCTAGAAAACAACATAGTGTAAAGACCTCATCTTCTCTTTGTTGATGATTTAAAACTGTGTAGCCATCAGATGAGGAACTGAAAGCATGACTGCAAGTTGTCAAAACGTTTTTAGATGACATAAGAATGTCATTTGGTCTTGATAAATGTGCAAAAGCAACCTTTAAAGCAGGAAAACTGCAGCACCAGGAAAACATCAGTTTGGGACAAGAATGTGATATGAAAGAACTTGAGCAAGAGGGACTATATAAATATCTGGAAATTGATAAAGAATCAACAATAAAACATGAACAAATGTGAATAAAACTTTGTAAGGAATACTTTGGAAGACTTAAATTAATCCTGAAAACAGTGTTGACATCTAGGAACAAAATCCAAGCTATAAACCAATTTGCTCTTCCTGTCCTGACTTACAGTTTTGAAGTGATTGACTGGCTCCAAAATGTGTTGGATCGATTAGATAGGAAAACAAGAAGGATGCTTCATGCTCACCAAATGATTTATAAAAATCAGTGCATGCCAAGATTATGTATTCCCCGTTCTGAATGAGGGATGGGCCTCCTTGAAATTGATTACATGTATAGATCTGCAATTGTGGGACTCCACACATATCTACTGACCTCACAAGACCCAAACATAGTGAAAGTTTGGAAACATGAGGAGAATAAATCTAAGATGACTTCTCTGCTTAATGTAGCAGAAGAATATTGCCGTCAAGACGGAATGGAAATCAAATCAGAAGTAGATAAAAAATCAGGTAGCAACTGAATGTGCCAAAAAACAACAGAAAGAATATAAGGTGAAGGACCAGATGAGAAGACAGGAAATGTGGAAAGTGCATAAATATAGTTGCAAGTATAAAAAACTTCTGGAAGAACATCATGTTGATCAGGAATGAACACAGGAATGGTTAACGCGAAGCAAATTCAAACCAGGTGATTAAAGGTTAATATTGGTGGCCCAAGATAGTTGGCTGAGTATAAGTGGTTTACAAAGTCCATTGAACATGTGGGAGAATCAAACAAATGTATGTTTTGTAAATCCGAATTGGAAACAGCCACACAACTCATTGCTGGTTGTGACATACTAATGGCAGAAGGATTGCATAATGAAAGACATAATAATGTGGCAAGATTGTTGCATTGGGGATTGTGCAAACATTATGGTACTGAAGTGGCTGAAAAACACTGGAAACATGAGCCACAAAGCATCATAGAAAATGATGACGTTTATATCACATGGGATCACCCATTACCAACAGTTCAAAAGATTGATGCTAGAAAACCGGATATAGTGGTCCATGAAAAGACAAAAGTAGCACTGGTCATTGAAATCGCCACACTCAGTGACTACAGTGTCTTGCATACAGAGAGACACAAAGTCATAAAATATCAGGATTTGCAGGCAGAAATGAGAGCAATGTGGAAGAAAGATACCTAGACAGTCCCAGTAGTAGTAGGAAGAATGGGTCTTATAAAAAAGAATCTACAATCATATCTAGATATGTTACCATTACATGTAACTCTGTACAAATTGAAGGAGTCACATTATTGGGCACATTGCTGGTGCTGCAAAGAACACTTCTGGCTGACATCAAAGATTGAAATAATACTAATTTCATGAACTTTAATCGTACTTTGACGTAGGAATGGGGTCCATCCTGTCATGGTATTATAAACCCAAAAGATTTGGAGAAATTAAAAAAGAGGCAATACAGACCTGCTAATTGAAAATCATATATTAGCAAATGAAAATTATGTTCTAGTTGGTGTCAAGACAAGAACCAGGAACCTCTGAAGCCTATTGTTTCTGTGATTCTGCATTATTTGTGTGTCCTGTCCTCTGGCCTATATTCCTCCTCCATCAAGGGACACCTGTCTGCCATTTCATCATGTCTGCCCATGGATCCCCTCTTACAATGCATTCCTGTGTAAAAATGTTTTTTGAAAGGGGTGTTTCATACCAAGCCTCCTAGAAAAGAGGTGGCTTCTCCTAGTGATCTTAATTTTATCCTGGAAAAATTAACGTTGCTTCATTTGAACCAGCTCATCAGGCTGACTTAAAGTTCTTAACTTGGAAAACAGTTTTGTTAATTGCTCTGATATCTGCAAGAAGAATATTTGAGTTGTAAGCTCTTATGGTGGGTCCGCCTTATCTAATTTCCTCAAAAATAGGGTTTAATTAAAAAGTAATTCTTCCTTAAAAAAAAGGAACTAATCCTTCCTTTATGCTTAAACTGGTATCCAAGCTATCCATCTCCCTGTCTTCTTTCCAGAACCTAAAAGCAAGGGAGAAAAGATACTCAATACTTTGCATGTCTACAAAGTATTCATATATTGTCTTTGACTGAAATAAAGCTTTCAGGAACTCTGACTTATTTATTTCCTGTGAAGGTAAGGAGAAAGGACATTGTTTGTCAAAACAAGACGGTTTCCAAATGGTTATCTCATGCTATTACCTTGTGTTATACCCACCAAAGCAAGGCAATTCCAAACAGTGTCAAGGCTCATTCTACTAGGACCTTGGCTTCGTGTATGGCTTTTTGGAATGAGTTGGATTTCAGAAGTAGTCTAGGAGCAGTACCTTGGTCCTGCGAACATGTCTTTTCAAAACACTACAAACTGGATTCCTTCCCCAGTTCTAGGACAGCCTTTGCTAAGACAATTCCCCAGGTCTCCTGGACCCTCAGCCTTCCTCCCATTCACTTTAAGCTATGGTAGTCAATCCGTATAGCTAAGACTGCTGCAGCAGTGATCGAATGATGAACATAGTGCATTTGTGTAAGTAAACTTGCCATAACTGTTGATGTTTGAATGATCATTGCTGCTGTAGCTGCTGCCTCCCTCCATCCCCCTGTTTTTGTATGTTTCTTATTGCCAGGGTGAGGACTTTTATGTTTATTTTCCTAGCATTGCCTTTATCAGGGCTTTATCCTCCCCCTCTCATTTGGCATGAAAGCTCTGAAGGGACTGGTGGCCATACCATACTTTCTTCAGCTGTGCTTGGGGTGGATAATGGTTTTGGTGCATGGAAGGTGCCCCTAAGCTTTGGAAGCTATTAAGCAGGTATATCCTTTGCAGGTTATAACCCTTTTTTTAAAGGCTGCTGCAGCAATGATGATTCAAACATCTTACTTCCACAGCTTACTTTATCTTTTGTATTCACTAGCCTAGCTGGTGTGGTGGGGCTGCTGCTGTATTCCAGTTGTGTGGAATCATACCCTCAAGCTGTTAATTAGCACTACTCTACTGTTCCTGATTTTAGCTTACCTCCTCTGTTTTGCCCCTTTTACATAAACCATGTATGTTCTGGCTGTTAATTTCAAAGGCACTTGCCTGTTTAGATCACATTGCCTTTACTGATAAATTTGAGACCTTACTGATATTACTGTGATACCCGCGGTGGTGGTGCTGCGGTAGCGTTGTCGCCTCACAGTAAGACGCTGTCCAGTTCGATTCTCAGCTAGAGCGTCTTCTGCGTGGAGACATGCGTGAATGGGCGTACCTTCGTTGAAGGTTGTGTGTCAGGCCTGGCAAGCCGGTACATAAAAATCAACTGCCAATCATTAGCGGACCGGAGTTCCGCTGTGGCGACCCCTAACTGGGAAAAGCCGAAAGAAACAAACAAACTGATATTACTATGATGAGTACTTGGTGTATATTTCATCTAGGAACTGCAGCATTGTCACCAAACAGTTGTTATTAACTTCTTGGTACTTTTTGTATTTGCTGTTTACTTGGCACTTGGATTTGTTTCGTTAGTTACTATGATTTCATAATCTGTTACTTTTACTGCAGTGCATTTTTCTGTTGGCTTTTCCCTGGGTCATGGCAAAAGTTGTCATCTGAAAGTGAACCATTTTGGCAAAATCTAAAAAAATGTACAAGGATAGCATGGTGGTTCAGTGGTCAGTGCCATTACCTCTTAACTTCCATATGGTAGAGTTTAGGTCCCTGTCTCCAGATGCTGTTTACAGAGAGGTACAGGAGCTTTGATCTGGATAGCTGACTTACACTGAGTTGTACAGTGTGTAGCAGAAGTTGAGAACTCGAGTCAAAGATTTTGGGCATAACTGTTATTGCACGATCTTGTGAAGTTTTCTATTTTGAGCAAAGCTCATTGCATTTTATAAAGGAATGAGAAGTTGTACGTGCAGTACAGCAGTGCATTGGTAAAACCTGCTGTATTTCAGTTATTGGGTGTAGGGCTCAAGTCATGGCTTGAAGCTTTCTAGGTCAAGTTACCACATGTTTCCTGTCTTTGGGTATTCTCTAGGTACTTCAGTTTTATCCAGCATTCCAAATATATGTTACTAAGGTTGATTGATTATTCCGTACTGCTTCCTGGAGTTTTACTGAGGATTTTTTCTTTTTTTTTTTTTTTTTTGTAAAACTCTTTTTATTGTATAAAGGTATTTTCATAAAACACATAAACCAACAAACTAAATACAAAATCTAATACATATACAAACAAAACATTATCAAACTATTTACAACTCTCATCAATACCCTAAAAAAAAAAAAACTTAATTATCTCAGAAGAAATATCAGTTCAAAATATGGTCCAATAGGAATTTCGAAATCTCCTTTTGTACTAGCTGTTGCTTCATGGAAAACCATAAGTATTTATGTGCCAGTATTTGTTTTCTAGCTACAGGCTTAAAACCTTCCCATGATAATACCGACCTATTTTTCCAATTCAACGTGATATAGTACTTCATTAACATAAAAAGGGCAATCAAAACCTGTAAATGTTCTTTGCTTATTCCTGGGGGAGGTATATGCAAGAGAGTAAATTTCCATGATAGAGTTGTTTTCTCGTACCCCATCTTTTCTAACTTGACCCTTAAAGCACACCACAGTTTGTACGAGCATTTTCAACTCCAAAAAATATGAATGATATCTGCTACCTGGGACGGGCAAAACTCGCAATAAGGTGACGTGTTGTAATACATTTTATTTAATGCCTTAGGTGTATAATAAGTGTTATTAACTAACATGAGTTGTGTATACTTTAGCTTTTGAAGGGGTATAAATTTGGAATAATTTTTTATAGCATGGGCGATTTTGCTGGTTGTAATCGATGGGTCTTGTTTCAACCAATAGTTAGAATGAATACATTCTTTGTTGTATTTAATAGCAGTAATAACTTTATATACATTCAAAATCATTTTTTTCTTCCAGCAAAACAACTCCCATAGGGTTCTACAAGTAGCAATATTAGTGTCTGAGGCAGCAGGATCATCCCCGAACTTACAGCCGAGCTCCTTCAATTGCCTAAGTATGCTTGCATACTTGGGCTGATGATTTAATCTGTTCCTTGTAGAAGTTACTGAATCGCGTTTGAATGGGAGAAAGTCTGCTATAACCTTATGCTTCAATAGTGGAAATATATCTAAGTTAATCATCTTATTATTTAACTTGATTTTAGGGTTAAGATGAATTGACTGAAGTGTCATAAAAGCCGAATATAGATTCAAAGAAACGAATAGCTTCTGTGTAATTATGATTTTCTCCTTTACATCCCTATGTAATTTATATTTCTTCCTATTGTCCTGATCCAAAAAGGGGAGCGCCCTCGGGTTAAACTGAAGTGATCTAAAATAGTTATAGTATAGCTTCACCCAAGTCGGGTGCCACTTAGTAGAATCACTCACGTATTCTGCTATATTAATTGTCCTGCCACTAGTGATTATTTCATAGTATGTTTTCAGATCAGGGAGACCAAGACCCCCTTTATCTTTTGGGTATATAAGTTTCTGGTACCCTATTCTAGTGTGATTGGGGTACCATAAGAAATTCGAGAGCTCTTTTTGTGTATTCTTAAAGAATTTAGTTTGTATCAGAGTGTTGGAAGCGTTGAGTAGGAATAACATTCTGGGGAGTACATTCATTTTTATAATAGCTATTCTGGATAAAAATGGCAGTTTAATTTGTAACCATCTATCTAGGTCTTTTTGTATAGTTGACCACAAATTACTTACATTCTCATGATAGTATTTATGCGGGTCATGAAAGAATGAAATACCTAGGTAGTGGAGTTGGTCTTTTATCTTAATTTTTTGTGGGATAAATAACCTGGGATATTGTGAGTATGTATTTAAGGGAAGATCATCGATGTATCCATATTCATTTTATAGTTAGAAAATTTGGAGAACAAATCTATTGATTTTATAATTTTACAAAAATCTGTGCTAGGGAGGGAATAATATATGTTTAAGTCATCTGCATATCCAGAAAATGCTATTTTTGTATCATATAACTCTGGGATGCAGTAGAAGGTTTTTTGTTTTATTAGAAGAAATAATGGTTCTATATATATATTTAACAAGAGAGGTGATAAGGGACAACCTTGTCTTACCCCATTATCAGTATCTATCCTCGTTGAGCTGTGCTTGTTTATTTGCAACATGGTATACGCTTTCATGTGAAGGGTTTTGATGTAGTGAATGAATAGTGAAGGAATATTAATTTTTTTGAGGATAACTGTTAGGAACTCCTTGTTAATTCGGTCAAATGCTTTAGAAGCATCAATAGCTAATGCATAAATGGGTATTTGTTTAAGCGAGGATAATATTATCATTGCGTCAAGAGTAAGTGTCTGGTCCACTGTTTGTCTATGATTAATAAATCCAGATTGCTCTAGAGATAGAATGTTAGGGATAACAGATCTAAGTCTGGTGGCTAAAATAGTTGCCATGATTCTCATATCTACATTAATAATAGAGATGGGCCTGTAGTTGTGGGGATTTCTCATATCCTGGTTATGTTTAGGAAGTAGAATAGTTCTAGAAGCGTAATACCAGCTTGAGTAATATGTTTAAAACGATGCAGAAGAATAGTGGAGATTTTCTGAATAAAGCTTTTATAAAATTCGGCTGATAAGCCATCTGGGCCTGGTGCTTTGTTACTCCTAAGAGTGTTGATTGCTGTAATAATTTCCTTTTGTGTAAAATCTGCCGATAGAAGATTTTGTTGATTTTCCTTAATTGTGGGGAATGATAAATGATGTAAAAATAGTTGCAAGTCCTGGTCATCATACTCCGGGGGAGGGGGGTTATAAACTTCAGTGTAAATCTTCTCAAACACTTTAATAATGTCCTGTGTATTATTAAATATTCTATCTTGAAAAGTGATCTCTGGGATATTGGGGATAGATTTATGTTGGTTAACTATCCTTGCAAGAAATTTGGAAGGGTACTGAGGATTTTTTCTTGCTGGATCTGCCCTGCAAATGAGCCTTTGGCTTAATGGGATTAATCTAGTTAGCAAATGTGGATACAGAATTTGATGTTATATACAGTATATGTTTGTCTCTTACTTCTGTATATAATTTTCTTCTAAAACATGTATATTATAATTTTTCAATCATCATCCATTTTCCAGTACCTACTTTTTCTGATCTGAGGCATAGGGGAGGGGGACTGGAGCTTATCCCAAAAGCTGCTTTTCTAAAATGTGGAACCAAGGATGGGACACTAGACCCATCTCAGGGTATACAAATAGTCACACACACATCACATATGGACCTATGGGCGATTTGGATGATTCCCATTTCACGTATTGACATATTTTTGGGATGTGGGAGGAAATTCGCATTCCTGTTGAAAACTCACACATAGACGGGCAAGACATGCAAAAATCATTATAGAATGCACCCTTGTTGAAAACTAAAAGATCAAGCCAGTCATTATGAGATGACAACACTAATCACTGCACCAGTGGGCTCCTCAGTAGTTTGTCTATTTTCTAATGAATTATCACTCTCTCAGTTCGTTGGTTAAACCTGCCATGCTGATGCCCAGTAGAAATGTCTGTTTAGCAAAATACAAATTAAATAATTCACATCTTGTTGGTATTATGGCATGCTGCCAGCTAATAATGCCAGGAATCTGTTTGCATTTTGTTGTTGCTAAAAATTCTTATGATGATTATGATGTTGATTTTACTTTTCGAGAGTTGTGGCCCACCAATTCATAAGCTTAATGAGTCCTAGGCTGCTGGACTGAAAGAAGAACAAGACGAGACTAAAGGACTATGTTATCATTTGTTAGTGAATAGTACAGTATGCTGTGAAGTGAGCACTGGCAGAGGAATGTCCATGGCATGCCATGTTTCAAGTGTTAAGTCACTGTGGTAGCAAATGTTTAAAATGTTTAGAATCATTGTATGTATGGTAGGGACACACTATGCTGGAAACATTTGGGCTAGTAAAGCTCAGAGTGTATCATTATCATGCTTAATCTTAATCACATCCTGTTTGGCTGAAAATACTCTACCAACATTAAGTTCTTACCCCCTTTTCACGCTCAGTCTAGGAAAATTCAGGAACACTATACTACATTCTCTTCTTCTATTGAAAGTAATTAGCATACAGTGGCTGTTGGTGGGGTGATTCCAGGCTTATGTTACAAGAAACGAGCAGCTGTGTATGATTGTGTAATAATAAAAGGGCCACAGCAATAGCAAAAATATAACAATTATTCTGCTTGCCTAAGAAATGAGATGGAGCCCCAGCCGTGGGGCTTAGAGGAGTGAAGCCATGACTACAGTCCACATTACCTGTGTTTAGTTAGCTGCATGGACTTTGCAGCCAGGGCAGAGAGGGTGAAACTGAGCTGCCAATGCTAATGCACACATCCTGCGGAAGGAAAGGTGGTATAGCACTCTGTCAGAGATAGGTAACCAGGTAATTTTTTTGTACATAATGGCAATGATGTTCAGAGGAACAGATGATGAATCTCAGTATCTTGATGTTCAACATTAGATCACTGTTACAGTAACCTAAACTGTTTGTATCCTATCAGAGCTGACCAGCCAGCTTTCAAAGCTAAAGGGTGTCTTCCATGTGCTCTGTCTGTCTAATATTGAACATAGTACAGCTGTGGAAGTAAACTGACCATAACAGAAGATGCTGTAATAGATCACAGTTGCAATAGCTGCCCCTGCTTCCCGCTCCCTTATTTTTGTGTTATTTTTTGGTATTGCCAGGATGTGGATGCATAGAGTTTACATTTGGGTATGTTGCCTAGCATTGTTGCTTTCAGTGCTCTTGCTTCCCTTTCCTGGATAATAAAACTCTGAATATATTGGCAATCTAACTGTCATTTGTATGGAGCTCCTCTCAATTTCTGGACAGTTACAGTGAGTGGACAGCACCCTTTAGCTTTGAAAGGCTTGCCAGTCACCTTGATTAGGATCCAAGTTGCTTGAGCTACTGTAGAGTGATCTGTAAGAATACATATTGCTATGGTAAGTTTACCTACATGACTGTACTTTCTCATGTTGTACTGCATGTAAGCCAGGGAGGTATTTACATTACTGCAAGACCATGCAAGGATCCTCCTCAGAGCAACAGGCGGTGCTGGAATCACCATCTGTCATGGGAAAAGACCACGCATCATTGGCAGGTCGGCCTGCTCCTTCATATCTATTTATTCCCTTTGGGGGAATGTCACATTGTCCAGGGAAAGAACAGGTGTGATTCTCTTCCACATCATAGGAATGACTGAGCTGATAGGGTGCAGATGGGGGGGGGGGGGGCGGCATTGGGTGGATTTTGAGGAGGGGGGTGCAAAAAAAAGTAGAGTCTCCAGTGGCTTAGGATCTTGGTAGGGAACATCTGGTGTACCGGTACATAAATCCCTCTTTCACTTGTCTAAATATGGGCTAAACTCTTGGCTAGGATCATAAATTCCTCAGGGCCAATAGCCTAGTAACTTCCTGTGATCCTATGATTTCTCCATGTTTAGAGGTATCCTTAGTCCCTTCTCACATCCTGGGCAGATGTTTTTTAATATATGCGTCACTGTAAACAGTTTTGTTCAACAGTGTTGTAAATACTGCTTTTAATGCTACATATCAAAGTATGAAATAGATGCAGCAGCCATCATGTAAGCCTTACAGTATCATTTTATTGTTTGGTGTAAAGGAACTTGTTATTTACCTTTTGTCTTTGGTCACTCTTTAATTTTCTATGCAGGCTCATGAAATAACATTTTGATTGTGTGTATTTGTGTACATTGTACATATATCTGTATATCACACTTGATTACATTATCAAACCTTGAGTTAAAAAAAGTAGTAAATGTCAAAATACTGAGCACGGTTACCTGATGGCATAGTAACCCAGTCTCACAAAACACAAATGTGCATAACCACAAATACTACATAAATAACGCTAATCCACCAAAAATGTTTTTTGCAAGGGGCAGTTCCCCCTGTTGCCCCCATGTAGAGGGCAAACCCCTCATACCTTCTGGACTTGTGTATATATACATAAACCAACTCTCCCAGAAGAAACAAACTGCTGCTAATGCACACTGAGAAACCAAATGCTCAAACAAACCAATAAATGAAACAGAAACTGGCAGGTGAAATCCTCACAACAAGCAGGAAACACGAAGATTAATATAAAACCTTTGTATTTAATGTAGAATGATAAAACACATAAGCGCTTTCGTTTAACTAATATAAACTTCATCAGATAATAGTATAATGTAAAATAGACATTTAAATATAGATTTCATTCTGATTGGACAAAAGGAAACGACAAGGAGGAACAAGGAAAAATTAACCCCTCAATCTCACCATATTACATCCCAAATATGTAAAAAATGTAAAAAATTACCATGTTTGTAAAAACACAGATAATTCAAAATAAAACACCCATTTTTTTTTACCAATTTTATATATATATATATATATATATATATATATATATATATATATATATATATATATATACACAAACATGAAAGAAGTTTGGAAAAGACAATACATTCCATATTTCATTGTCATACTTGTTGTACTATTTTATTTCTTTCAAGAGCATAATGGCCAAGGATTTCAGGAAGGTAACACTATACATCTCTGATGCCATGAATTCTGTATTCGACAAGTCCCAGTCTGAAATATCATTACCAACAATAGGTTTAACATAACCTGTTTCTCTCTTCTCTGTAACTTCTTTTATTAATTTATTAAGTAGGTCCTCGGGGTATGCGCTTTTTAAAAACATGGTTTTCAAATTTGTGCACTCAAAATTAAAATCCTCTTCACTAGACACCATGCTGGCAGCTCTTACTAGTTGCCCTTTAACCACTGATCTTTTCTGGTGGTCCGGGTGGGAACTACTGTAGTGCAGAAAAGAGTTTGAATAAGTTTCTTTTTTATAAATTGTGGTAGCATACCTTCCATTTATTTAATCTTTGAACAGCTGGACATCCAAATAGTCCATATAATCTGAATTAATAACCCAAGTGAAATGTAAAAAAGTGGTCGTAGTATTAATATATTCTAAGAATTGATCCAACATTGATGAAGGGCCTTTCCATATTAAACTAATATCATCTTGATGCTTGTAATACATTTTAATTTGAGAACAATAGTCTGACTGGAATACAAATTGTCTCTCCCAATGTGCCATGACCATGTTGGCAAATGCCCCACCACAAGCTGACCCCATGGCTACACTGGTTGTTTGCAAAAAGTATTTGTTGTTGAAGGAGAAAAAATTGTTGGTTAAAACTTTTTCCAACAATTCCAGAATAAGGTTTATTTTATCCTGGTCAGTTTTGTATTACAGTAACATTTCGTTAACCCATTCTAGACCAATGGTCTGTGGGATAATGTTGTACAGATCCCTGATGTCTCAAAGGGAGGTATAATTGTTCTTCTAAGGCAGTGGTCTATGTGGCTATATGTGACCTGTGTCCTGTGTTTTACGTAGGCAAAACTGAAAGGAAATTTAGACACAGAATTTACAAACTTGACTATGCCATTAGAAGGAACAATTTGAGCAATGCTTTAGCCAGACATATTCATGATAACATTGATAAAAAGCCTTGGGGGGGGGGGGTTTAGAATTAAAAGAACTCAGATGGCAGATTTCATTGCATGCCAACAAACGGCCAGGCATTAATGAAAGGACCTCTATCACCCCTGTGTTAAAATTAAAAGCTCTTGAAAGAAATAAAATAGTGCAACAAGTATGACAATGAAATATGGAATGTTTTGTCTTTTCCAAACTTCTTTCCTTTTTGGATGTATATATAATTGGTAGAGAATGGGTGTTTTATTTTGGATTATCTGTGTTTTTACAAACATAGTCATAGTGTATGCTATTTAAATGTCTGTTTTATATTATATTATTGTCTGATGAAGTTTACATTAGTTTAACGAAAGCACTTACCTGTTTTATCGTTATACGTTAAATACAAAGATTTTATATTAATCTTCATGTTTCCTGCTTGTTGTAAGGATTTCACCTGCCAGTTTCTGTTTCATGTATTACACTGAGAAACCACACGGGTCATGATTTCCTTCTTGTAATATAGCCAAAATGGTTTTAAAAAAAATCACATCCACACAGCATCTTTCCACAGTAAAACCAGCCATGCCCAGTATTTTACTCACATAGGTGTTCAACTATACGTCACTCGTGTGAAATCAGAATATTTTGCATTAGTCATACTATGAACATACTGATTAAATGCATATTTGAGATTTTGAAGTATACACACACACACACACACACACACACACACACACACACACACACACACACACACGTGTGTGCATGCATGTGTGGTAAAATGTATGCACATATGTGTATGTGTATATGTATATATATATATATATATATATATATATATGTGTGTCTGTGTATGTGTGTGTGTGTATATGTATGTATGTATGTATGTATATATATATATATATATATATGTGTGTGTGTGTGTGTGTACATACAGACGCATACATACCGTGGATATAAAAAATTTACACACCCCTGTTAAAATGCCAGGTTTTTGTGATATAAAAAAATGAGACCACAATAAATCATTTCAAAACATTTCCCACCTTTAATGTGACCTATAACCTGTACAATTCAATTGAAAAGCAAACAAATCTGTTAGGGGGAAAAATATAAAAAATTAAATCAAAAGGTGCTTCAACAAAGTGTTAGTTTAAGTGTGTGCACACTTATGCAACCAGCTTATTGTACGTTTTTTATTTTTTATATTTTTCCCCTAGCAGATTTGTTTGTTTTTTAATTGAATTGTACAGGTTATAGGTCACATTAAAGGTAGGAAAAGTTTTGAAATTATTTATTGTGCTCTAATTTTTTTATATCACAAAAACCTGGCATTTTAACAGGAGTGTGTAAACTTTTTATATCCACTGTATATATAAAGCACCTTAGACAACAAAACTCTATTAAAAACTATACTAATTAAAGAAAAATTAATCAAACACAATTCACAAAAGAATAAAAATATTGCATGACATCAACTGCTGTGCAACCCAAAGAATGATAACTATATGCAATAAGTACATCATTACTACAAACTTAGTAGTAAATAACTACTAACTTTATACCATGGTATTTAAAATCTTTTTAGTTATTTCTCTTTCTTCAGCATACACAACTTTGCATGACCCTCCGTGCAGGAAGTAAAACCAGTTAAGAACACTGAGTGCAGCTGATGATGATTTGTAGCTGCTATGCTGTCTGAGATTTAATACCATTTTGAACTAGTCAAAAATATACACAAAAGAAATCATTTGCACTTGCCCCTGTGACACACAGGGATGAAGCTCTGACTGCAACCCATGCAAACCCTTATATGGTTGGCAGCATGGGAACTGGAAGGGACAGGGTGGACAAGAGTGAGATGCTGCTGCCGGCTTGTCCATCTTGAAGGGAATGAGGGATTTGTGAGTCACCTGTTAGGTGACACCTAGTGGAGAAGCTCTAGATGTTCTATCTGCAGAGCACAGATCTAACGAATGAATGCTGGCAGCAATGCAAGCAGCAGAACCAGCCAGGGAAAGCATATGTATGTGGAGGTACACATGCCTCCTGTGGGTAGACAGCATTTAATGAAGTGCAAGAACTGCCACAGGGGATAAGTACTTAGGAGGGGGGAAGAGAAGCCCTCTGCATCCAACAGAATGAATCACAACCTACTGCCCAATTCTGTCCTCATCACTTGAATGGGGTGATTAGCCCCCTAACCCCCAGCCAGGGAACAAAATGGGCTGTAGGTGCCTGGATCTTTCCCTGAGGGTGGGGTGAAATAAATGAACAGGTTAATGAGAAGCTACCAGGCAAACCCTCAGAGTACAAAGAAATGTTAAATCCCATAATGTATATATGTTAATCCCATTGTCACACAGTCACATCCGTTTCGTAAAATTAATTTCAACTATAACACATACTTCTAAAAATGAAACTCTGTGAAACAAGTAAACACGGCCGAAGCTTTATGAAATGAAAAGAAATATTCCACCACCAGCAAATGCTTGCATGTATGCATGTGTGTATATGTGTATTTATCTCATATATATATATATATATATATATATATATATATATATGTGCGTGTATCTCTTGTATGTATATATACATGCACAGACAGACACACACACATATATATATATATATACGTATATATATATATATATATATATATATATATATGTATATGTATGTGTGTGTATATATGTAAGTATTTATGATACCCATATGTGTCATTATAAAATAAGTATGCATAAGATGACTGGTTTCATAAGACATGATGCTATCATACAATTGTAGGATCAAAGGCATGCTTTGATGTCTATACCATGAAAAATGTTAAATAAAAAGATACAATGGTGAGTGATGTGCTTTTTATGGGGATTATATTAATGGCTGTTAATTACAATTTTCAGTTCCACATAAATGTTAAATGCAACTTCTCTTCCAAAACGCATCTTGAAAAAAAAACTTTTTTAAAACAAAAGTGTGTGTTGCAGTAGAAGGAAAGCTGTGTAATGCTGTCTCTTCTCTTTAGTGCTTGTGTTTACTTGTATTTCATTACTTTGTTTGTGGTCTGTTTTGGAGTGGATCAGTGCTGCATGGCAGTTCTCTTAAGAACTGGGCCCCCTGAGCAGGCTGCTAAAAATCCACTTCAGATGAATGATTATGTGTGTCAGAGGTATCCCTGTGAATCACAGCTTGTTACTGTCTTTCATAGAAAGCCTCCTGCTGTACATAAATGCTGGATATACTTGCCAGCTCTTTGCATGATGACCTTTAATCACTCGACATGTTTTGACAGTCCTTGCTGTCCACTCCATATTTTCTTCTGTCTTGAGGTTAGGAATGTGAGATCTGTAGTATGTTTTATTGTAAAGCTGAATGTTGTTGTGTATCTTTCTGTGTGACTGCAGTTTGCAGTTGCAAGACATTTTTAAGAGTTTTCTGCAAAATAACGTCAGTGTTTTAAAATATAATTTCACCTTTCATCTCTCCAGATGCACACTTTATTCACATTTTGCAGTGTTAGAAATATTAGGCCTGATCCGGCATTGTTTGAGAATTAAAGAAAAAAAACGTGAAGTGAGAACAAATAAATAACTGCAAACACCAAAATGTTTTTTCTTTAGTCGTTTATTTAGTTTTTCATGTTGGAGCGGTGTTTTGTTTTTTATTTAGTAATTGTTTGAGAATTGTTTTAAAGGACAATTCCAACAACCTGTCCTCTTAAGATTATCCTTATTTGCTTTATAATAATAGATGTTCAGTATTAGATCTCTGTTGCAGTAGCCTAAGTTGTTTGAGTTAGATTCTGCTAAGGATATGACCACTGGCCAGCTGCTGAAGCTTCAGGGCATCTTCCACACTCTATAACCACTGTGAGACTTGGGGAACCACATAAAAGAGTGGGTTAGGGCACCAAAAGTTTCAGAGCTTTCTTGCAGCTGAAGGTTACTCCCTGTGCAGGCTTCTCAGAACTGATGGTCAGCTAGTGATCCTTTAAGCCTGGATAGATAAATAACATTGTGGAAAAAACATTCCACTAATTCATTCTTCTGAAAAAAATGTGCCTTTTTTATTGTTATATTTCATGCTCGGCAGTGTCATTTTTGTTTATTGTCATGTCTTGCTAAGGTGTTTTTCTTGGTGAATGCTTGTGCGAAAAACTGTAAAATCCTTTTTGCTGTATTTTTCTACACAATTGGGTAGAATACTTATCATAGGGGCAGGATATTTTGGTTTAGGGTATTGTCACTGAAAATTTTACCTCAAAACTTCCACTTTTCTGTCACAAGGTTTACCCAGCTCAACCAGGTTCCACAACCAAAACTGTGTAAAATCCTTTTTGCTGTATTTTTCTACACAATTAGGTAGAATACTTATCATAGGGGCAGGAGATTGTGCTTTAGGGTACTGTCACTGAAAATTTTACCTCAAAACTTCAACTTTTCTGTCACAAGGTTTACCCAGCTCAACCAGGTTCCACAACCTGCCTCTCAAGCTCTTTTCTTACTCAGGCATAGAGCAGTTATCAGTCTCACTGGTTCTTCTTTCCCCTGTGTGCAAGAAGTAAATTTCTTGTGAGTCTTAGGTTGTCAGGCTGGCTCCCCTCAGTGCCTCTGCTTTGGCCAGATTGGGTTCCTCAAACTGCTCAACTTTGTTTGTCGGTCCATCTCCTCAGGAAGCCACTAAAGACCAAGAGTTGGACACATCTTCTGCGGATGTTGGCTTGTCCTCCCTGTACAAGGAAGTTTCACCCTTGTTGAAAGGAATGGATGAAGTCTTGCCATATAGCCAGACTAAGGTTGCTGATTTCCTGGCTAGTGTCCCTACCATGGGACTGTCTTTTTCATATGAATTTCCTGGAAAAGAAAGCAAACATTTAAGAATATGACTTATCCTGTTTCTCTTACAGGGAAGACTTGCTGGATTTTGCTAAGGGATTGGTTTCAGCTTTTAATGTTTTAAATATAATTCTTCCCTGAATTCAAATAGAAAATAGAAAAATATTTCCCCCACATTATGACACTGATTCTCAATAAGAAGAGCAGCAACTAGAAAGAGTGTTTTTCTTCAGTTAATTCTCTTCAGGCTGAAGATTCTGATTCTGATTCTGAGAAAAGTGTTTCTTCAGATTTCTCTCCAAGAGCTTTATCTTTTTGTGAAACTGTAGCTAAAATGAAAGATGTGTTTCAGTAGGAACAGAATGAAATTAATTGGACATTGTCCATGCGCAAAATAACTCAGAGCCTCCTCTCCTAACTTAATTAGTGGTACGACATACACAATTTGCCTCAGGGCTTACCCTGTCCTAACTGTTATGCTAGTCTAGATCTGTGCTTGGGCGGACACTGCTTATAGCCTACCTGTGCATATTCCCAACTCCAGTGATGCATCTGTAGAAGTGGGAAGAGCTTGCGGCACGGCAGACTTGTATAGGCAGTGATACACATAGCCATCACATATGTGTACTATCTGTCATGCTATGTGGAAATGCTGTAATTAACCTGAGTAGCTACTGACTATTATTGTACCATTGTGGTGGAAAATGAGGTACTAGCCCGACTGTAATAACTCAAGATTTGGTTTCACTAGGTTCTCATGTTATAAATTACCTCAGTGTCCCTGTGGCTCACTGCTTATATTATTTAGGACCTAGCATAACTCGGCTGTAATTTATAAAGCATTCCTATCTAGACTGTTTTAAACTGCTTGGAGCTTTTCTGTGCCATTATTAGTTTGAACCAATGCCTCTAGATATAGATACCGTAGTATGCCTTGCTATGTGTCTGTAATCTCAAATGCTGTGTTCATTACCCCTTCATTGTTTCACTTGTCCCCACCGTTCCTAGGTTTGAAACATCTGTCTTGCACTGGGACTTTAGGAATCTACCTACCCGGTGAAAGGACACCCTGCAAACAAATCCAACCAACTCTTCTATAGAAAAGTAACTTGCCATCCTGCTTAGAAATCCTGTTCACTAGGAGGCAAGAAAGTATGTGTTATCTAACTGAGCGGTAAAGCTGAACACTTGCTTAATAACTGGTGTATGTATGTAAATACACTACCTAGACAGGATACCCATACATACATATCCGTTTTTCCACTCCTTGTGCTGTCTCCTGCAACTATTTACAGGAGCCTTCACAAACCCTGTATCATCTATCTCTGCTCTCTAGCTTCTGCTGTAGTAATATACTTTTTGCCCACTAGATGGCCTCTAAACTAGGATAGCTCCTAATACATCTGTCTTTCCCCCTGATTTTAACTTAACTAAAGTTCAGATCCTGAACTACCAAAAGAAGGACTAAGGAACTTCTTCCTGCCCATTCTTTCCCACTCTATCTGTTACTTTCCACTTGAATTGCACTCAGCTATCCCTTACTATCACTACCACTGTTTCCTCCCCTCCATACCTACCCTTCCCAACTAAAGTACCCAGTAGTCAGCTGCTCTCTGAATGTTTTTTGCTGACATTTTTCGGTTACCTGCCTGAACTGCTCCGTTCGCCCTGCAGGCTCACTCCACTCCCCTACCCCCAATTCCCACCCACCCCCAGGGTTCCTACCCATATATCTCCAATGCCACACCCCCATCCCTAGTCATCCAATCCTGTCCTCCTACTAATTAAAGTACTAACTACTATACCTCTACCACTTAAAGATACTCATTACATTACTAAGTACAAAACAACCAATTTACATACTTGACACTCTAAGTTATTACAATACTAGGTAGAACCTCCTCTCAATCATCTTCTTTATATGTCCTTACCCTAGCAACTTATTTATATTTTCCCTCACTATGCCCATAATACCCATGTCTAAACACACAAAACTATTCCTCTTACATGCACTCCTACCTTTACTATCTATACCCTATGTCCTAACTAAATATGAACATCAAACCTTGACAAACTTTAACCATCCCTTTAAGCAAACTTCCATAACAAATCTGGCACCTTCTCTAAACCACATAAATATAAGATCAACACCCTCCTGTCTGCTGCCAAAGTTTCATCGTTTAGTCCACATTAACTATAACCAACCCAAGAAAACACAAATACACCCTGTAAATTCCTGTATGTCATATATAGAATTAACAAACTTAAACTTCTAGATGGTGATACTCATTCCAACCCTGGACCCAACACCACAACCACCACTAACCCCCATAAACCAAATCTCTCTACATCTCAAACCCTACTAAACCATCTAACTCTCTCCTTATAACATACTTCAATATACGGAGCTTACACGATAAAATTGCCCACCTCCATGCCCTCTTAGATGTTCACTCTTTGACATCCTTTGACTAACAGAAACATGGTTAAAGCCTGTAATGCCAGATAATGAAATCACCTCACCCGGATACAATATCCTGAGAATAGACCGCAAAACCCAAAAAGGCTGGGGGGGGGGGGTAGCAATATTATATAAAACAGAGCTGCAAGTTACATTATTAGATGTGCAACCACCTTCTATTAATAACACTGAAATCTTCATTTCTAAACTCCAGATCAACATCTGTAAATCCTTCTATATCATATGCTCCTATCTCCCTCCTGGTAACAATAAAAACACCCTGGAAAATATCCTTTCCTGGCTTTCAACTAACTTCCCACAAGAAACCCATTGTCCTGAGTGACTTTAATATTGACTGGAACACCTGCATCTCAGGCAAGCAGACTACCCATATAAACCTTTATGGTTTTTCCCAAAGTATTACCTCCCCCACCAGGATCCATAAACCTAACAATAAAAAAAACACTCTAGACTGGATACTAACAAATAGTCACCCCCTCTCATTTAAAGCTGGTATCCTTCCTGATTATGTCAGTGACCACTCACTGACCTACATAATCAGGCAAAAGGTCAATACTCACAAACAATCCTTATATAAAACTATTCAATCCAACAAAAACTTTAACCCTATTAACTTCTAAACTGAACTTAAAGCATGTGATTGGTCACCCCTAAGACACCTCCAATTAGACGAAGCAGTATCCTACTTTAATGTCAAATTCTTAGAAATCCCTGACTATCATGCCCCTTCCCGCTCATTCAGAAATAGGACTAAAACTGCTCCATGGCTTACAAAAGAGACAAGGCACAAAATTCTACTGAGAAATAAAATCTGGGCCAAATGGCAAACAACAAAAAACCCAGCTGATCGTCTAACATTTAAGACAGCTGAGAAATGCTACCAAAAAATCAATACTTCTAGATAAACAAAACTTTTACCACAACAGCCAGCAAACCCACCAACATAAACCTCAAAAGTTCTGGGCAGGTATAAATAGACTCCTACATCCAGGTCAGTCCAAAACTCTCAATCCAACAGGCTTCACTCATGAGAATCCTAAGCATATTGCTAATGCCTTTAATAGCTTCTTTACTGAGGCAGTCCAATCACTTGCGAATTCATTACCTCCAGTTAGCACAAGCCTGTCATCCTCCTTGACTAGTTTACCTCCCTTATTTCATTTACAACCAGTCCCAACATCCCTCATCTGTGCTCTTCTTCAAAAACTAAAACCTTGTACCCCCTCAGCTGACCTTCTACCAGCAGAATATCTACAGATAGCTGCAGCAGTAGTAGCCTTTCCTATTTCCATCCTAATAAATAGAACCATTACTGAAGGAACCATCCCATTTATCTGGAAAATCTCCCACATTTATCCCACTGCATAAGGGTGGCAACTCAACTGAACTCTCAAACTACCACCCAATAGCTTTACTCTCTCCTTTAGCAAAAATAATGGAAAAAATGTGTCCACCGCCAACTACTAGGCCACTTACTAAAAATAACTTACTAGCTAACTGTCAGCATGGCTTCAGGCCTTTCCACAGTACCACCACGGCCCTTTTATCCTTTTCTGACTGCATTAACAAAAACCGTAACAACAATACTCTATCCTCTGCACTCTTTTTCGACCTGTCAGAAGCCTTTGATATGGTTAACCATCAGCTACTTATGAATATACTTAAGTCTCTCTCACTAGATACACAGGTTTTACAGTGGTTTAAATCCTACCTAGAAAACAGGCCATGCTTTGGGAGAATAATCTATCCTCTCGCCTTCCTATTACCCTAGGCGTCCCTCAAGGTTCAATCTTAGGCCCTCTCCTTTTCTCAATTTTTATCAATGATCTTAATCTAATAATTCCTCAAGCTACATGTATACAATATGCTGACGACTCCACACTAATATGGTCAGCCACCTCTGCACCTGAACTCCAGTCCCTTACCCAAACAGTGCTTAACTTAGTAGAAAGCTGGTTCTTACAGCATAGCCTCCTCCTGAACCCCAAAAAGACTAAACTACTACTCTTCACTCCCACACAAATGTCCTCCTCAATTGACTTCACAGTTGTCATATCTCCTGACCCAACCACCAAGCTCCTAGGTGTAACAATAGACCATGATCTTAACTTTGGCACACATTAACACAACAATAAAATCAGTTAACAGAAAACCAGGCTTCCTCTACAGGATTAAACCCTTCCTTACTCCAACAGCTAGAACAACTATTGCCCATACCCATCTAATCTCTACCCTCCTCTACGCCTCTCCCATTTATACCGACCTATCAAAAAACAACCTTAAACTGGCTTCCTCCTACAATAACATTGTCAGATTTGCTACTGGTTCCTCATTTAGAACTCCCCACTGTCAAAACCTAAAGCAGCTAGGTTGGCTAGAACTACATAATCAACTTCATTTTCACCAACTTATTAATGCCCACAAGATCCTCTGTCTTCCCAAAAATACCCCAATACTTCCCAGCCTTCTAACCCCTTATAATAATTTGACAACCCTTTGCTCAGCCAATGAAGTACTAGTATCTACAGTTAAATCCAAAAATAAGGCTGGGGCTTCACTGTTCTCCAACACTGTGGGTAAATCCTGGAATCTGCTTCCCAGGGAACTCTCATCTCTCTCCTCAGTGCAGCTGTTCAAAAAGCAACTTAGAGAGTACCTTAAAAACCACTGGTTATGCTCATGTAGTAACCCAGACTAATAATACCCTCCACTATGTCTAAACTCTACCTATCTAACCATTTGCAGTTTAATTCAACTTTTTCATTAGCCTCAGAGAGTAGATCCAGTTAAGCTAACTAAGGTCTTTAACAACTTACTCTTATATAGGAACCACTACAGAGTATGAACTGGTATAGTAAGTATTTTTACTGTATGAACATGTTTTCACCTATATATACGTATAAAGAACTTCTTTCCCTTTCTTCTCATTATTTGCTACTTTAAAGTTGCTATGCTGCTATATAATCAGTTGGATTCTACACTGTAAAATACTACTATACCTGAAGCTGCTATTATTTGTTAGTGTATTTTCATTTCTCTTTCTTATTATATGCTACTTTAAAAATTGATATGCTGCTATATAACAATTGTATTCTTCACCTTAAATTAGTACTGTACCTGAAGTTGCCAATATTTTTTGTTTAAGTGTACCTGAAGTTGCTAATATGTTTTGTTTATGTGGAGCTTATCTCCCCAGGCCTCCACTGAAAATGGATATATATCCAGTTAGACTAGCCCGGTCAACAAATGTAAAATAAAATAAAAATAATAAATAAATCCCTATCTCTTAGCAGAAGTATGATTTATTGTAACTTATTTTTCTTCAGCCTGCAACTGTTCCTCTTGTTTTATCTGATTACAGGATGTTTTCTTAACGGCTTGCAATATGCCTGACAGTCAACCTCATCCTTCCAAAAAGTGTAATAGGTCATACAAAGGACCTCAGACACATAAATGTCTGTTTGTTATCCCAAATCGGACCATGTAGTTATTTATGTATCAAACCCATCCACTGCTGAACATGTAATGTGAATGCTAACCCCTTCCCTCTGACAGTGATGGGGAAAGCCTTTGATAGAGTTGGACAAAAATATTCTTCTGCTACTTTAACTTTCAGAATTCTGAACCACCAGGCCTCACGTGTTAACATTTTTCTTTTGAGAACATGAGAAATTAAGTCAGCCTTTCTTCTTCAGAGGTTAAAACTTCATTAAATTCCTTACTTGGGTCTGTTTCTCAAGAAACCAAACACTCAGTGGTGTAATGATTCTCTTGATGCTGTATCCAGAGCCTACTGCTGTTGGTTCAATGATGACAATATTTGCTCGGTTACTTTATTAAAACTTATTAGAAGATGTTAAAGCTGAGATTTAAAATTTCCCCCTTGACTAAGATGTTCTGTTTGGCCTTTCTGATGCTGAGGACCTTAAAAGATTTGATGAAAAAGGTAACTTGGTTCAAGGGGTTACCTAAATCTTTCAATCCGCCTTTTCCAAGCCCAGTAACAGCTTTCTTTTTAATTTGTGACCCTTTCTAAATAAGCAAAAGAATCACTCTCAGCAAAGTTCTACCAAACAGAATTTTAAAGAGCAAAGGCATGGGTACTCTAAGGAAAAATGGGGATCCTCCCAGACCCAATGACAGTCCAGAAATTCAGAATGACTACTTGCCCATTCAGGACCCCACCACCCCCACATTAGCAATTCTTTAAATCTGTCCCTCAGTCTAGGTCTTCATCTTCCCCAGAATTATCAGATTATTTAGCAATAACTCATGACTGGGTGTGGGTATCACAGGATTTAACTGACAGTTGGCGTGGTTTAATCATGAGGGTGAAGTTTGAGTGATTAAATAAAGCCAGCTGTGGTTTAATCCTGTGATACCCAACCCAGGCATAGGTTATTGCTATTATGCAATGACATTATTTAAGAAAGAAATTGCTTACCTTTCTTAAATAATGTCTTGGTATAATCACGCTGTAGTGTTCCTTCCTCCATATTCTTCCTTATTTGCTGATGTGCTTCACATGTATAAGGGAGTTACATTCCCAAGCTTGTACAGTACATCAGTACAGTGCAGGAGGAGCAACACAGAAAAGAGAATCAGCATTGCTGTTGCTGTTTTATTTATTTATTTTTAAAAATGCAAGAAACGTGGGGGGACAAAGGTCCAAAAATAGGGACAGATTTTAAATATTGCTCCTATAAACTTAGAAAGCTTCTGGAATAAGATTTGTGTTGACATTCATTTTGGAATGGATATGAAACTTGAACCTAAAATGTCTGTCTTTATTTAATGACTTCAATCCCCAGTGGCTTGCCTGAAAAAAATATTTTTTATGAGGAACAAACCGAAATTATGAGGCAAAAATCTGGACATTCTATGAAAATCCAGACAGGTGAGAGGTATGAGGGTCTGCTAAGATTTTAGAACAGACAGTGTAGAAATACAAGGAAAATCAGGTATGTCTCTGTTTCTTTTGTTCTACAGACATACCTGATTTTTCTTGTATTTTGCTCTGTCCTCTAAGCATATCTCAACAGAAAAGTCTGGCTGCTCAATGGTACTTCAGCATCCAGACTTTTTTCTATTGATAGATGCTCAATTTACAGTGGGCATGCTGGCTAAGCTGTCCAGTCATTGTGCACATTTTTGAATAGTAATGAGCTGTTCTTGTATACTCTCAGACAGATGGGATTGGACTACAATTAAACAGCAATACAGATGGCAATGGAAGTCCTTCCTCCTTTTCATGGGATTCCTCCTCTTCATCTAAACCAGACTTTCCTGTTTCCTTCTGTTTTGGAGCACATGTTTTCTCAAGATGTCAGAGAACTAGTGCCCTTAGCTCCCACAAACTAAGAGTTTTATTCACAGAGCTTTCTGGTGCCAAAGAAATTGGGAACTTTGAATCTATGTGAAGGTCTCAGAGTTTGAAATGTTGTCTCCCAAACCTTCTTTCTTTCATTTATTCCCCCTCAGTTTTATGGTGGAGTTAACTTAAAAGATGCTTATCACTTACCATTTGCAAATAATTCATATTTTTCTTAGCATTTCCTTTATGTGGCTTACATTATCAGTTCTCTATCTTACCCTTTGGCCTGACTAATGCACCAAGGATATTTATATAGTGTCTGGCTGCAGTAATCTATTATTGCAGACTTCAAGGCATTCACTTCTTTCCATATTTGGAGATTGTCATACACTTGATGACTCTTTTTCCAGTTGCCATTATTCCCTGACAAGTTTTAATAAACTTTTGCTCATTCCGAGTGTGACGCCCCAGCATTGAAGATGCAAAAACCAAATGGCTGCAGGTACACTGAGGTGCCCAAAACACACAACAACAGCAAAATTAAATTAAGGCACCAAAGTTACACACTGGAAATCAGTCACTGTACTTTATTGCAGAAGACAAATGGTAAGCGCTTTCACAACTTAATGTTGCTTCATCAGACCACATCACTACAACTGATGCTTGGTTAAATACTAGGAGAATTAGTATGACATCACAATTTAAAGAGATATTACTCCACTAACATAAGAACATATATCAATATCTATAAAAATGCATAAAATATATAGAAAGCTGTGTATTTACACACAATAATATTTAAAAAAGGGGGGATATCATCCCTGATGGTTATTAATATATATATATATATATGTACGTACACACACACATATAACCATAATAGTACAATAAAAAATATATATATAAAAAAACTCATATTTAGTGTTTAAGGCGCTTGGCCTTAAGGTAAGGAACTAATGAGGTGCAGCCATTCAAACCAGGATATCTATCTGCTTGTAATTTAGTGATCCATTGTTGTTCTAATTCTTCAGTGTGGTTTTCTACGTCACCACCTCTGTTTGTCCTTACTATTTGTTGTAAGATTAAAAATTTAAAACTATGGCGACTGTCTGTATTCAGGACATGATTAGCTAGAGCATTTGATTGCTTCTGGTTCCATATGTCCCTTATATGTTCTGACATTCTTTCTTTAAAGCTCCTATTTGTTTTGCCTATATAATAGGCATGGCATGCTTGGCAAAAACAAAAATAAACAACATCGACACTTTTACAATCATAGTAATTCTTCGTATAAAGTTTAAAACATTTCACAGGATGAATGTACTCATTTTTAGTGTAGACATGCTGGCAAGCAGCGCAATTCCTGCACGGGAAGGTGCCCTGTCTGTTTGAGAGATTTTTTTCTAAAAGACTGATGTTCTCTATTACAGAGCTGCTGCTTTAAAGACACATTATTTCTAAAACTGAAGTTTGGGGTGTCACCAACTGTGGAAACCAGACCTGGTATTTCATGTAATAAGTGCCAATTCTTTTTAATAATTTCCGTGTACTTATTGATATCACTTGCAAATCTAAAAACTATTCTAAACTTATTTCTATCAATACTTGTATCATAAGGTATACTTGTATCAGCACTGTAAGAGCTCATGTATGGTTTACATCTTGTAGATCTTAATTTCCATGCATCTGCTATCACTCTAGTGATTTCTGAGCTAGAATAGCCTCTTGTTTGAAATTCGTCTTGTAACTTATTTAAAGCAACTACTGCCTCTTCATCATTATAATGTAGGCGTAGGGTTCTATAGACTTGTCCTTTGAGGACATTTCTAGGTTTGTGTCTCGGGTGCATGCTTGACCTGTGAAGACAGGCATTGGTTCTTGTGGGTTTGTGATAAATACTGGTTCTTATCTGCTTTAAATCAGTAAGGGTGACACTCACATCGAAGAAATCAACACATGTATCAGAAAAAGTAAAAGTAAACTTCAAAAAGTCTGTAGTACTATGCAGGTAATCAATGAAATTACTGATATTTTCACCATGCCCTTTCCACAAGACAAAAACATCATCCACGAAACGGATGTACCAGAGAGTGTAGCCAAAAAAATGGGTTAACATCTGACAAAACATATTGTTCTTCCCATCGTACTAGTGATAGATTGGCGTAGCTATTTGCACACGAAGTGCCCATAGCCACGCCAATCTTCTGTAAAAAAAATTGATCCTGAAAAGCTACAATGTTATTTTCAAGTATAATCTCCAATAGTGCTCAGACTAGCATAATCTTATTAGTAGTCAGCTTCTTATTCATATCGAGGAATTCTCTTATTCTATCAATACCCCAAACATTTGGAATACTAGTAAAAAGAGATTCAATGTCCATGGTAAGGAATACAAATTCTTCATCATTATCAATGGTTTCCATTCTATTTTGCAACCGCTGTAAAAACATTAATCAAGGAGCCTCAATCCTCACCCCTGGCATCAGTGGGGGACACACACACTAGGAGGATGATAAGTACACACACAGTAAAGTGCAATTTCCTTAAGAGCACACACAGACCACAGTCAGTCTGGGGCTGGTTTCTCCCTCTTTCTTCAGATCCCCAATAAGACTCCCCATTGGCACAGCTATAGGGTTGAGATCTCAGCTGAGTGGCCAAACAAAACCTCCAGCACCTTCTCCATCCAACCAGTGCTTTGTGTTCCTGCCCAAGTAGCTGACACACACACTTTTTGAGGTTTGATTTATATATAAATACACACACACACACACACACACACACACACACACACACACACACACACTCTCTCTCTCTCTCTCTCTCTCTCTCACACACACTCCTGAGAAAGGCTGGCACATGTTTACTAGCTATGCACCCTTCTGCTCAGACTATAGGGAAGTTTCCACTGCCACCAGTCACTACTTATCAGCTACTTTAAGGCCCTTAACAAAGGGTGTCCAATCCTACTGTGTAATATTACTATTAATCCAAATGGTAGTCTGACCAAGAGCAAGGCTATTTAGGAGTGGCCTGTAGAGTGTCACCATATAGATATGCAAGTACTTGAAGAGCTTAAATATCTCTAAACAAACCATCCACAGTTAAAAGATTTAAATATATTTCATAGTAAATAATAAAAGAACAAGACAATATTAAATAAGTAATTAATTACATCATAGTTCAAAATCACAGGATATATTTAAAACAACATTGCAAGACAGTCTCAAATAAATAAAGAAAATATCTAAGCTATGCTTTACTATATTTCTATTTGAATCTAAAAGAGTTACTATGCCCTAAAAACTTACTTACAGCAAGGCAAGTGCAGATGCAGTGATGGATGTTCTTGTTAGGTCAAAGACAAAATACAAAATGCACAGTCTCTCTCTCAGAGAGTTCATAATTTAATATCAAATATTACTGTTGGGTTAGCCTGGATGGCATCACTTTTTGTCACCTGACTTCAGTTCCCAAGCTTAACCCCCTTTGTCAGAAACTAACAGAATTTTGAAAAATTTGTGAAAAATACATCTCTCTCAGATGTTTGCAGATCCTGGAAGTCATAAAACGGTAAAACAGTTCTACATCTCAAACCTAGTAATTACTTCTCTTACAAGACAATACAAAAATGACATAGGATTACTTACAAAATTCCCAATAGCCGGGCTGGCAGTGTGACACCAAGATTTCAAGTGAATTCCATAAGTCCTGTCCCATCCCTTCCAACATAAGATTTTTTTTCTGGGATGTCTTCTGGATATTTCCCTATGAAGGGCTTCTCTTTCTCTGGACAAAGTAGAACTATACAAAGAAAATTTACTAAGCTTTTCCAACCAGTCTCTGGCATCTGCCAGGGAATTTCTCAGTATTCTGGGGTTCATAGTCTCTATAATTAACATAATTTCCTCAGCCAGATTTCATATGCCAAATATTCAGTGGTACCTCAAGTCAATCTGGTCTTGGCATCACCACTCTGTCTTTTCAGATTCCAGTGCAATAGATTTTAAGAAAGAAATTATTATGTTGGGTGAACCAGTTATCTTTTAACCCAGGTGTCCCATTCTCCCTCCCTCCTCTGTTTCAGTCTGTCCAAACAGATATGTTAGACTTCGCTTGGTGAGGCTGTGTTGAAAGGGTGAAAGTAGTTTATACAGCAAGTAGCTCTGACAAAAGCACACAAATGTCAGAGAGAGGATGGCTGTGATAAATACTTTAAAAACCTTAAATCCTCTGTAGTCTCCAGGATAACTGTAAGCTTACACAAGAATACACCACAGTGATGTGGTACATAAACAAGTGGGAGGTGGTACCACATCTTAAGGTCTCTGCAGTCTTGCTATGATAGCCTGGAGATAGCAACATAGCTCAGTTTGACACTTCAGGCTTCATACATGCCATCAGAGGTAAATTTGTTTGCAGACAACCTAAGCAGGATGAAGACAGACCCTCATGAATGTAAACTTCACTGTGGGATGACCTAAGAACTGGACCAGCTGTGGGGAACACCTCATGTAGCTCTGCTTGCCTCTTCTCAGAATAGACAACTGAAGGCATTCTGTTTTGAGATCCCTTGCATACAGGCCTGGAAGACTGATGGCTTTTCATTCCCATGGACAAGAATGTCCCAGCATGCTTTTCTGCTCTTTCCACTGATATCCAAAATTCTTCTAAATATCCCAAATGACTTCCCAAAAGTTGTGGTGGCAATTCCCTTCTGACCCAGGCAGTGGTGTTTATCCCTTCTTTTCAATCTAGGCAAGAGCAATTAACCACATTCTTCCCAACAGACTAGATTTCCTCACACAAGACAGGGGGTGTTTGATAACACCCCAGCCTGGAAATTCTTCATTTGCCTGGCAGGATGATACAAGTTTGATACCAGTTATGTACATATTTTCAGAGGACTTCTTGTAGGTATTGAAAAAGGCAAAAAAAAAAACCCATAGTACTAGGAAATCATATTTGTGCAAGTGGAAAAGATTTTCTTGTTGGTGTCAATCGAAGACCAAGGACCCTCTTTAGACCCCACTGCCTCTGTTTCTTGATTATTTGCGTGTGTTATTGTCCTTTGGCCTTTTATACTTCTTTGTCAAGGTTTGTTTGTCATCCATTTCTTCTTTGTCTGTAGATCCCTCACCTTCTGTCTATAAGATAAACAGTTTTTGAAAGGGGTGCTGTATATCTGGCCACCTAGAAAACAAGTGACACCTCCTTGGGATCTTAACTTCATGCAGAAACGTACTGTTTTTCCATTTTAACCAGCTCATCTGTCTGGTGTGTGGTTCGTGACATAGAAGAGTGTTTTACTCATTACTCTTGTCTTCTGCTAGGAGAGTATCTGAGTTACAAGCACTTATTGTGAGCTAATCCTACCTTATTTTTCACAAAGAGATGGTTTCTTTGTGACTAACCCTTCTTTTATCCTAAAGTGGTCTCACAGTTTACCTTGAGTCAGACTATTATTCTCAGATTTTTTTTTACTGACCCTGTTAAGGGAGAAAAGATTCTTTGCACACTGGATATCCATAGGGTGCTAAGGATACTACCTAGAAAAATCTTATTCCTTCAGGTAAACTAACTAGCTATTTGTCTCCTATGAACGTAAGAGGAAAGGGCAGTCAGTGTCAAAACAAACTGTTTCTAGATGGTTGTCACATGCAATTACTTTTTGTTATTCTCACCATAATATGTCACTTCAAGTGAGTGGTAAAACACATTCCACCAACCCTTTGGCTTCTTAAGTGAATTTCTGAAAAGGGGTGAACACTCCAAGTATTCTAGAGGCAGCACCTTGATCGTCAGTACCTTTGCAAATTACTACAAGCCAGATTCCTTTTTCAGGTCCAGAATAAGCTTGGCATGGACCATTCTCCAGGGGCTCCTGGATTCTTAGTTTACTTTTCTTCCTACTGTTTTTAATTTCTAAGCTATGGTAATTGACACATGATAGCTTAAGTTACTGCACAGTGATCTAAGGTTGAACACAGTACTTTTGTGTAAATGTGCGTATCTTGTTCCCAGTTTTCCTGTCAAAAAGAAACAGAAAACTAAGCATGTATGTAATCCTCCTCAAATTTACTTAGACAGGGGTAATTTACTGTGTTTGGTTCAGAGTTTAATCGAGGTTATTGATCCATCGTGTAAAGTAGTCTCTGGTAAATGAATGAAGGATGCCTCCTTTTCTGAACAGATTCAGTATTCTGAATCTGGACAGGAGGATGTAGGGACAGATACAGGCTTTTCTTCTCAGATTTCTCTCTTTCTTCTCAAAGGATAGCTCAGTTTCTGACTCTCCCTTGGGGCTTTGTATTTCTCTGAGACTATTTCTAGAATGATCCAGTGTTTTCACTGGGAGAACATTGAGATTTCTCAATCTCTCAGAAAATACTGAATTATTACCAAAGAAATTTCTAGAACCTGCTCGTATTCCTCCTGTTTTGTCAGTTTTTGAGAAAGTGTGTGTTGCTGCCTTCAATTTTCCTGGCAGTCAGCCAGCTGCCCCTAAAAAGGCAGGTAAGATGTATAATGTTCTTCAGTCTTTTCAGTTTTTATACACTCTTCCCAAACTCAATCCAGCATTCCCAGAACTTCCCAGATGAGGATAAAAATGATGCTTGAAATTTTCCCATGGATACCGATTTAATTCTTGGCCCCTCTGCTGCAAGAGTGATCAAAAAGTGTGATGAAAGGGTCAAGCTGATATGGGGAATCTCTAAATCTTTTCAGACCCCCTTTTCCAAGTTTTCTAAATGATTCTCTTACTCCTGGACCAGTTTTGGTAAGAAACAAAATAAACCTTCTCAAAAAATACAGGTAAACAGACATTTAAGAAGAAATGGCAAGGGGTTCCAAGAAGAATTCTGGAATCTCCCAAAACAAAGGTTAGTCTAATAAATCAGAATGACTGTTTGAGAATTTGTTTCCCCTCCCACCTTAGCAGCCACGTTTTTCTTCCAGAAATTCTGAAATTCAGCTTTTCTCTTTGGCAGCAAATAGTATCAGATAAATGGATTCTGAAGATCATTCATCAAGGTTACAGATGGCAATGGGAGAAAATCCCTCCTTTCCAAGGGTAATTCCTCATCCTTCAGTCCAGACTCTTTTATTTCCACCTGTCTTTCATCACATGCTGTCTCAGAGAGTTCTAGAACCTGTCCCCCCTTCTCAGGTAGGAAACTGGTTTTATTCAAAGATGTTTTTAGTGGTAAAGAAAGAAAATGCTTGGAGACAAGTTCTGGATCTTTCTTTCCTAAGCTTGTTTGTGATTCTGCCCAAAATCAAAATGATGTTGCAGTGTCGCATCACAGCCTATTACCTCTTCACACTCATTCGCCTTTCCTTGTAACATTAGATTTAAAAATGCTAATCATCACATTCCTATTTATCTAGACTTCAGGCATTTCTTAAGGTTCTGTGTTCCTGGGTCACATTATCATTTCCTTACTCTTCAGACTATCCACTGCGCCAAGAGTGTTCAACAAAGTATCAAACTCCATTTTAAAGCATGTTACAGACTATGTTGTTGTTGTTGTGTCTTTCGGCTTTTCCCGGTCAGGGGTCGCCACAGCGGAACTCCGGTCCACTAATGATTGGCAGTTGATTTTTACATGCTGAGTTGCCAGCCCTGACGCACAACCTTCAACGAAGGTACTCCCATTCACGCATGTCTCCACGCAGAAGACGCTCTACCTGAGAGTCGAACCGGTCAGCGTCTTACTGTGAGGCGACAACAGACTATGTGATATCCACATTTTCCCATATTTAGAGACCTACTTATCTTTGCAGATTTTTCAAAGTATTAGGAATCTGTGTTAGGTGAGAGATCTCCTACACAAGCTGGGATTCCAAGAGAACATTCAAATGTCTTTCTGTATTCCTTCACACAGAATTGTGTTTCTAGGATGTCAACTCTACACACTAGTTCAAAGAGCTTTTCTTCCACAGGAAAAATGGATCTGTATCTGGATCTATTTCTAGGGCTTTCCTTGCAGACTTTGGTCACTGTGAGAGAATACCTCAGGATTTTGGGTCTCATGACATCTATGATTCTCATAATACTCCTGACAAGACTCCACATGAGAAAGCATGGTGGTATCTGAAGTCTTTTTGCTCCCAGCACCAACACCCCTTGTCTTTTCAGCTCCCAGTGCTGGGGTGTGTCAGAAGGAAAATCACTTGTTGGAGACAGCAGATATTCCTAAATCCAGGTGTTCACCCAGCTGTTGTAAGATGATATTTTTTCCTACTCCTTGCCAGTAGTTCTTATTAATGTAAGATAACAATGATTGCAAGGATAGCTGAATCTTTTATTGATCTGGTGGTCAGATGCAAATGATTCGTGTAAACAGTGATGGTATGAGTGTTGTTTATAAATGGGAATTCATGACATTAGGAGTGGAAATGTTTGGGGATGCAGTTATAATGGCAATGTGAAAAATATTTTGGAAATTCATTTTTGTGGCATGTAGTGATTATTGTAGACAGGATATAAGTACATACTTTGAAGTGATTGAATTATGATGTACTGCATTTTCACCAATGTATTGTTGTGTTATGATACATACTGTTTTACTGAGGTATTTTGACTGTCACTTGTGAATGAAAAAGTATGGTATTGATACAGAAAAGTGACCTGGCGGTGTAAAACTTGGCTCAAGATGATTGTCACTGTTGAAGTGACATCCCAACCCCATGTACCAGTAATGCTGTCCTCAGTAGATTATCTGAAGAGTGGTTGAAGATGGATGAATAGATGGATGGATGAGGGGGAAAAGATACAAGTATGTTAATAATGACTGTACAGGTTATTACAACACAGCTTTAATTAGCTGAACTGGGACTTGCATTATGTGTATATTATGTTGCATCACTGTGCACGTTTATGTACTGAAAGCTTTGGTTTATTTGTGATGAAAGCAGGCATGCTTTCATTGCTTTGTTGTTTGGCTGATGAGTGGATCAAATGTTTCAGTATATGACTTTGTCGTGTAGCTTTAGGTAAGTGAATGTTGCAGCAGCAGGCATTCAGACAGAGAAAGGACAGTTTTACCCATGAGGAAAACAACATCCACATGACAGCACTTAGGGCTTAATGACTAATGCCATTTTGTAAAAGTGAGCCTCAAGCAAGCTGAGGGCAAAGGTTTGGAACTGCATAGTTATGAATATTAATGCTGTTGGTAGAAGGAACTGCACATTAATATAACGCAAGAAGAGGACTAGTGATATGGTAGAATGTATCGGACAAAGACAAGGCAGAACGTCATTGCCTTGTGCATTGTAGGGGTGAGCCTCAAACACTTGTTCCTTTGACATCTGATGAGAAATACCTCCTCTTCTATGTTAAAATGATACACTGATCTCCTAGTGATGAAACGTGCCCTTTAGAATTAAATGGACTGCAGAATTTGACTTCCTAAATTGGTAGATATATATATGGGCATCTTGGGGCAATGTAGAAATTGCCTCATGTACAGTGACAACCCTCTCCTTCTAGCACACAACACTACAACCTGTGAGAGATGCACTTATATAGCCAAACTGGAAGCCAACCTCTCTCTAGCCAAGACTGGACTAGATAGTCAAGAGGAGAAGGTTAACACCTGCATCACACCACACTCAACACATAGTCCTTCAAAATCCACACTACCAAAACCCACACATAGAAACACAAAGCACACACCAATATTCATGGAGGCTCTCAATAAAAATCTGCCCAAGCAACAGAGACCTTCCAAGCTGAAACGCAGGCAACCATCACCCCCAACACTACCCAAATGACACAAAGCCCACAAAATCAGTGTGCCACTCAACCACAGCCCATAAGGCAAAGCAACATATCCAACACACTAATCATAGGTGACTCTATAGTCAGGCACACTGATGTCCCACTCGCCAAGCTAGGCAAGGAGAAAGTTACTGTCAGCTGCCTGTTGGGTGCCAGGATCCGCCACATAACACACACACTCCACAACAAGTACAAATACAACTCTGTCATTGTCCATGTTGGTGTGAATGACCTGAGACATACCTCCCTGGACTACATGAAAAGAGACATGGAGGAGCTCTCAGATCTTGTAGCTCAGGCAGGTATGACCCTAGCCCTGAGTAGCATCCTGCCATCACCCAGAATGATACCACAGTACAAGGACAAAATGATTGACTTCAACAATTGGCTAAGCTTCTGGTGTCATTCTAAGAGGATCCAGTATCTGTCTGCCTGGGACGACATGGTCGACAGACCACAATGCTTTGCCAGAGATGGCCTGCACCTCTCTCCCCTGGGATTCTGGATACTGGCTAAGGCTCTTGCCACCCCTATAGTGCCTTTTTTAGGCAAGGTTCAAATGCTAAATTCACCACCATAACAGGTACAAGCAAGCAAACTCTGAGGGTAATGCTACTCAATGCTAGAAGTCTAAACCTCAAAATGCACTCACTCGAGGCACTCCTTAAAATGGAGAACATCGACATCTGTGCAGTGAAAAAGACCTGGTTCAAGGCTCTAGAGAGCACCCCTGCATTACCAGGCTATAATTTATACCACACCTTTCGGCCACCTAACCTGGACCAAAACACTAAAGGTGGCGGCATGTCCATATTCATTAAGGATATCCACACCTCCAGGCTAGTTGCTCAACATAATGCATCTGAAATTATTCAAGTGCAACTAACTCTGGGCAAGACTGCAGTCCAGGTTGTAGCTTGTTACAGATCCCCCACCATGCCCCAGGATTCCCACTCTTCATTTCTTAAGATACTGGAAAATATTAAGGTACAACCCAATACCTTAATTATGGGCAATTTCAACTACCCCACCATCAACTGGGAAAACAACTCATGTACCAACTCATTCGCTCAATGTTTTCTGGAATTCATAAATTCCAGTGCCTTGGATCAGCTTGTCCACACCCCCACCAGGGGCAGCAATATCCTGGACCTGATCATTACTAATATGGGTAACCGATGTTCCACGCCAGAGGTCAACTCCTCACTGATCAGATCCGACCACAAGCTAAACACCCTAGACATCAATATCTCCATACCCCCCCCCCCCCATTAAGGAAGCCACCATCAAAAACTACTCCAAAGCCAACTTCATGCTTTTTAAGACAGAAGTGGCAAACTTCACAACACCCATGCAGATGGAAAATAGAGGCACGACTGCTGAATCTTACACTAATGCACTGTATAAGCACATACACGAGTGCATGGATCGTGCCATCCCCAACAGAATCAAGACGCTATTCTCCAAAAAAGGAAGCCAATCTGGTGGTCCCCTGCCATAAACAAACTCTACAACAGAGGGAAGAAGCTGTTGCAAAAAAGAGTAAAATCCCAAGAGTGGAGGATTGGAGGTCAGCCTCAGCAAGAATATCCCTCATAAAATCCTCCAAAGCCAGTTATGAAAATAAAATCGCCACTGATTCCAAAGACAGCCACAAAGCATTTTACAGCTGTGTCAAGAATCTCAATGGCAACACTCAGATCTGCTCTGAGCTACAGCACAATGGCACTGAATATACAGAACCAATCTATATTGCCAACATCCTGACAGATAGGTTCAGTGCTAGCTTTACCCCCCTCTCACCCTCCAAAGGGCCCATCTTAATACCAGAAGAATGCAAAGCCCCTGTAATCACGGATGAACAAGTAAAGACCATACTCTGCAAAGCCAAGAACACAGCATCCATGGGACCAGACAATATCCCAGGCTGTATACTGCATGAACTACAGAATGAACTGGCACCCCACCTAAGTACCATGTTCAATCATAGCCTCACCTCAGGCTATGTGCCTATTGAATGGCGCACAGTGACGGTTATCCTACTCCACAAAGGTGGTGCCACCACAGACCCTGGTAACTACTGCCCCATTAGCCTGACGAGCCTGGTTTGCAAGGCCATGGAACGTATCATCTTGGAGCTTATAAACAAAGACATAGGTAACCTCCAAACCCTGGACCCCACTCAGTTTGGGTTTATAAAAGGTAGATCATGTCTACTAAATCTGACTGACTTCTTTGAAGCAGTCACTAGAGCCAAAGACGAGGGCAAGGTAGCGCACACAGCCTATCTTGACCTCGCCAAGGCTTTCGATACCATCCCCCACTCTGGAATTATAGATAATTGTCATTGTTCCTCTCTACTCATCCCTCATCAGACCCATTATAGAGTACAATGCCCTGTTTGGCATGTATCTCACAAGACACCTACAACAATTGGAAAGGCCACAGAAATACCTCACTAAGAGGATTACCGGCCTCAAACAGATGCCATATGCAGACCATCTCAAAATCTCCAGCTCTATTCAGTCGCATATCACCTACTCAGAAGCGATCTCTGCCTAAAATACAAAGCTATGTCAAACCC
This sequence comes from Protopterus annectens, assembly GCF_019279795.1. NCBI lineage: Eukaryota > Metazoa > Chordata > Ceratodontiformes > Protopteridae > Protopterus > Protopterus annectens. Next base: position 992,440,836 of record NC_056746.1, on the reverse strand, counting down.
AGATCTGATGGACATGCTACACTTAAAGAAATCCCAATCCCAGATGCTCCAGGGACCTAAACCTTGTCACCACAATAAACAGAACATGCTGGAGGGATAGATTCCTATCACAGAGACTTCCCATACTTTGGAACAAACTACCCATCCCTGTCAAACAAAGCTCCTCATTGGCCCTCTTTATAAATTATCCCGGGGATCACTTCTGCAGCACTGCTTGACAGGGGCACAGGAAAATAATTTTCTTGGGTGGCGAAAGCCAGGGAACCTTTTTGGCTACGCTTATATAGGCCCCAGGGCCGATAGCCTAGTATCTACCTATATATATATATATATATATATATATATATATATATATGTGTGTGTGTGTGTGTGTGTGTGTGTGTGTGTGTGTGTGTGTGTGTGCATATATATATATATATATATATATATATATATATATATATATATATACGGGTCTACCTGACATGGTCGACAGTTCATATGGTCGACAGTTCATTTGATCGACAAGCATTTTAGGTGGGGGGCTTTGCCCCCACACCCCCTTAACTATATATATCAACTCCAGGGTCGCACAGCATTGGGGAAGGGGGCAAATCTGCTTGTCGACCAAATGAACTGTCGACCAAATGAGTGTCGATCATGTGAACTGTCGACCATGTCAGGTAGACCCATATATACATACATATATATGTATGCATATATATATATATAGAGAGAGAGAGAGAGAGATACACACACACACAGATAAGAGTTGTATTTTAAATATAAAATAACAAAGAACAAATTGAAACAGTGTTTACAATTTACTGAATACTTTGCACATCATACTCATTCAAAAATAAGAACATAAGATCTGGTCAGTGTTAAAAATACTAATATTTAATATTCAACATTTGTATCCTTGTTCCTTAATAAATAGGCTCAGTCAGACTCAGCCACAGATTGGTGTGTGGGAAAGGTTTTTTTTTGCTTTCTTATATTTTGTATATTATGGTTTATTTTGTTTACACTGTGTTTTACTTGTACTCTGCTTTTACTTGCATATTTAAATTAGGAAAAAGACCACAGCTGTGACTCTTGTGAGTCACACACAAGTTACATTTCCCCCCATCCTCCTTTCCTGTTGCTGTTGTGTTTTTAATCCCAACTGTCTTTTTAGTTACCTGTCCCTTATATTAATTTGACCACATCTTTTCTTCCCTCTCCTTTTTTGTTTGCTATTGTGAGTAAGCACAAAATTATCATTTTGTGAAATCACCCCTTCTGCTGTTTAAATTTATTGGCCTTCCCACTGTATTTCACAGAACTTGACTATAAAGTGCCTGTCCCCTACCAATCTGCTTTGCTTTTTTAAAAATTAATGGCTTCCAACTTAGATAGCTAGATTTTAAGTTACCGCCTTGTTCATATTTTAACGGCTTACTACATACTACAACTCTTAGGATATTAACTCATGTATTCCAGCTTGCATTTAAAATCTGCTCCAAGACCACCATTTATTAGAAAGCCCATATTCTGCCTCTCAGTAGTCATTGTAGAATTGCTGCTTCTGTTTTGCAGCTGGTGAGAGAATGGGGCATAGGGGGTACAGGGACATTATTTCCCGGGGACTGGTGAAAGGACCAGAAAGCTTAATAACTGCTTCATAGGTGCCAGCTAGAATTATTGCTTTTTTTTTGCTCATAGCAAGAGAAGGAGCAGAGTGCATTGATTCCCGACTATTTCTGATTGGGCAGTGAGTATCTGTGATGGAACTTCCTGATTAGTCCGGTTGCTATTCACTGCATCTAACAGGAAAAGGCTAGAACAAGCATACAGATCTTGCATCATTTGAGACATGACTTTTAATCACCAAAGAGTGTGTGACCTGCTTCTCATCTTGGGATTAGTGCTACTGTTTTGATTCTGGTGAGAGAAGAAGCAAATAAGCATTTTTTTCCCAGCAGCATGAAGCTGTGGTGAGACAATCACTAGTAGTAGCCAGGCAGTAGTCATTCAGGTGAATCCCCGCTTTTCATTATTCTTGACAAAGCTAATTTTTTCTTTTCAGTAAGTACTACTTGATTTGCTGCTGTCTAAGCTAACTTCAGAATATCTCCCTAAATACTTTTCATCGATAAAACATCAGGGTGTACTTATCAGTTTCCCCTCAAGTGTTTGGCAGTGCCTTGTATAGACACAGACACCTTGAGTTGACGTTTTTCTTGCTAAAGCACCCTTGAAGTTTCACCAATACCTAGTTACGCACAGGGCAACTAGTTCACAGTGACAAGCACTGCCCCCAGAGTTGCAAACCAGATACACCTAACATTTCTTTATTCTTACTCCATTTAATCAATAAAAAGGCATGTTGCCATGGATATGAATTTTCCCCTATCTGTATTACCAGCTTGGTGAATATGGGCATCCTGAGGCAATGTAGAAATGTTCTCATGTTTACTTCATGCAGTTAATTCTCAAACAAACTGATATGGTATGTGAGAAGTGTATTTACACAATGTCACTGGAGGCAAAGCTCTCACATAAAAGCACTCCTAATGTCAGTTTGATTGTCAGTAGCGCCCACTCAGCATCCATCACACACAATTCAAAGCAGACACTTAGAGCCACATAAGACCTCCTAAGCAATGTACATGTAACAAATAACCTCAACAGCCCTGAATGCACTCTAGCAAAACAACACACCCACATCATCACATACAGCCACATCTATGGAGCCTCCACTTCTAAGCCCATAAAGCAAGCCACAACACAGTGAAACATTCTGGGCATTGGAGACTCCATTGTGAGACATTGATGTCCCTGTCACCGGGCTGAGTAAGGAGAAAGTCATGGTCAGTTGCTTAACAGGGGCCAGAATCCATCACATTATACACATACTTAGGTCATTGGTCTGCAGGTACCAGTATGACTCAGTCATAGCCCATGTGGGTGTAAATGACTTGTAACCTACTTCCCTAGACTATATGAAGAGGGACATCATGGAGCTCTTGGAATATGTGTACCAGGCTGGTATGAGCCTAGCATTGAGCAGCATTTTACCTTCTCCAATGATGATGCCACAGTAAAAACAGAAGATGATTGACCTTATAGTTTCTGATGTCTTTCTAAGGGGTTGCAGTAGTTGTCAGCATGGAAGGAGATGGTCAGTAGACTGTACTGCTTTTTCAGGGATAGTCTACACCTCTTTCCTCTAGGCTTTCATATATTAGCTAAAACATTTGTACTCCCAAGAGTGAATTTTTTTAGGCAATGCCAAACTGAAAGTACTTTCGACATAGCAGATAATCAAAACCAGGAAAATTTAATGGTGGTAGCGCTCAATGCTAGGAGTAAAAATAGAAACCAACCACTCTGTAGCCACAGAGTGGTTGGTTTCTATTTTTATTGGTGGTGTTTTCCACTCTTACACCCTGTAGTTGTTCCTGGTGTTTGTTTGGGGCGTTTTGTAGCCTCCTAAACCCGTAATTTACTATGGAAGAAAACGGTCTTTCCCCAGTCTTTGAAGAAGAGCTGGACTCTTTACCCTTTCCCTGAGGACAGCAGATGGAGGGTAATAGTGACAGTTTGTTACAACTAATTGTTAATCTCACCAATAAGGTGTCGGAACTTCAGGAAGCGGTGTTTAAAATCCAAAACCCCCTTTGTTCTGGCATGGAGAGTAGAAACGTAAGTCAACAGGGGAACCTGAGGGAGACAGCACTTCCGGTTTCCCGTAACGTAAACCAGGGTTCACGTAGTTTTGAAAATTGCCTGCAGTCACCAGTTAACCCCGACCAGATGGTGGTGAGGACAACGAGCCAAGGATCTAACTTTGTTTATGACCGCTTGAGGGACTGGTTGAAAAAGGACTATGGTATTTTTGCGAATAACTCTAATAGTGAACTGGACAATACAGACTCCGGTTTAGTTACTTTAGAATTTAAACTGCACAAAGTGTGAGGGCTTCAATGCAACAACGCCTATTTAAAAGAATGTATTACCAAGGGAAGAGTACCAAAAGGTCTACGAGTGTTTAGGTTTCCTAATAGTATTAAAAAAGGTCAAACTGAATGTGACGAACTTCTGCGGATGTTCGACAGACATGGCATTGAATTAATGGACTTCATTTTGAAAGTTAATAACAAAAGAATTAATGAACTGTTAAAGGAGATAGATGAACACAATAATTGTATTTTGAATGGTCATCATCATCTTTCGGCTCTTCCCGTTAGGGGTCGCCACAGCGGATCATCTCTTTCCATTTCTTCCTATTCTCTGCATCTTGCTCTGTCACTCCAACCGCCTGCATGTCCTCTCTCACCACATCCATAAACCTTATCTTAGGCCTTCCTCTTTTCCTCCTACCTGGCAGCTCCATCCTTAGCATCTTTTTCCCAATATACCCATCATCCATCCTCAGCACAAGTCCAAACCAACGCAATCTCGTCTCTCTTGCTTTGTCTCCAAACTGTCCAACATGAGCTGACCCACTAATATACTGATTCCTAATCCTATCCATCCTAGTCACACCGAGTGCAAATCTTAACATCTTTAACTCTGCCACATCCAGCTCTGACTCCTGCCTTTTTGTCAGTGCCACTGTCTCCAACCCATATAACATAGCTGGTCTCACTACCCTCTTGTAGACCTTCCCTTTCACTCTTACTGTTACCCGTCTGTCACAAATCACTCCTGATACTCTTCTCCACCCATTCCACCCTGCCTGTACTCTCTTCTTCACCTCTCTTCCACATTCACCATTACTCTGAACTGTTGATCCCAAGTACTTAAACTCGTCCACCTTTACCAACTGTACTCCCTGCATCCTCACCATTCCTCTACCCTCCCTCTCATTTACACACATATATTCTGTCTTAGCCCTGCTGACCTTCATTCCTCTGCTCTCTAGAGCATATCTCCACCTCTCCAGAGTCTCCTCAACCCGATTCCTACTCTCACTACAGATCACAATGTCATCTGCAAACATCATAGTCCACGGGGCCTCCTGTCTGATCTCATCTGTCAACCTGTCCATCACCACTGCAAATAAGAAAGGACACAGAGCTGATCCTTGATGTAATCCCACCTCCACCTTAAACGGATCTATCATTCCCACTGCTGTCCTCACCACTATCACACTACCCTCGTACATATCCTGTACCACTCTTGCATACTTCTCTGCCACTCCCGACTTCCTCATACAATACCACAACTCTTCTCTAGGCACCCTGTCATGTGCTTTCTCCAAGTCTAGAAAGATACAATGCAACTCCTTCTGACCTTCTCTGTATTTCTCCAGTAACACTCTCAGAGCAAACATTGCATCTGTAGTGCTCTTTCCTGGCATGAAACCATGCTGCTGATCACTAATCATCACCACGCTTCTTAACCTAGCTTCTACTACTCTTTCCCATAACTTCAAGCTGTGACTGATCAATTTTATCCCTCTGTAGTTACTGCAGGTCTGCACATCACCCTTATTCTTAAAGATAGGTACCAAAACACTTTTTCTCCACTCCTCAGGCATCCCCTGACTTTCCAAAATTTCATTAAACAATCTAGTTAAAAATTCCACTGCCATTTCTCCTAAGCACCTCCATGCTTCCATTGGTATGTCATCTGGGCCAACAGCCTTTCCATTCATCATCCTCTTCATAGCTGTCCTTACTTCCTCCTTGCTAATCTGTTTCACTTCCTGGTTCACTATCCCCACATCATCCAACCTTCTCTCTCTCTCTCATTCTCTTCATTCATCAGCCTCTCAGAATACTCTTTCCATCTACTCAACACATTCTCCTCTCTTGTGAGTACCTTTCCCTCACTATCCTTTATCACCCTTACTTGCTGCACATCTTTCCCAGCTCTGTCCCTCTGTCTAGCCAATCAGTACAGGTTCTTTTCTCCCTCTTTAGTGTCCAATCTCAACTCTCCATACGCCTTATCTTTAGCTTTCGACACCTCTCTCTTTGTCATGCGCCTCATCTCCTTATACTCATGTCTACTTTCTTCATCTCTTTGACAATCCCACTTCTTCTTCACCAGCCTCTTCCTCTGTATACTCTCCTGTACTTCCTCATTCCACCACCTGGTCTCCTTGTCCTCCTTCCTCTGTCCAGATGTCACACCAAGCACCTTTCTAGCAGTCTCCCTTACTAGTTCTGCTGTAGTTACCCAGCTATTCGGTTAACTCTCCACTGCCTCCCAGTGCCTGTCTTAACTCTTCCCTAAACTCCACTTCACAGTCACCCTTTTTTAACTTCCACCATTTAATCCTTGGCACTGCTTTTACACTCCTCCTCCTCTTCTTGATCACCAACGTCATCCTACAGACCATCATTCTATGCTGCTTAACTACACTTTCTCCTGCCACCACTTTACAGTCTCCAATCTCCTTCAGACTGGCCCTCCTACATAGGATATAATCCACCTGTGTGCATCTTCCTCCACTCTTGTACGTCACCCTATGCTCCTCCCTCTTCTTAAAATATGTATTCACCACAGCCATGTCCATCCTTTTCGCAAAATCCACAATCATCTGACCTTCTGCATTCCTCTCCTTAACACCATACCTACCCATCACTTCCTCATCCCCTCTGTTCACTTCACCAACATGCCCATTAAAGTCCGCTTTAATCACTAGTCTCTCACCCTTGGGTACACTCACCACAACTTCATCCAACTCACTCCAAAATTTCTCTTTCTCATCCATCGCACACCCAGCTTGTGGAGCATATGCACTAACAACATTCATCATTGCACCATCAATTTCGAGCTTCATAAACATCACTCTGTCAGACACTCTCTTCACGTCTTAAACACTCTTGGCATATTGTTCCTTTAGTATAACCCCTACCCAATTTCTCCTGCTATCCACACCATGATAGAACAATTTGAACCCGTTTCCTAAACACCTGGCCTTACTTCCCTTCCATCTGGTCTCTTGCACGCACAATATATCAACCTTCCTTCTCTCCATCATATCTGCTAGCTCTCTTCCTATACCAGTCATACTGCCAACATTCAAAGTTCCTACCCTCACTGCTACACTCCTAACCTTCTTCCTCTCTTCCTGCCTTCGCCCTCCTCTTCTCCTTCGGCCAACAGTAGCCCAATTTCCGCCAGCACCATGTTGTTGGCTAACAGTACTGGTGGCGGTCATTGTTAACCCGGGACTCGACCAATCCGGTATGGAAATATGAAATGTTTGCACCATAAGTGATGTGGCAGAATTTTTACACCGAATGCCCTTCCTGACGCAACTCTCCCCATTTATCCGGGCTTGGGACCTGCACAAAGAAATGCACTGGCTTGTGCATCCCCAGTGGCTGGGTTGTATTTTGAATTATGTAAATTTTAATAAATACTCATTTAGGTATAATGCGATATTTGACAAGGTTGAAAATGAAACTGGTGTTAATATAGAAAGGAAGAAAAAGAAATTATTAAGGGATGAATATGAATATAAGCATAACATAGCATACCCATTACCTAAAGCCTACACAGAGGGGGAAGGGGTTAGCAATAACCTCCAGAATCAAGTATTAGTTTCTAATAAAAGTGGTACTAATACTAGGCAGACTGTTAATGAAAATTCCTTTGATTCTGAATACCCCCCACTTAGGAGATCTGAAAGATTACAAAACAAAAATCATTTTAGGCCTGACAACAATGTTTTAGGACCCAGGTGGGAAGGGGGTTGAGGTACAATTACAGGAACCCATCCACTCAAAGGAAGAACAGTTATGAGTAGTTCCTAGTGAACTCGGAGACCCTAACTATGAGAGCATTACTGTCCACAGTGATGGTTTAGTTTTTTCCTACAGAGGATTTAATATTTACAATTATGCAGGGGTAGAGATTTGTAAGGACTTATTCCACTTATTAATGAAAGGTATGAAATTTGTACCTTCAGTTAAGGAAGATGTGAGTAACACCTTAACTGAATTAAAAATCTTTGTAAAGGAAATTGAATTTAAAGTTTTTGTACAAGGACAGCACAGAGATGTGTTATAGGGGGAAATTAAATATTAGAAAGAAAAGTTGTTATAACCTACCCCTGCTTCCTATTTTGAGTTCCTTTGAAAATGTTTGCTCACAGGAAATTTACTGGATGTTACATGAACACAGGCCCAAGACATTTAATCTTTCCAAGACTGAGAAGGTTTTGTTAGATAAATTAAGGGGTGAAGACAATTTAAGGTTCATGAAGCCAGATAAAGGTTGGGGGTATGGTTATAGTAAACTCTGAAGACTGCAACAACAGGATTACTTGCATGTTATACGATGAAACTAAATATGAATGTAAATAACCCAAAAAATGAATGGGTCTGGAACGAAGCAAGTATTAAACAGTGTAGTCCACAAAATATAGAAACGAATAAAATCAGCAAAGTTTATTGTCCAACAGACGAGCGCTTTCGCTGTAAAAGCTTCTTCAGATCTTTAACAAATTATCAAACATTGTTTCAAATATATACAAGCCCTTAAATCAGTTGGCCTATCAAGTAGATTAAATTCTAATCAGCATATTAAAGGGAAAAAACATTTGATAAGGCATAATATACCAAAAATATATATATGCATAAAACGTATACATAAAATTCTACTAAAAACACCTGATCAAACAATAAACACAGAAAAAATTTTTAAAAGCAGAAAATAAAAATCAACAAAAAGTTTATATATATATATATATATATATATATATATATATATATATATGCATGAGTTCCCAAGGAATGTAACCAAGAAACACATATGTATATATATTGTTCATCTAACATTTCTACGTTTCCTCAACCTAGGTTTAATTGAGGCTCTTTCATTGAGTCCTGATCCACTATCTGCTCTCAATAAAACTATCCAATCACTCTCCTTACTCTCCGTGTGAGTCCTGATGTCACCTCCCCTCATGGTTGGAATTATAACCTCAAGAACCCTAAATAAAAACTTATGCATATTCCCAAACAAACTAACATGCTTCGCCAAAGCATTATGGGGTGAGCCTTTTTTAATATGCTCTCTCACCCTGCCCCTAAGGGGGCGATTGGTCTTGCCTACATAAAAGAATAAACAGGACTGACAGACAGCTAGATATACTACATGACAAGTCATACAATTAGCGTCAACATTCGTGTTGAAAACTACCTGTAAATCTGGATGCAGAAAACTCATGCTGACATCTATGAAGGAACAGAAATTACAGTGACCACATGGTTTAATATGGCCAACTGTCCTAACTGGGTTTAGGAACAAGAACAACCTGAAAAGGATGTTATGTTATCCAAAGTTTGAAAAGAACTTTAGGACATATTTACAGGTAGTTTTCAACATGAATGTTGATGCTAATTGTATGACTTGTCATGTAGTATATCTAGCTGTCTGTCAGTCCTGTTCATTCTTTTATGTAGGTAAGACCAATCTCCCCCTTAGGGACAGGGTGAGAGAGCATATTCACCATATTAAAAAGGGCTCACCCCATAATGCTTTGGCGAAGCATGTTAGTTCGTTTGGGAATATGCATAAGTTTTTGTTTAGGGTTCTTGAGGTTATAATTCCAACCATGAGGGGAGGTGGCATCAGGACTCACACGGAGAGTAAGGAGAGTGATTGGATAGTTTTATTGAGAGCAGATAGTGGATCAGGACTCAATGAAAGAGCCTCAATTAAACCTAGGTTGAGGAAACGTAGAAATGTTCGATGAAAAATTTATATACATATGTGTTTCTTGGTTACATTCCTTGGGAACTCATGCATATATATGTATATATATATATATATAAAACTTTTTGTTGATTTTTATTTTTCCCTTTTAAAACTTTTTTCTGTGTTTATTGTTTGATCAGGTGTTTTTAGTAGAATTTTATATATACGTTTTATGCATATATATATTTTTTGGTATATTATGCCTTATCAAATGTTTTTTCCCTTTAAGATGCTGATTAGCATTTAATCTATTTGATAGGCCAACTGATTTAAGGGCTTGAAACAATGTTTGGTAATGTGTTAAAGATCTGAAGAAGCTTTTACAGCAAAAGCGCTTATCTGTTGGACAATAAACTTTGCTGATTTTATTCGTTTCTATATTTTGTGGACTACACTGTTTTATACTTGCTTCGTTCCAGACCCATTCGTTTTTTGGGTTATTTACATTTTGTGTTTTTGGGCAGGAACGTTTACCTGTTTGGCAGCGGTTGTGTTTTTCTTTCATTGTAAATATGAATGTGTCTCAAGGAATGAGATCAATATTTCCCAAAGGAAAATTAAACTAATGTTAGAAGATTTGTTGCACCAGGGGGTTATTAACGAAGAAATTTTAAATTTTTTGAATATTGACCATTCTACTATTCCAGTAGCTTTTGGGATCCCGAAGACACATAAAAATTTATCAAATCCTCCCTACAGACTTATTATTTTAAGTCATAATAGTGTTTCATACCCCTTGGGAGCCTTTGTTGACCGGACGGTCAGAAAATCTTTGACCCCCATTGACCATATACTAACTGATTCTTGTGACTTTTTAAGGAGGGTCAAGAATGAGTATTATGATAGTGATGTATGTTTCTCCACTGTTGATGTGGTAGATTTGTTTACTTCCATACCACATAACGAGGGTTTAGAACTATTTCATGAAGTTTTGGTGGCAAAAAACTAACTTGAGTAATGTTATGGTCAACTTTATAATGGAACTTATGGAGGTAATTTTGAAAAATATTTTTTTTAGTTTTGGTGGAGAATTCTTTAGACAAGTAAAACGTGTGGCAATGGGCAATAGTTGTGCACCCATTTTTGCCAATCTTGTTATGTACCATTGGGAGACTACCTTTGTACTAGATACCCCCTTTAAGGAGTCCTGTTTTTTTATTTGCGGTTTTTAGATGACCTTTTTATATTATGGAAAAATGGGGGGATACATGAAAAATTTCTTGACTATCTTAATGGGATTTGTGATTATTTCAAATTTACAGGTACTAGTGGTGACAAGCAGATTAACTATTTAGACGTGAATCTGAGTAAAGATTCTAATTCTAACAGTTTTCAGTCTTGTGTGTATAGGAAACCCACTTTTTCGAATGACTATTTAGACTTTACAAGTAGCCACCCTTTATTTGTGAAGAGAAGTATTGTCAAGGGCCAAATGGTTAAGGTTGTTAGAATGTGCTCTAACTTTCGGTTGGTAGAAGTTGAAACCCAACGTTTATTTGATATGTTTACGGCCAGGGGATATCCTACCGATTTTGTTTCCCAAATTAGGGACCAGGTTATTAGTGAATGGGGTTCTAGATTTAAACCATTACTTGGGGCTATAGAAGTTACAGTTGATCAAGCCCAGGAGAGTGTAAAAGATTTTTCACACACAATGGTGTTAACTCATGGTGAAACCTCTGCCAGAGTTAAAAATATTATTAAAAATAACTGGACCATGTTTAAAGGGAACAAAGATTTATTGATGGTTATTGGTTGTGAACCTTCTTTTACTTATAAGATTAACAGTAATCTTAAATACTTATTGGAAAATCCACACTTGATTAATAAAGGAAATATGAAAGGGACAACTAAGTGCGGGGCATGTGACTACTGTAGGTATATTATTGACACCCCCAAGGTTAAACTGGGACCATACATAATTGAGGTCACTTTTGCTACAGGTTCATGCACAACAGCAGGTTTGGTTTATCTTGCTATATGTAAAGATTGTGGTTATTTCTATGTTGGGAAGATGGAAAGGAGATTGAATAGAAGGATTTATGAACACTGTTACAGTATTACAAAAAAGGATGAGAAAAATGCACTATTTAAGCATATTAGTATGAATCCTGCACATTCCTTTTATTTTGGTATCCTTGAAGTAGTTAGTAAAAATATTAGGGGTGGGGATTGGACTAATAAATTGCTTAGGGCAGAAGCAAGGTGGCAGTTTAAACTAAATGCTACTGAAGCTCCAGGCATTAATGAACACATAAGCATTAAACCTGAATTAAAGTTCAGGGTATCTAAACTTTAAAGCTTGTATTATATATTTTTTAATTCTTCCCTCAATTTTTACACTTTTAAAAGTTGTATTTGTGTACATTTTTTTCTTTCCAAAAACAGGACCTGTTTTAATGTTTTTATATTTAGGCACTTTCACTTTAAGAACTGATTACTGTTGATTAATTGAGGCAACTTTTTGTATAAATGTGTAGGAAAGCAATGGTAAAATGTTCTGATGAAGTCTGATGACGAAAGCGCTTGACTTCTGTCTAGATTGTACTTGGATTATATTGCCTTTACTTTTGGACATTTCAAAGGTTTTTTGCAATAAAACAGTTTTTCTATTTGGGTTGTAGGATTTGGCTTACAGAGTGGTTGGTTTCTATTTTTATTGGTGGTGGTTTCCACTCTTACATCCTGTTGTTCAATGCTAGGAGTCTAAATAAAAAAAAAAAAAAAAAAAAAAAAAAAAAAAAAGACTCCACTGCCTAGAAACTCTCCTCACCCTAGAGAATCCTGACACTTCGCACACTGGCAGCGCAAGGTTATAATGCTTTCCATTCATTTAGACCAGCTACTACACAAACAGGGACTAAAAGTGGAGTTGTCTCAATTTACATCAAAAATAAATATACCTCAAGGCTTGTCAAACAGGACAATGCACTTCAGCTTCTCTACATTCTAATCACTATAGGCAAAATACTATGCCACTTCCTAGCAAGCTATAGGTTCTGCTCTGTGACCCAGAAAACCCATAGCATGTATTTAAACTTATTGGAAACACTCACCCTCCAGCCAAATGCAATGTTCATATGCAAATTTAATTACACCAGTATTAACTGGGAATCATGTATGGCACCAAATTCATAAGCACAGAGATTCCTAGATTTTGTAAGCACAAACTCCTGGGACCAGATTGTCAGTACACCAGTCTGGGATACAAACATACTGGATCTGGTCCTCACTAATATGAGAAAGTTCTGCACAGCCTCTGGTGTAATGTCTTCTCTGGTAAGGTCAGACCACAAAATGGTTTCCTTTGAATTAAAAATAAAACCTGGAACCCCGGCTAACCTAGGAATATTCAGGAAGTACTCTAATGCTAATTTCCTACTATTAAGTGATAACCTGGCAAAATTGCAAGCCCCCATAAATCCTGAGAACACTGCTGTGTACACGAAACTGTTCACAGAAGCCTTATGTAAGCATGTTAATAGCTGCATAGAAGCAGCTGTACCTACCAGGAAGAAATACAGAACTAACTCAAAAAACATGCCACCATGTTAGAATCAACATCAGTAGGCTGTATAACAGAAGGAAGAAAATCATGGCAAAAATTAGGAGGTGTAGCACCCAGCAGGATAAAAGCACTCTCATTAAACCATACAAACAGCTCAGTGGATAAATAAATTTGGCCACCCAGACCAAGGACAAACACAAGGTATTCTTTGGCTATATCTACAACCTCAAAGGCAATACTCAATTGTGTGCAAAGTGCATTGTTAATGGAGTCACCTGTACTGAGCCAGAATATACAGCAAACCTACTGGCTGACAAATTCAGCTCGGACTTTACCCCTTTCTCCCCCTCAACCTTCCCTCAGGAAATACCATCAAACACAACACCACATGTTATCACTAGGGAACAGATACTTAACACTCCATCTCTAAGGTCAATAACACTGCATCAATGGACCTAGTCAGTATCTCAGGATGCTTCTAAATGACATGAAACATGACCTATCAGACCATCAGGAATTGCTATTTAACTGTAACCTCCAAACAGGCTTCATGCCTCACAAATGGAGAACAGTAAAATTATTTCCTCTGCAGAAAGGTAGGCCTTCTACAGACCCTGCAAACTACAGGTCTGTAAGTCTCACTGCTCCCTTATACAAAACCATGGAAAGAATGATCATGGAAATGATCACTAATGACAAAGGAAACCTCCAGACACTGAACCCAACCCAATTTGGTTTTGTCAAAGACAGGTCTTGCCTACTCAACCTGGTGGACTTCTTTGGGAAGGTCACCAAAAGCAATGGATGAGGGCAAAATGGTTCACACTGCCTACCTTAACCTGTCCAAGGCACTTGACACAATACCCCACTTGGGCATTGTTGACAAATTCAAGAAGTTCAGTTAAACCTTTATGTCATCCAGTGGAGAGCCAGCTGGCTCACAGACAGGACCCAGGAAGTTAGAACTGGGAAGTGCACCTCTACAAAGAGGCTAGTCACAAGAGGGGTCCCTCAGGGATTGGTCCTGGGGCTGATGCTTTTTGGCATTTACTTCTCTAAAATCAAGGCCAATGTCAATGGCCTCTGGAGGACAACATTTGCAGATGTTTGCAAATTAGGAGCAGTCATAGAATCCCCTACTGACAGAAATATTCTCCAGGAAGTTCTGACACTAATAAATAACTGGTGTCAGAGCCATGGACTAAAACCAAATGCCACAAAATGCAAAATAATATCCTTTGAGAAGTCACCCACCCCTGGTAAGTTGCAAATTGACAGCACATCTGGAAGAGTTGACCCAGTAGTCAGGGACATGGGGACCTGCAGACAGTAATCTAACCTTTGACCATCACATGTCTACATTAGTGAGAAAATCATTCTGTGTTGTGTAACTTATAAACAAAGGTATGGCATCATCTAGGTCCAAGGAAGTCATTGTTCCACTATATTCAGCATTCATCATACTTATCAAGTACATTTTCCCCTTTGGTATGGACCTAACCAGCCACATCCATCAACTGGAATGTACACAAAGTTTCGTCCCTAAATGAATACAGGGCATAAGTAACATGGGCTATGCAGACTGCCTCAAGGCCCTATCAATGTATTCCATCTCGTACAGGATGCTGAGGCAAGATCTATGGCTGGCATACAAGACATTGTCAGACCCTGCCATGATGGAGCTCCTGCATATCTGCAAAACAAACAGCAACAGAATTACCCATTCTAAAGACTTAAACCTTGCCTATGATATAAATAGGACCTGTGGGAGAGACAGGTATGTATCCCAGAGACTACACCTTCTCTGAAACAGGCACCCGATCCATGTGAAGCAGCGTTCCTTCCTAACTTGATTCAAGTGTAACTTGGACAGTTGGATGGGAAGCTGGAAATTCATTCCAGCTTTGGCACCTGTGCCTCTAATGGACATAGGCAGCCTGTAAATGGTTCATCTCTCAGGTCCCTGCTTGTGAGCGTTTCATCTTCCAAGCCCCTACTTACACTTGACAAAGGTATGAGCACTTGTCAG